>NW_027397081.1:28054467-28143436 GCF_003265705.2 Callorhinus ursinus | reverse complement strand
ATAAAGAACTTATCAAACTCAACACCCAAAGAACAAATAATCCAGTCAAGAAATGGGCAGAAGACATGAACAGACATTTTTCCAAAGAAGACATCCAAATGGCCAACAGACACAGGAAAAAGTGCTCAACATCGCTCGGCATCAGGGAAATCCAAATCAAAACCTCAATGAGATACTACCTCACACCCGTCAGAATGGCTAAAATTAACAACTCAGGAAATGACAGTTGTTGGCGGGGATGTGGAGAAAGGGAAACCCTCCTACACTGTTGGTGGGAATGCAAGCTGGTGCAACCCCTCTGGAAAACAGTATGGAGGTTCCTCAAAAAGTTGAAAATAGAGCTACCCTACGATCCAGCAATTGCACTACTGGGTATTTACCACAAAGACACAAATGTAGGGATCCAAAGGGGTACGTGCACCCCAATGTTTATAGCAGCAATGTCCACAATAGCCAAACTGTGGAAAGAGCCAAGATGTCCATCAACAGATGAATGGATAAAGAAGAGGTGGTATAGATACACAATGGAATATTATGCAGCCATCAAAAGGAATGATATCTTGCCATTTGCAACGACGTGGATGGAACTGGAGGGTGTTATGCTGAGTGAAATAAGTCAATCAGAGAAAGACATGTATCATATGACCTCACTGATATGAGGAATTTTTAATCTCAGGAAACAAACTGAGTGTTGCTGGAGTGGTGGGGGGGTGGGAGGGTTGGGGTGGCTGGGTGATAGACACTGGTTAGGGTATGTGCTATGGTGAGTGCTGTGAATTGTGCAAGACTGTTGAATCACAGATCTGTACTTTTGAAACAAATAATGCAACATATGTTAAGAAAACAGAAAAAGAAGAAGATAGCAGGAGGGGAAGAATGAAGGGGATTAAGTCAGAGGGGGAGACGAACCATGAGAGACGATGGACTCTGAAAAACAAACTGAGGGTTCTAGAGGGGAGGAGGGTAGGTGGATGGGTTAGCCTGGTGATGGGTATTAAAGAGGGCACGTTCTGCGTGGAGCACTGGGTGTTATGCACAAACAATGAATCATGGAACGCTACATCAAAAACTAATGATGTAATACATGGTGATTAACATAACAATAAAAATTTTTTTAAAAACCTGGAACTGTACACTGTAAAAAAAAAATAAAATAATGATTCACTAAGGGCATCCTGACACGACCTAAATAAATGAGTCTACCATAAGAAGTAGGAGTGGGTCTAGGATTCAAATAAACTGGTTTATTGCTATATGGTATGAGATTTATTTATTTATTTATTTTTTTTTTTTAAAGATTTTATTTATTTATTTGAGAGAGAGAGAATGAGAGATAGAGAGCACGAGAGGGAAGAGGGTCAGAGGGAGAAGCAGACTCCCCGCTGAGCAGGGAGCCCGATGCGGGACTCGATCCCGGGACTCCAGGATCATGACCTGAGCCGAAGGCAGTCGCTTAACCAACTGAGCCACCCAGGCGCCCCAATATGGTATGAGATTTAAAAAAAAAAGAGTTACTAATCAAGCCTCCTGGGTTTTGGATTATAGACTCTTTCACATTTGTTCTTTTGCTGAAAATATCTCTTGTGTACAGAACATTTTTAAGGGAACATTCTCTCTTTCTTTCTCTCTCTACACACACACACACACACACACACACACACACACGTATATAAATGCATTTACCTTTAAAAAATTTTTTATGATATATTCAAATGATGAAACATCACACCTGCTAACACTGAAAAGCTATAAATAGAGAGTGAAGTATAAGTCTAGGGAGAAAAATAAGCATATCCATTATATATCAATTGCAATTAGGAGAGTATTTTGAATGCAGACTAAAGAGAAATGGTTATCGGATTGCTTAAAAAAAAACGTAAGAACATGAAATAGACAATATAGAATAACGAACATGAAATAGAAGATATAGAATAACCAGAAAAGCTATACATCTATTGAAAGAATTATTATGGAGAGGATGTGAATTATCCAATAACTCAAACATCCCAAATAAATTGATTAGATTTATTAATTTGTAGGCAAAATGTAGTGTTCTCTAAGGGTAAAAATTAAAAAAAAAAATCCAAACCGAATTACTATAGCAATCTTTACAGCAAGAATATTAGGGGTAGGTGTTGTATTCAGGATTTCTAGTCTTAACTATTCATGCTTCAGATATAGAACCCTCCTATATACTCACATCCTGTCAGGCTATGAATGTAGCCATGTATAAATTGTGGTTTCTGCCCTTCGACGGTTTACACTGTGGTAGTAGAGACAGACATGGGAAGCAGATAACTATAATCAAATGCTGAAATACAGTTGTGATCAAGTAGAACATTATCGCTGTGCTAAACACAGAGCCCAATGCAGGACTCGACAAGGTGCTCAACCTCAAGACCCTTAGATCATGATCTGAGCTGAGATCAAGAGTCAGACTCTTAACTGTCTACACCACCCAGGTGCCCCACATTATCACTTTTTTTAAATTTTTTAAATTTAATTTAATTTTATTATGGCTTTTTATAGAGGAGAGAACGGCTAACTCTCTGGTGTGGTCCTGGAGATTTTTAATGAGCTGAGGTGCAGATGATAGGTGTTTTCCAGGTCAATAAACCCTAGGAACAATATTTTCTTTAGAGAGAACAGTGTGCAAAATTGCAGTTATGATGCAGTATTGTCCTAGCCTGACAGTGGATGAAAATGCAACACTTGTCCTCAAGGAGCATCCGATTGGAAGAGAAGACTGACACATTTCCAATAGACAATAATGAAGCAAATCCAATCAGAGTTAATTTCTATAACTGTGGGAGGAGGTATTGGGTGAGAATAAGATAATGCTTTGAAATAGAGATGGAGCTTGCATTGGGCCTTGAAGAATGCATAGTATTTGGAAAGAGGGTGGTAATTAAGAAAAAGTGAATTACAGAGAAAGAATATTTTATTCTAAATTGGAGACTTTGGCTTGATATGAAAGAAAATAGGGGGCCATTTAGAGACTTGCAAGCAGATGAGTGGCCCAAGAAAAAACACCGTTTAAAGATTAGGCTGTCCCAGATATACAGAAGCCTTGGCAAGGAGAAAAGGAGTCAGGGATGTCTCACAGGAGGAAGAATATTGCAGTAACTGTGACAAAAGTAAAGAAGGTTGGAAAAGAGAGGTGAGCAGAGAAGGCGAGGGACAGAAAAATATAGAGTACCTTTCAAAGAGAAAGTGATTGGAATGGACCATTGTTTGGATAAGGAAGTTAGAAGAACATTTGGAAACTGTGAAAAAGAGTGTTTTTCAAATTCTGTTTACAACATAAAGATATTTGAGGAGAGAGTTTCGTTAACATGTGTATTAACCCTATTTTTATTTTCTGTATTTGGAGGCGTTGACCTCTGGGGACTTGCTGACCCTGGAGGAACCGCCCTGCCCAGGATTAGCCGGTTCTCAGAGACAGTAAACCATTTGTCTGCAAGCTAGCACACTTTTCCTGTGCAAATCAACCAATCCAGCCACACCCCCAACCACCTCCTTTATTGAGCTCTCACACCTAGGGCCACCAACCACCTGCTCTAATAACTCCAGGACAAGGTACCATGCAGCACCTATACCCTAGATCCTGCAGAAATTATTCAAACTAGCCAATCCTAAACTTGCTTCCCCTGCATTACCTTGCTCTTACCCACATTTTCCCTCACTTCATTCTGCCTCCTGACTGACCTTGGTGCTCCCCCATATGGCCTTATGTGCTGTACCATGACTTACGGATCTGTGGGTAGAGTCAACTTCTAGGGAACTATGAGTATAATAAACTTTTTTACCTTCAAGTCAGGCATTTCCATGTCTGTGTATCTTAACATACCTGATCAAAACAAATCCCAGTTACCTGATTAAAATGACATATCGCATGCAGTTGATAACTCTAGGCTTGCTTCTACAGCCTAACTGATTAGAAGAACATAAATACCTAAGAAAAGTGTATACATCTAAAGCATTGCCTCCATTTTCCACTAGAACTATACAGATATCACCTTAAATATGATCAAATAATTTATATTTAATCCTTAGTGTGTTTTTATCTGCATTAGTGATGTCTTTATTGTGTTTAAAACTTGGGTAACTCTAAAGATGCTTTCAAAACATAGTAACAAAACACTGCTACATCACCATTCTCTTTCTATACCAATAAAATCCTCTTTTACAATGTCGGAAACACCCAAAGATGATTTTTTGTTTTATTTTGCCTTTTCCTAGTTGGCCCCAGGTGCATCATCAAGTTTATCATATTCTTCAGTTTATGACATGCTGTCATCTTTGTTCCATGGAAAGGCGTTCTACTTAAAACAAAATTGAACAGTTAAAGAAAACTAGAAACATTACTACTTGACTGCAAATATGTCAAGCAGAGGGTTAATATCATTATTGTATAAATAGGTAATAATATTTAATTTAAGGAAAATAAAAGGTACTAATAGATTAAAAAAACAAGAATAGATATTTCAAAAAGAGGTTGTAAAAATATTGACACAAGTATGTTCACAAAAATAACTTAATTCACTTATTTTGAAGATATTATACATTCAAACGCCATGTTTCAATTACTATATTAGCATTGAGGCAACATTAGAACACTCAGTAGTAGGGAGGTTGTGATAAAAATGTCATGAATTATTAGTGGGGTGCAAGTTATTATAGAAAGCAATTTGTAGTATGTCCCCAAAGTCCTTAAAACATTCTTATCCCTTACCAGTGATGCCACAGTTGCTAATTTTTACTATAGAAATAAGTAAACAACAAATGACAATGTATGAAAATGTTCAGTACTTTGTTATTTATGATTAGTGAAAAAATGTTATTTTAATTAGTAAAAAGAAAAAAAGGATTCTATACAGCCATTGTGCTTATAAAGAACATTTGGTAATATGAGAGAGTGTGTGTGTTACAATAAGCAAAAATGCAGGATGAACAGATAATGTGTATTTTTATGTATGTATAGATGTGTGTGTATGTTCGTATGTGTGTGTATGTGTGTGTTCTCATAGTTGAAAGAATATACCACTAGACACCTACTAGAAAAGACTAGCAATATCAAGTGTTGGTGAGGATGGAGAGTGATTGCAATTCTCGTACATTGCTGGTGGGAGAATACAGAAGGACAGGGATCTTAAAAACCTTCACTAATTTCTTATAAACTTCAATGTGCCTCTCTTCCATGACCCTGCAATTCTACTCCTTGATTTTTACCCAAGAGAAATGAAAAAAAAAGTTCATGAGAAACTAGTAGAAGAATATTTATAACAGCTTTATCCATTATAATAAAAAACTGGAAATACCCCAAATATACATTGGAGAATGATAAAAAAATTGCAGTATATTCATACAGTGAAATACTATTCAGCAAAAAATTTTTAAAAGAATCAACTACCAGCATATACAACATAGAGGGAAATTTCAGAAATATTATGTTAAGTGAAAGAAGTCAGGCACAAGAAGTATATACTATATGAGGCCATACATATAGTATGACTCGAATAAGCAAAACTAATCTATGGTGATAGAAATCAAAATAGTGAGAGACAACAGAGGAAAGCCATTAGGGAACTTTTCTGTGGAAATATCACCTACTTGTTTTAGATGGTGTTTACCTAAGTATATAAATTTTCAAAACACATCACAAATTGTACACTTAAGATCTATGTTATATAAATTTTATCTCAACAAAGAAATCCAGATGAATTTAAAATGGATTAAATCCTTAAATAGTAAAAAAAAACACACACACACACAAAATAACCTTAAAAGAAAATTTATCTGTATGTTTACCTAGGCTATATGCATTCTGAGTTTTGTTTTGTTTTTTTTAACAGCAATTACAAATAGGACAAAGAGAGTTAAATGTCCTTTTTTTCTTTAAATTCTTTATTGTTATGTTAATCACCATACATTACATCATTAGTTTTTGATGTAGTGTTCCATGATGCATTGTTTGTGCATAACACCCAGTGCTCTACTCAGAACGTGCCCTCTTTAATACCCATCACCAGGCTAACCCATCCCCCCACAAGTCCATCGACTCTCATGGTTCGTCTCCCCCTCCGATTTACCCCCCTTCATTCTTCCCCTCCTGCTCTCTTCTTCTTTTTTTTCTTAATATATATTGCATTATTTGTTTCAGAGGTACAGATCTGTGATTCAACAGTCTTGCACAATTCACAGCGCTCACCATAGCACATACCCTCCCCAATGTCTATCACCCAGCCACCCCCTACCTCCCACCCCCGACCACTCCAGCAACACTCAGTTTGTTTCCTGAGATTAAAAATTCCTCATATCAGTGAGGTCATATGATACATGTCTTTCTCTGATTGACTTATTTCACTCAGCATAACACCCTCCAGTTCCATCCATGTCGTTGCAAATGGCAAGATCTCATTCCTTCTGATGGCTGCATAATATTCCATTGTGTATCTATACCACCTCTTCTTTATCCATTCATCTGTTGATGGACATCTTGGCTCTTTCCACAGTTTGGCTATTGTGGACATTGCTGCTATAAACATTGGGATGCACATACCCCTTTGGATCCCTACATTTGTATCTTTGGGGTAAATACCCAGTAGTGCAATTGCTGGATCGTAGGGTAGCTCTATTTTCAACTTTTTGAGGAACCTCCATACTGTTTTCCAGAGTGGCTGCACCAGCTTGCATTCCCACCAACAGTGTAGGAGGGTTCTCCTTTCTCCTCATCCCCGCCAACATCTGTTGTTTCCTGACTTGTTAATTTTAGCCATTCTGACTGGTGTGAGGTGGTATCTCATTGAGCTTTTGATTTGGATTTCCCTGTGCCGAACGATGTTGAGCACTTTTTCCTGTGTCTGTTGGCCATTTGGATGTCTTCTTTGGAAAAATGTCTGTTCATGTCTTCTGCCCATTTCTTGACTGGATTATTTGTTCTTTGGGTGTTGAGTTTGGCATCCTGAGTTTTAAGAAGACTATTTTTTAAACTAAGCCAAGAAGCTTAAAAATGAGTTTAAAAAGGAAAAGATGGTCATATTTGCCACTATTTATTAGAAAAATTATCCTATGGCCAAAGTATTATAAAATGAATAGACTAACAATAGGAGGAAATATATTTAAAAGCATAAATCAGATAATCTATAAATTATATAGCATAGTGAGATGTTACAGAGTATTTGCTAAGAGCACAGGTCCAATAATACTTTTTTTTTTTCTATTAACAATCAAGTCATTTTTGAATGTTAAGGATGTGTCTGTGGAAGGCCACTGAATCATAACTTTCTTCCAGGTTTACTTTGGCAACAAAGTACGTCACTGGAAATGAACATCTGATAGTGTTACTGACCTGGATGGGGCTGTGAGAATGAGTTCCACCCTGAATGAGTCCCTCCTATAAATATCCCTAGGTTAGGGAATCTGGATCCAGATGAACAAAACAGAAGAGAATGATGGCATGAGTGCATTATGTAGAGATCTAGGCAGTATCTTGTTAGGGCCCTGAGGGAACCTCCGACTTTCTACATGAGCAGCTGTGTGTGTGTGTGTGTGTGTGTGTGTGTGTGTGTGTGTGTGTAAGGGGTAAAGAGGGGAAGAATGAGATCATAAATTTGTGGAACTGCCATCAAAGCAATATCTGACATTTATATAATACTTTATGATTTGAAAAGTTCTTTCGCATTCATTAACTCATTAGACCTTCACAACTCTGTGACATAAGAAGAACAGGTAATACTATTTCCGTGTTAAAGATGAGAACATTGATATTCAGCAAGATAAAGTAATTTTTGTAAGGTCAGATATATTTTAAGTAATAGAGCTGGGACTTAAACTGAGGTCAGCCTTTCCCGATGGCTATATTACTTCTACTGTGTTAATCTATCTCCAGGACAATATCATGTTGCCTTGGAGAAGGCTTCCTGAAAGATCCCATGATCCTTAGCCTGAAAGTGTCATTTCTTTCTGTCTTATTCTGTTTCCCCACCTTCAGCAAGGCTAGGTAATCACTCTTCTTAGTATGTGAAACATATATCTATTCTGTCATATCAGCCTCTCAGTTGTCACTTAGCCAAGCTATGCAAATCCCTCTGTCTCCACACCTCTGTATCAGCCCTTGCCTTCAGCAACGCTGTTGTTCAACTCTGGACTCCTTCCAACTGTTCAGATGGGCAGGGAGGAGTTTCACCATCAGAGAATATAAAGAAACATGACTATTCAGCCCTTTTCATGCACCTATTGGATACCTAACTAATGATGCTCTTGCCACATTGAAAAAAAATCTAGGATGACGAATTTATTCCAAGTGCCTTCCTGACAAGCAAGGCAGTTCAGCAGCAGCCAGAATTATGTGTGAGCTGGATGCTGAGCTCTGAGCTCAGGTGGCAGAAGGAACCTGAGGAAATGACGTTTGTCTTGGCTTTAGGGGTGGTCCTCATCTAATCACAAAACCTGTACAAACAACCTAACAACAGGTTTTCTGCTGCAAGTGACAAAAGACCCGACTGTTGGGGTTCGAGGGGAGCTATTAGTAACATCTCTTCTCCCTGCACAACTTCAGAACAACTTAAAAGATAGACAAGGGGAAAACAGACCTAAAAATAGCACCCTCATTTCTGAGAAAAGTTGAAGTGGATAATGTGGTTTTTATCTTCAGGCAAATGGGCATCTCAGTCCTAAATCTAAGTATTAGATGCCTACATCCATGGTCACAGGAAGTGCTAGGAAACTCCAGGCCACCCAGGCCAGACCTGGTCTCTTCCACTGCACAACCCGGGACCTCTGTGAAAATGTCGGCTCCGAAGGGAAAAGAAAGGACTGATGGTTCCTGCTTTTTTCCTTTCCAAAATCACTCATGAGATTAAGATATTCCTCTTCTCCCAGGGATGAGAGGTATGTCTGGGAAAGGCCAAGGTGTCCCTCAGACAAAAGGAACATCAGTAGTAACAAAGGAGTGCTTCCTCCCCAACACCAGCTGAAAGGGATTTAACCAATAAAGACATTTGTTGCCTCAGGTAAAGTCAGAGGACTACAACCTTAGCCTCAAGACCTACGCTCTTTCTGTCTTTTGTCAGAATGTGGATTTGGTCCTCAGGTTTGAGCCGTCACAGCGAAAAGATAGTGGTAGCATTTGCAAACAAACACCGTGTAGGGGAAGAAAAAAAGAATGGGGGTTTTCGTCTTATATCTTTTTGTTAGGGAAGGAAAGTTTCTCCAGATATCTTCTCTTAAACTTCACCTCAGATCCTGTTAATTAAGATTTGGTGACCTTCCCGTGCCCTGCCTTAATGCAGGGGAGGCTCAGAAAGCGAGTTTCTGGTATTTGAGCCTCTTTAGGGGAAGATGGCCTCTGTTATACAGAAAGAAGGCAGTTGGTGGTGGTGGGAACAGTCACTGAGTAGGTAAGAAACATTGCCAGCCTTTATTACATGTAAAAGTTATCCAAAAAAAAAAAAAAAAAAAAAAAAAAATCTGCAAATGTAAAACGTTTCTGCATGACAGCTCTCTCTATAGAGCTCCTAATAACTAAATATGTTTTTCACTTCATATGACCTTTCCAAATTAAAATAAAACACAAGGAAATCCAAACTTAAATGTTATTGTCGTTCCAGGGCCCATGACCTATTGCTTGTTTCAAGAGTAGGATTATACATTGAACAGATTGATAGGGTATTAGATCTATTCCTAGAATGTTTTTAAATCCTGCTTCCTCATCTCTAAAGATGTCCACACAAGGTTCCAGAAAGTTAAATCACTTTTTTCCCCACCGTTACCAGCTTGTTAGTGAGGGTTAACTGGGCCTATACACTCAGGACCAGAACATAGAATGTGGCTTTCCATGCACGTTAAGAATATAACTCTCCCTTACTTTTATATAAGATCTTCTTCAGAGAAGCTCATGTTCAAATAAGAACATTTTCCTGGAGATCTCAGTGGTTTGGGATCCATACAATTGTCTTTGGCAATCCCGTATAATTTTTAACTGTGAGAGAGAAACACTACACAAGTATCACAATATGACAGTCCTTTGGATTAATTTTGGGTGTAGAACATTGATGAGCAAGTATTTAAAGGCCTTCCTCCCTCTAAATATCTGTAAACACTGTGAAAATCCAGATTCCCCTGTTTAAAACCATGGGGTCTGCTGAATTTTCCAATATAATAAAACTCCTTCTGTCATTGCAAAATGAAAACCGGTATAGATTTGCAAAGTGCTAAAAACACTTAATTTATTTCGAATCTATTTTCTTATATCCCTTGTTCTTACAGGTAGAAGGAGAGGTGGAAGGAAACAACTTTAGACAAATCTTGATAAGGTTCAGGAATGATTGATGGCTCATATAAAAAGTCTTCTTTGAATAATATGAGTTCAAAAGAAAAGTGACTCATTTTTTTCTTCCAGGATATTTTGTCATGGATTTTTTTTTTCTTTCTAAAAAGGTGTTTTATTTACAAGAATAAAAGCAAGGATCCATAATATATGTCTTGCCTCACAGAGAAATTTGACAAAAAATAAAAATAAAAATTTTGTTGACCGAAATCTAGCTGTCAGACACATTTAATCTATTATCTTGATAAAATCAACCTCAAGGAAGATCTCAGATTGTGCTCTCATCAAAATTGATTTTATCAAACAAGATAATCTTTGCTGTCAACAAGCAGCATTTTCTCGAGAAACTCTTAACATTTTTTCTATTCACTCTACTCCACTGTCCTTGGAAGCCAAAATGAAGGTTACAAGACAATTATGATCATAAGTCATCACTTAGATTCTCCCAAACAGAAACAAGCAGCTGGAGGTTAAACTTGAGCTAGCAGCTTGCAGACCACACTCACACTGAAAGGAAAGAAAGCTGAAATGGTAAATGTATAAACCTACATGTTGAAAATAGACCCCCAGGATATAGGATGTCCATTGTTTGAAGCAATCAAGTGCAGATGAAACCTGCCATCACACGCACAATTGGGCATTTCCTTCCAGAAATGCCTGATTGTATATGCAAAGGAGTGTTTTGTGCACCCAGTTACCTGTTTGCTATATTCATATTTTTAGGGTCGATATAAGTGCTTTTATTATTTTGTTTTAATAAAATTGTTCTAAATTGTCTGCGGAAGAATGATGCTTTGGAAAATTGTTATTTCCTTAAAATCCAGATTTAAACAAGCCTCTCCAAAACCTTTCAAAGAATAGATCTGTGTTAGTAAAGTGAAATACAGAATTAAAGCAATTATATGGGTGATTCAAGGTAAACATACCACCATGCTTATATTTGCTGAATTATTCTGGAATTTTAGGTAGAAGAAAGGCCCTAGACCATGCTATGCATGTGGTTTTGCACTTCACTTAGCCAGTCCAACCCCACCACCCGCAGGGCCTAGGTATATGAGGAGCTTCAGACTCCTCTTAGAATACATTCTGGCATAGAGAAGTGGATCCATTGCCCCACAGTGATCATATGTCCAAGCAAATAAGCTTCCCATATAATGCATCCTGACTCACATTTATTCCAGCTTTTGTCAGAAAAGAAATCGCAAATGTGAGGATACACTAAGTTAGGTTACAAAACTGTGCGTTGAGAGAAAAATTTCTGAATAATTTTCTTGACACTGCATTCAACTCCTTCAGGACCCATGGTGATAAAGCACTGAAGATTTATTTTAATGTGTAAAAACCCTGCTCTGTTCCTCTGGGAGATGGTAGGGAAGACACTGGGAGGCTCAGGAATAGTTTATATTTATCAAGTAAAGTGCTGTCTCCTCACTAATAAGCTTCATAAATATTTCTCCCTTATCCTGAAAAGAACTGAAAAAAAAGGTCCAATTTTGTAATCTTTGAGTTTTTTTTTTTAAAAGAGAGAGCGACAAAAGAAAGATAAAACCCCACTTGTGAAAGGTTCTAATACCTTAGTAGAGAAATGTAGCTGAGTTACAACTGCCTTATTGGCAAGACTATCATTTATGTAATCCTGGCTTCATCAACACACGACTAACTGGCCAAGCATTTCAGCACTGGGGTAGATGACTAACTCAGGCTCATACTATACATTTAATGTATTTCCTATCTCTGTAATTATGAAACCTAGAAGAAGAACCAGATTTTTTTCAACTGGATTTGAAGCTGATTTTTTCTGTGACTCTGGGTGAAAATCAGTCTCCGAGATGTACAAAATAGTGCCTTTAATGATGTTCCCACTTCTTCCTATTTCTGCTTTTTTCTGATCCTAGCAGATAAGACCTTCTTAAGCCTCATTACTGACAACAGTTCACCTCCATATTTTATGCCCAGTTCTATCCCTAAATGGGAGAAATGTCTGAAATTGTATGCTGGCCTTTCTCTGCGTCAGTATCAAGTCAGCCTTGCTGATAAGGCTGTCCAGCACTTGGAAACCTCCATCTCACAGTGGTTATAGTCACTGCCCTTGAACCTCAGCTCCAAAAAGAATTTAGCCTTACAAGTCCATACGTTATGCTGTGCTCACCACGAGTGTAGCTATCATCTGTCACCATATAAGACTATTGCAATACCATTGACTCAGTTCCCCGTGTTGTACCTTTCATCTACGTGACTTACTCACTTCCTAACTGGAAGCCTGGGTCTCCCACTCCCCTTCATCCATTTTGCCCATCAGCTTGTCCTCCATATCCATGGGTCTGTTTCTGCTCTTTTACTTGTTGTTTATTCATTTGTTTTAGTTTTTGGATTCCACTAATACGTGAAATCATATGATATCTGTCTTTCTCTAACTTATTTATACTTTGATTTGGAAAAAAAAAGGGAAAAGAATTTAGACGGTAGCCTTAGTTACTCAAGTTTAGCAGATTTGCCTCCCTGACTTGCTGCCTTTTCTCTCTGATGCTGAATTTTATTATCTTAGCTTGTTATTACTTCTAGACTGACATCTTAGCTTTTGGCCTTTGCTGAGATCTTTGTTTATGGTATTTAAGTTCCACCTGTCATTTCCCCTTTTAATTTATTAATTACCTCACATTTTCACAGACATTTATTAAGTGCCTTTTATGTTCCAGGCAAGTATTAGGCACCAGCGGTACACAGGACAGACAGGCTCTCTCCTTATGTGTAACTTGCTTTCATCTAGATTCACCCTGATGGATCAGATGTGTACATTTAGAGCCAGGCTCTTCCAGGATCCATAGGTTAATCTCCATCGACAGGCCGAGAGTTGTGCCATGAGTTGAGTCCTGTTCAGGATACTCCATGACTTCAGGAGTTGGTAATCTGGTTCAGCAGATGAGGAAGACTCACTTTATTGGAGTAACTACTTCTGTTCCACCCATCTCACTGGACATGATGTTGGAGAGGCTCACAGGTCCTCGGTGGTAATAATATGGGACCCTAAAGTGAAGAGTAGCATGAGGAAGCATGAATTTCTATATATTCATTTTCAATAAGGGGCACTAAACAGAGTAATGCAGAGGTAGATACCAAATGGGACCATTCTTCAGAAAACAAAGTAGCCATACAGTACAGAGTGTGGTATGGCTTGGATGATGCTCAGAAACTCAGCAAACATTTATAGAGTGTCTTCCATTGGTCTGGTATGGACTAAGTGTTTAGGAATACAGAAATAAAAAATAAAAACTCTATCCTTGAGTGACTAGCAATGTAGTTGTATCATACTTTTAATTATACTACTATGTTTAAAGGCCTACAGAAGGAAGCTATGTCTGGGATACATGTGAGTGTCTCTGTCTATACAAAGCTTTTTAAAGTGAGGGGTATATAAGAAGTGAGTAGGTTGTAAGCCATGTTTTTATATTGTAGAAATATAAATTAGCCAGGATGATCTAGTCTAGATATTAGTATAGAACTTATAACTTCTGTATTCAGACCTTTACATTTAATAGATATAATAGAAATCACCACAGCTGGTAACAGAAGAAGTCAGGTTCTATGGCTTTATGCCTAGAGAGAGCTATATTTCAGTAGTGCAACCTATGAATTTTCTTAACAGTTTGTGCATCAGTTTAGCCAGTATGTATGTATAAAAATCTGGTCAACTGTACGATGACTGGGTGGGTTTCCTTTTGCTGCCCGAGGCCTTCACATAGCTAGAATAGTTCATTATCCCATTTTAAAACATGCTTCAAGTCATATCTTCAAAGATGAAGGTAAAGCAACATGGTAAGTACAATAAAAAATGTTTGATTGTATGAAGCATAGGTAGAATTACGCTGGGTTGGTCAGTGTCCTTGAAAAAGTGTTTTTCTTTTTTTTGTTGTTAAAGATTTTATTTATTTATTTGACAGAGAGAGATGCAGTGAGAGAGGGAACACAAGCAGGGGGAGTGGGAGAGGGAGAAGCAGACTCCCTGCTGAGCAGGGAGCCCGATGCGGGGCTCCATGCGGGGCTCCATCCCAGGACCCTGGGATCATGACCTGAGCCGAAGGCAGACGCTTAACAACTAAGCCACCCAGGCGCCCCTAGAAAAAGTGTTCTAAGTGTTCTCTTTATTCCTACCCAGCTAGGTGTTAGAAAACAAGGTGCCATGAATAGACCTACTTCTTCAAGTGTACTTATTGGCTCTTCTTCCTCATATCACTTGCTTTTATACCACTTGCAATGGTGGTTTTGTCTTCAACAATCTACTTTCTACTTCCTCCCCTCCTCCCCCCCCAATCTCTCCACTGCCATCTTCTTTTCATTCCTGAAACATTGACTTTGCCTATGTTTTTTTTCTGTACAGAGTCTATTCCTAAAACTAATAATAGCTAACATTAATTGAGTGTTTGCAATAAACATTGTGAAGTGCTTTGCATGTATTACCTCTTTTAATCCTTACATCAGTTCTTTGAGGACAATACCATTATTAGCCTTATTTTACAGATGAACCAGAACTTAGAGAGATGAAGCAATTTTCCTAATATTCCACTACTAATAAAATGGCAGAGTAAGGACTTATGAAAGTTCTGATGGGCCCTATAACTTGGGACCATTTCCCCTATGTGGTAATGATTCACTCAGTCCACAAATATCAACTTCTTAGAACCTTGGCAGAAGCCAGTAGTTCACTTATTCTTTTTAAATCATTATTTTTGACCTATCTTATCTGTTCACCATAAACAGAATAATTAAAAAAAAAAGTAAGCTCCTTGAAGCTCAAACACTATTTTCCCACTTTAAAATTCCTTGTGGAATCTAGCTGTCCTTTGAATAAAATATATGTACATTATTCATATGTGCGATAAATTTGTCATATTTTAATTTGACTTGAACACTCTGGCTAATCAGCCCCTTGGCAATAAAAACTGTCAAACATTCAGTGCAGTGGTAAAAGTTAGGAAATGCTTGTTAAAGTAATTAGATTTAAAACATAAAAATGTAAATCCCAGTATGCCGTTGGACTTTACAGTTTATGACAATGAACAAATAGTTTCCCGATACCTGATTTCTCTTATTTGTAACCTCTAACTTTCTCTAGATTAGAGATCTCTAATCAGATTTTTTTTTTTTTTTGGAAATGTTTGTGCTATTATCAATACCATTCTAAAGGTCGAATTTGAGGGAAAGAATTTTGTTCTCTATCCCAATTAAATAGGTTCATATGTATAAAGGTTTTCCTCTAGGTTTTTTAAGAAATCAACATTTCAGGTAGACCTTGTCCTAAAGAAGCATAGCATTTGTGGTAAGAGAGCAAGGGATATGGTGAAGATAATAGCACAAATAAAGAAATATAGTGTTAAGAACATTCATTGCCAGTGACCAAGGAGGGCGAGAAGAGGAAAATGTTACTACTGCCATCTGCTTATGTAATCTTGAGCAAGTCCAATATCACAGGATTTTAAAGGATCTTAAATGAGGGGTGTGGCTAGGGGGGTCACTCAGAATTCCTTTAACTCAGAAGCAGTATGACTTTGATGATGACAGAGTTTCATCAAGGAAGTAGAGTTTGTGTTGGAAAGATCTGATGTGGGAGGTGCACGTGGAGGGTGGCTTGTTCAGAGCCGAGACACATAAAAAGAGCAAGTCAAACAGGTAAAAAGGCACGGAATTTGTATCTAGGAAGCACAAGAAGATAGGTTCGGCTGATTGAGTAGTGGGTCTTTGAGGAGGGTGGCGGGAGGTAGGCATGGGAAAGCTGGTAGGGGTCAAATGTTGGAGAGCTTGAATGCCTTTTTTCCACTTGGGCACAGTCAGTCAATACCACTTCAATTTTTATCAGGGCAATTTTAAAGTAAAAGTGTATTGATTTTGTTGACTGGTGATCCGGTTACTAGATAAAAAAAAACTTGTGTTTGGTAACACACTTCACCTCTAAAATTAAGCAGTGGAGAAGAACCCAACAAACACATCAGTATTCCCCCAGAAGAGATTTCAGGAGACTACCAGTTCTTATATTACATGCAAGCATACCCACATACCGTATGCAGCCAGAAATCTCACCAAAACCATCATTTGCTTTTCCCAAGTTCCTCTTGGTCCAGCCATTCTGCAGCCTTCATAATTCTATTTCTATTTTTCTAAAGTGAAAAATATGTCTATTCCCCAAATTCAGTGCAAGGTGTTATATGCTCCCTCTCCAGTCCCACAAAAGGCCTTTCATCTTTGTTATTCTTTCAAAATTTGCAGACACTCCTAGCAGGGAGGTGGGACCAACACCCAAGATTCTAATATCTATTTCTTTGACTTCCTTTAGGGTGTTTAGGAACAGTTTCAACTGTTCAGCAGAGACATTTCCCAAAAGAGTTCTCTTATAGGTGAATGCTTAAGTACGTAAGATCAATTAGCTGTTTTGCTTTGTTTTGTTTTGTATGCATGTTTTGAGTTTATGCAGTTCTTGCAACACCTGAAAACAGAGCTGATTTTGATGTTTGTTGGAATTGATCCAAGGTTCAATGAAGATGTCCTGATTTAGATTCTTGAACAATGAGCTCCTCCTTTTGTAATAGAGTATGTATCTTGTATGTAAACTGGCAAAAGATGACCCAATGTGCTGTTTTGTTTTGTTTTGTTTTTTTAAAGAGCAGGATTATGATAGCCTTTGCTTTTCTCTGGGATAATAGCAATTGGCCAGGTCTTATGAGGCTCTTTAGGAGGCCTAGATATGCATAAAGTGGAACATCACTGAACAGCAACTCACCCCATGCTATTGCCTCTGCAAGAGAAAGGGATGATTTTTCTCCAATTTCTTTTCCTCTGTTCTACCCTGCTAATTTTAAATGACCCTTTTGGAAATGGGATATTGTCCAGGAGTAAGCTTCAAATGCATTGTTTGGTCACAGATTTCCTCTGGCCCTCTTCTGGTTAGCTGTCTAGAATGAGCTGAAGCTGTGCCTTGAAACCTGTGAGGAGCCACGTCTGGAGAATTTATGGCTCTCCAGGGCCAGAATTTCCTATACAAAAAAACAACAAAGAATAGGAGAGTAGACAGCAGAATCCAACCAGCTAGCAGGACTGCTGTAGGCCCTAAGCAAACACGTTTGCTCTGGCTGTGAGTGAGACACTTCTCTGGGCTTCATCTCATCTTGATTGCCTACGATCCCTCAGCCCTCCCAGGATCCTTTGTTCCTGGCAGTGCCTGCTTTGGCTTCTGAAGTCTCTGCTTTTGCATGACCACTCATTCCCAATGTGACTCATTTTATCTTGCCAGCATTTGTCTTCTGCCCTTGACTATTAACAACTCCCAGCTTCCAGTCTCTGTTATACTCTCCCCTCCCACATCTCCCCAGTTCTGATGAATGGAGCATGGTTGAATTAGTACATTGAAAAAATTCCCAGAATAAATCAGGTTTCAGAATCTGCTATTCACATAAAGCTTGAGAAAAGTAAGATGAGGTGGGTTGGCTCAGTTTGCAACTTCACTTGGACTACAAAACTGAAAGCTGTATTAACTTATTTGGCTAATATCAGTTATTTATACCACAGACCTGCACTTAGTAAGTGCATGTTCATTACTGAGTGAACAATGAATCCATATAGAAAGTTAATACCTGACGGTTTTTCAAGAAAAAAAGAGTTTTGGATTTTATTTTATTTTCTAGATAATTTAGTGTCAGAAAGCTCTTCCTTGAACTTCCTAAATACTTCTTGATAAAATATAAATTAGTCCAATTAATTCTTTTTACATCAGTAAACATGTAAACAGCTGGTTACCATAGCCCTTAATAGCCAAAGAGATATTTGGAGGACATAATTATACACTTTTTCAACAGCATAAATAATCAAATGTCGAGGTCAGCAACTCTGGGCTATAGGTTTTCTGCTTTCCTGAAAGGAGACTCTTCATTCTGCATAAGCAGTACTTCTTCCTTGTCCTGTCCCCCAGACACTGTGAGTGGCCCCTAACCTGGGGGTGTTGGCCTCCTCAATAAGCAGGTAAACAGCAGTGCCTGGGGTGATGTTCAGAGGTGCCCATTTGGAGGGCAGCCAAGTAGGATGAATAAGAGTGGTTTATTCCAGCCCCCAAGCCATTAGTTTTCCAGACAAAGTGCTTTGTACAAGATCTACTGTCATCCTCAATTTCTCTTACCTGCCCATCATAACAATCTACTTAGTGAAGTTGAAACTTTTTGAATATGAAGGGAAGCCAGTTTCCTTGGTGGCCAACAGACAATAAAACCCTGTTTCTCTCTAGAAACTTACTGTTATGGGAAGGGTCATGATAGTAGTGAAGGGTGTCAAAAAGAGGCTGCACACCAATCCATATAAACTGTTTACTAGTGTCTTTGCTCCTGTTTTCCATGTCTCACATTTCTGGTGAATGGATTTATCAAGTTCTTACTCTGATCTGTCTCTAAGAACCCTGCTTCCCACTACATACTTGAATACAGTTTATGCCTATGAAACTAGTCTACTCACTGTATCTTCAAAGAAGCCCTATGATATCCTTCTCTGGCTTTGTACAGGATGCCTCTTCTTACCCCTAAGTAAGCCTCCTCCTTGAGTTGGTCAACCAATCCATTCAGATTTCCCCAGGGCCTTTCTCAGTTATAGCATGAAAGTATCTCATCCTAGGAAACCCTTCAGTCCCAGACAGTTGGTCACCCAACCCTTGACATATTACTGGTTCCTCCAATTACATCACTATCTTCTTCCCACTTGAATCTGTAGAACTTTTCTCTTGTAATAGTGATCATTTTCCACTTCAAACTGTAGTCTTCTCCCTCTCCCTGCACATACCTCCATCACAATGTAAATACTTTAATGGACTTTTCCTGTCATTGATATAACATTGGGTTTCAAATGCCTATTGCATGCTTTATCATAAGAAAAATCTTATCCTCAAGTAATTTAAAGTCTAATGGGGATAGAAGAAAAAAGCAATAACTATACCATGTGGTTATGAGCCATCCATGTTATGAGAACATTCTGGAAAAACAGCTGTAGGAAATTCAGTGGAGGACATCATCATTTCCAGTATCATGGGAGGCTGCATAGAGAAGAAAGGATTTGAGTTCAACCACAGTGGATTTGGGTTAGGGAAATAAGTAGGGACTCATGCCAGGTGAAGAGCCCAGCAGTCAGTTTGTGAGGATTTTTCCATACTCACTTTTGTGTCCCCCTGGGGTTAAATCTAGGGTCCCAAATTACTCAATTATATTTATCAAATTAAAATGAACACATGACATTGTTAGAAACAGCAATCACCCCCATTACAAAACGATCATAGCTTCAAGCTTTACAAGCAAAAACAAAATGAACCGGGTCTTCAAAAGCCCAGAGAAACACCATGGAGTTCTCCTAATTAAAGTCAGAACCTAATTTTCAGGTGATTTCTTAGCTATGCAGCAGGAGCCAAAGTAAATCTCGAGGACCTGGCATGAGAGCAGCAGGAAGAGAGAAGCTGTCTCTCACTGTGCCAGGGGACTTTAACTGGGAAATCTCCCCTGAGGTATAGATGAGATCAGAGAACAAAGCCATAGGGAAGGCAGAAAAATCATTTTAAATACAAACTGATCAAATCACTTTAATTTTCAGTGTAAAATGTTTTTCTTTCCCGTGACTCAAGGAGGTTGAGGTTGATAGCTTCTAACAGGACAGATCACAAATTTGCAGTCATCCTTTGCATTTGAGAAGTAATTAAACATTTGTAAAATGACAGTTTTCAAATGAAATGTCTGACCAGAGTCTCCTTCAGAAATAATGATGTGGTTTCTTTGGCTGTGAGTATTGACACAGGCAGCGGAGCTTCTCCTCGCCCTGTCCTCCATGCCTAGCTGCTGTTTGTCAACGGCGGTCACTGCAGATGCTCCTCTCTCTGAGTTTATTCCCCGCCCCCCCCCCCCCCCACCAGCACACATTCATCAGTAGCCTACTATCCCTTGAGATAGCGTGATATGAATACCTGCATTTTGCCATGGTTCCAAGCTCGTACTTTCACTGTGCTTTGTTATAAATGATGACATCAATGGAGATGGGAAGCCTGGAGATGTGCAGCTGAAGGGTCAAACTGACAGCTTTCATCTCTCACCTTGTGTTGGGAAAACTTCAGCTAAAGCAACTGGCAAGGGAGTTACAACCAGATGTCTATATTACAAAAGTTTGACTCCTTCGGTGCTTTTGGCAGAGCATGATCTTAAGAAATAGCTAAGAAATCCCCCTTGATGTTAGCACTTTGTTATATTATTGATAGGGGGCTTAAGGATGTGGTCATAGATGTTTTTATGCTACTTTATAATTTAGCTAGGAGCCAGCACAACTATGAATTTTTTTTCAAAATTAGGATATCAAGTAATTGATTCTCATGTGCATACATGATTGTTTGATTCATACAGAGCTGATTTAGCCTTTTTCTTGTTACATTTATTTGAAAAATGTTAACTCAACCTAACCTGAATTCATAAGGAGAAAAATGTGTTTTTGTGATGGTTGATACAGAGATAGACAAGTGTCAGTACAAGGAGAAGAAGAATTTCTGGGATTGATGTTTTATTTTGTGTCTATGCTCATCCAAAGTATATTTGAGCACCTTCCATATACCCCTTACTGGGCCAGGCATTAGAGATATAGATAGAGATCAGCCGGTTCTAGGGTGTTGAACAGATGAGGGCAGACTACATGTAAACAAAGGCAATGATGATGTAGCATGTAGGAATAAAACGATGAATGGAGGGGTGATTGCTACTGGAAAGTAGCACAGAGGAAAGAGCAATTAATATGCCCAACACATAAAGGAAGATTTCCTGGATGAGATGGCATTCAAAATGATCCTTTAAAGGAGGAGTAGGAATTGAGGCATAATAGGAAAGAGTAGTGGGTAATGGTGTGCGAGGCATACAACAGTCTGTGCCAAGGCTTGGAGGCCTGGATATTAATATCCTGGTGAGAAATTGTGGGTTGTTCAGAGTGGCTTCACCACAGGGAGGGGGAAGGTAGGCAGAGGAAGAAATGAGGCTAGAAATGTCACAAATGGTTTTGAAGAGCTTGTGGAAAGAATATGGCTTTGGAAGTTAGACAATATGGGTCCAAATATTCCCTCAAAGACCTCTGATGAAGTTTCCAAACCTTTCTGATTCTTAGTTTCTTTAATGTGGACTTGAGACTAAAAATAAAGTTTATTTTGTTACGTGGCTGGATTAAATTCCTGACCCAGTGTAGGCAGTCATAAATGGTACTTCTCTTTGGCACCCTTCCTTTGTATATTGTCTACATAAAAGTTTGGAGTTTATTCTGCATGTATCAAGAAGACAAGGAAGAATCTGAATTAGAGAAGTCACAGGTTTAACTCTTGGCTTATAAAAATACCAGTGTCACACTAATTTGAAAGAAGCCTTACCATATGTATAGTGAGATAAGAGACAAGGAGGCCAGTTTCAAGCCTGTTGCAATATTCCAGAAAAGAACTCATAAAAGCTAAAACCAAGGCTGTAGTAGGGATAATGACAAGAAAGAAAAAGATTCCAGACATGTCAGAAGTCACTACAAATGGAGGTCGATAATGGAACAGGAAGAACCAAGAATGATGTGGTTATTCAGCAGTGGTCAGAGGAACTTGCTGCACATTCATTCAGAATACCCAGCTATATACTGAACATCAGGCAGCCTGTAGGCGGGCCCAGGAGGGGCTGGTTTCTGGGAATACACCCACTGGTAAGGGTAGTTGACTCTCCAGAAGCTCTAGTCCTACATTATTATCTTTGATTATTTCTGCTGCAATTCTATTTGTGAAGAGTGACATAATCATTCTTTATTAATTCTCCTCCACAACAAGATGCCAAGCTAGATTGCCCAGCAGCATCAACAAAGCTGGGACTAACACCCTGGAGTCTGGGTTCAACCAGCTAACCTCTTCTCTATTACTTGAGCTTTACTGAAGTAAGTACCATAAAGCCTTACTTAATTAAAATCAAGAAAACAAGCTGCAGTGACAGGACTTGAACAGCTTCCAATGTTAGGAGGAAAAAAAATATCAGTCCCTCATCCCTGGACTGGTCAGAATTATAAAGAAAGAGATGTGGCAGTGGGTTTCTGAGCAGGATGCCAATCTGAAGATGCAAGAGGCTGGCTATTTACTAAAAGCACATATAGATCCACAATGGCGTATACAAGTCAAACAAGTAAAATACATTTGAAAGAGTGCTTCCTGCTAGGCACTGTGGTCCATGCTTTATATACAATTAGTTTAGTTAAACCTTATTTTTAAATTTTCTTATTGTTATGTTAATCAACATACATTACATCATTAGCTTTTGATGTAGTGTTCCATGATTCATTGTTTGTGCCTAACACCGAGTGCTCCACGCAGAATGTGCCCTCTTTACTACCCATCACCAGGCTAACCCGTCCCCCCACCCCCCTCCCCTCTAGAACCCTCAGTTTGTTTTTCAGCATCCATCGTCTCTCATGGTTCGTCTCCCCCTCCGACTAACTCCCCTTCATTCTTCCCCTCCTGCTATCTTCTTCTTCTTCTTTTGTCTTAACATATATTGCATTATTTGTTTCAGAGGTACAGATCTGTGATTCAACAGTCTGGCACAATTCACAGCGCTCACCATAGCACACACCCTCCCCAATGTCTATCACCCAGCCACCCCATCCCTCCCACCCCCCACCACTCCAGCAACACTCAGTTTGTTTCCTGAGATTAAGAATTCCTCATATCAGTGAGGTCATATGATACATGTCTTTCTCTGATTGACTTATTTCACTCAGCATAACACCCTCCAGTTCCATCCACGTCGTGGCAAATGGCAAGATCTCATTCCTTTTGGTGGCTGCATAATATTCCATTGTGTATCTATACCACCTCTTCTTTATCCATTCATCAGTCGATGGACATCTTGACTCTTTCCACAGTTTGGCTATTGTGGACATTGCTGCTATAAACATTGGGATGCACATACCCCTTTGGATCCCTACATTTGTATCTTTGTGGTAAATACCCAGTAGTGCAATTGCTGGATCGTATAGTAGCTCTATTTTCAACTGTTTGAAGAACCTCCATACTGTTTTCCAGAGGGGTTGCACCAGCTTGCATTCCCACCAACAGTGTAGGAGGGTTCCCCTTTCTCTGCATCCCCGCCAACATATGTCATTTCCTGACTTGTTAATTTTAGCCATTCTGACAGGTGTGAGGTGGTATCTCATTGAGGTTTTGATTTGGATTTCCCTGATGCCGAGCGATGTTGAGCACTTTTTCATGTGCCTGTTGGCCATTTGGATGTCTTCTTTGGAGAAATGTCTGTTCATGTCTTCTGCCCATTTCTTGATTGGATTATTTGTTCTTTAGGTGTTGAGTTGGATAAGTTCTTTATAGATTTTGGATACTAGCCCTTTATCTGATATGTCATTTGCAAATATTTTCTCCCATTCTGTTGGTTGTCTTTTGGTTTCGTGAACTGTTTCTTTTGCTGTGCAAAAGCTTTTCATCTTGATGAAATCCCAATAGTTCATTTTTGCCCTTGCTTCCCTTGCCTTTGGCGATGTTTCTAGGAAGAAGTTGCTGCGGCTGAGGTCGAAGAGGTTGCTGCCTGTGTTCTCCTTTAGGATTTTGATGGACTCCTGTCTCACGTTTAGGTCTTTCAACCATTTGGAGTCTATTTATGTGTGTGGTGTAAGGAAATGGTCCAGTTTCATTCTTCTGCATGTGGCTGTCCAATTTTCCCAACACCATTTGTTGAAGAGACTGTCTTTTTGCCATTGGACATTCTTTCCTGCTTTGTCAAAAATAAGTTGACCATAGAGTTGAGGGTCCATTTCTGGGCTCTCTATTCTGTTCCATTGATCTATGTGTCTGTTTTTGTGCCCGTACCATACTGTCTTGATGATGACAGCTTTGTAATAGAGCTAGAAGTCTGGAACTGTGATGCCACCGGCTTTGCTTTTCTTTTTCAATATTCTTCTGGCTATTCGGGGTCTCTTCTGGTTCCATACAAATTTTAGGATTATTTGTTCCATTTCTTTGAAAAAAGTGGATGAGGGGGATTTCATTGAATGTGTAGATTGCTCTAGGTAGCATTGACATCTTCACAATGTTGGTTTTTCCAATCCATGAGCATGGAACGTTTTTCCATTTCTTTGTGTCTTCTTCAATTTCTTTCATGAGTATTTTATAGTTTTCTGAGTACAGATCCTTTGCCTCTTTGGTTAAATTTATTCCTAGGAATCTTATGCTTTTGGGTGCAATTGTAAATGGGATCGACTCCTTAATTTGTCTCTCTTCTGTCTTGTTGTTGGTGTATAGGAATGCTACTGATTTCTGTGCACTGATTTTATATCCTGCTACTTTACTGAATTCCTGTATTAGTTCTAGAAGTTTTGGGGTGGAGTCTTTTGGGTTTTCCACATACAGTATCATATCATCTGCAAAGAGTGAGAGTTTGACTTCCTCTTTGCCACTTTGGATGCCTTTGATTTCTTTTTGTTGTCTGATTGCTGTGGCTAGGACTTGTAATACTATGTTGAATAGCAGTGGTGATAGTGGACATCCCTGCCGCGTTCCTGACCTTAGGGGAAAAGCTCTCAGCTTTCCCCATTGAGAATGATATTTGCTGTAGGTTTTTCAAAGATGGCTTTTATGATATTGAGGCATGCACCCTCTATCCCTATACTCTGAAGAGTTTTGATCAAGAAAGGGTGCTGTACTTTGTCAAATGCTTTTTCTGCATCTATTGAGAGGATCATATGATTCTTGTTCTTTCTTTTGTTAATGTATTCTATCACGTTGATTGATTTGCGGATGTTGAACCAACCTTGCAGCCCAGGGATAAATCCCACTTGGTCATGGTGAATAATCCTTGTAATGTACTGTTGGATCCTATTGGCTAGTATTTGGGTGAGAATTTTTGCATCCATGTTCATCAAGGATATTGGTCTGTAATTCTCCTTTTTGATGGGGTCTTTGTCTGGTTTTGGGATCAAGGTAATGGTGGCCTCATAAAATGAATTTGGAAGTTTTCCTTCCATTTCTATTTTTTGGAACAGTTTCAGGAGAATAGGTATTAATTCTTCTTAAATGTTTGGTAGAATTCCCCTGGGAAGCCATCTGGCCCTGGGCTTTTGTTTCTTGGGAGATTTTTGATGACTGCTTCAATATCCTTAGTGGTTATAGGTCTGTTCACGTTTTGCATTTCTTCCTGGTTCAATTTTGGTAGTTGATACATCTCTCGGAATGCATCCATTTCTTCCAGGTTATCTAATTTGCTGGCATAGAGTTGCTCATAATATGTTCCTATAATTGTTTGTATTTCTTTGGTGTTAGTTCTGATCTCTCCTCTTTCATTCATGATTTTGTTGATTTGGGTCATTTCTCTTTTCTTTTGGATAAGTCTGGCCAGAGGTTTATCAATCTTGTTAATTCTTTCAAAGAACCAGCTCCCAGTTTCGTTGATCTGTTCTACTGTTCTTTTGGTTTTGTATTTCATTGATTTCTGCTCTGATCTTTATTATTTCTCTTCTCCTGCTGGGTTTAGGTTTTATTTGCTGTTTTTTCTCTAGTTCCTGTAGGTGTAGGGTTAGGTTGTGTATTTGAGACCTTTCTTGTTTCTTGAGAAAGGCTTTTATTGCTATATACTTTCCTCTTAGGACTGCCTTTGCTGTATCCCAAAGATTTTGAAGAGTTGTGTTTTCATTTTCATTGGTTTCCATGAATTTTTTAAATTCTTCTTTAATTTCTTGGTTGACCCATTCATTCTTTAGTAGGATGCTCTTTAGCCTCCATGTATTTTTCTTTCCGACTTTCCTCTTGTGCTTGAGTTCTATTTTCAAAGCATTGTGGTCTGAAAAAATGCAGGGAATAATCCCAATCTTTTGGTACCGGTTGAGACCTGATTTGTGACCTAGGATGTGATCAATTCTGGAGAATGTTCCATGGGCACTAGAGAATAATGTGTATTCCATTGCTTTGGGATGGAATGTTCTGAATATGCCTGTGAAGTCCATTTGGTCCAGTGTTTCATGTAAAGTCTTTATTTCCTTGTTGATCTTTTGCTTTGATGATCTGTCCATTTCAGTCAGGGAGGTGTTAAAGTACCCCACTATTATTGTATTGTTGTCAATGTGTTTTTTTGATTTTGTTATTAATTTCCTTATAAAATTGGCTGCTCCCATGTTAGGGGCATAGATATTAACAATTGTTAGATCTTCTTGTTGGATAGACCCTTTAAGTAGGATATAGTGCCCTTCCTCATCTCTTATTACAGTCTTTGTTTTAAAATCTAATTTGTCTGATATAAGGATTGCCACCCCAGCTTTCTTTTGGTGTCCATTAGCATGGTAAATGGTTTTCCACCCCCTCACTTTCAATCTGGGGGTGTCTTTGGGTCTAAAATGAGTCTCTTGCCCACAGCATATCGATGGGTCTTATTTTTTAATCCAATCTGAGAGCCTGTGTCTTTTGATTGGGGCATTTAGCCCATTTACATTCAGGGTAACTATTGAAAGATATAAATTTAGTGCCATTGTATTGCCTGTAAGGTGACTGTGACTGTATATTGTCTGTGTTCCTTTCTGATCTATGCTGCTTTTAGGCTCTCTCTTTGCTTAGAGGACCCCTTTCAATATTTCTTGGAGGGCTGGTTTCGTGTTTGCAAATTCCTTTAGTTTTTGTTTGTCCTGGAAGCTTTTTATCTCTCCTTCTATTTTCAATGAGAGCCTCCCTGGATATAGTATTCTTGGCTGCATATTTTTCTCGTTTAGTGCTCTGAAGATATCATGCCAGTCCTTTCTGGCCTGCCAGGTCTCTGTGGATAGGTCTGTTGCCAATCTAATGTTTCTACCATTGTAGTTTACATATCTCTTCTCCTGAGCTGCTTTCAGCATTTTCTCTTTGTCTCTGAGACTCGTAAGTTTTACTATTAGATGTCGTGGTGTTGACCTATTTTTATTGATTTTAAGAGGGGTTCTCTGTGCCTCCTGGATTTTGATGCCTGTTTCCTTCCCCACATGAGGGAAGTTCTCTGCTATTATTTGCTCCAATATACCTTCTGCCCCTCTCTCTCTTTCTTCTTCTTCTGGGATCCCAATTATTCTAATGTTGTTTCGTCTTATCGTATCGCTTATCTCTCGAATTCTGCCCTCGTGATCCTGTAGTTGTTTCTCCCTCTTTTTCTCAGCCTCTTTATTTTCCATCATTTGGTCTTCTATATTGCTGATTCTCTCTTCTGCCTCATTTATCCTAGCAGTTAGTGCCCCCATTTTTTATCGCACCTCATAAGTAGCCTTTTTGATTTCGACTTGGTTAGATTTTAGTTCTTTTATTTCTCCAGAAAGGGTGTCTCTAATAACTTCCACGCTTTTTTCAAGCCCAGCTAGTATCTTTAAAGTCATGATTCTGAACTCTAGGTCTGACCTCGTAGTAATATCCGTATTGAGTAGGTCCCTGGCAGACGGTACTACCTCTTGTTCTTTTTGCTGAGGTGATTCTCCTCCTCCTCTGCCATCTTGCTCTGCCCCTTAGTTAAACCTTTGATAAGCCTTTATCTAACCCTTCTGGTAACACCATCAATCATGTTGATTCACATAGAAGGAAACTAGAATTTAGAGAAATTAGATAAGTTACCTAAAATCACACAGCTAATGAGATCATAGGGTCGGAGCTGGAAGCCAGGTCTGACTCTAGAACCCAAGTCTTTTACCACTGTGTGATGTGTCCTCAGTTTAGGAGAACAAGTGGTTTAATGTTGTGTCTTTATTCTTTGTGTGATTAAAGTACATACTTGTGAATTTCTATAATCAGTTCCTTATAATGAACATCAAAGACAGAAGCTGAGCCTATGGACCAGACCCAATTCAGTTCGGCCTGATCAGTGTTTACTGGGTCCTTCCTACCGTTTGTACAGACAGTATTTGGCCATTAAGGGAGAGAAGCTCATTGGGAAATATTCTGACCCCGGTACTTTGTACATTAACAACCTAATAAGCCCTAGAAGTACCCCCAAAATCTCATAGTGCCAAGCCTTTCCCAGCTGGCCACCCACCCATTCCAGAGAACATCCCCCTCCCTGGCAACAATGAAAAAGAATAAGGGGCCTAATTGACTTCTAAGGTATTCCCCTCCTGGTCATGTTATAATCTTCAAAATGATAATACTAACAGCAGCACGATATTATAAATGATAACAGTTAGCATTTGTTGGGCATCAACTGGTGAATCAAGCACTCTGCTAATAACTTTAGTCACTTACTTAATTAATGATGGGACCAGAATTAAAATTCAAGTCTGCCTAAAAACAAAACCCCATTACAGGTCAAAATGTAACCCTGTTCTTCCAAGTTACTTCACACTCACTTGTGAAACTAAACCCCTAGCAAGTGATTTCTGGGCACTGTCTCTTCAAATGGGATCTATGAGTGTTAACAAAAGTAATTAAATGAAAAGGGTGTGCTCTTCATTTACCTATCAAGTCAAATCCAACTCCAAAGGACTTTTCCTTACTTCACTTGCAGATTTTCCTTTCTTCCAACCCTCAACATATCTTTCTTCTTTTTCTCCTACTCCTGAACTGAGGAACAGCTCCTGCTTGACTACTGGATGGAGACATAGTCCTGTTGTTCCAGAAATGATAAAGGGGAAAGCTTTGGAGATTGACACAAGGATCCTTGTAGAGTGGCTTTACTTTATGTACAGACAGAAGGGAAGGTGGTGGGGGTGGCACAGGCGGACCTCCTGGGATTAGCCCTTCCAGGAAAAGGCTCTGACTTATCCCCCAAATGACAAAACCAAATCAGCACGTCATTATCCCGTGACAGGAGATGTTCAGACAAATGCAAGGGAGGCAGGCAGCAGCGGTCTGAAGAGAGTGGCATGGAGGTCAGGGAAGTCAGAGTCGGTCTGGGAATTCTGGGACAGCTGCCATTGTTGGAACAGGAAGAGTGTCTCCCTAACAGGCTGTTTATTGGGTTGCTAATTGCCCATTTCTCTCTATATATCCGGCTTGAGCAAGGGCAGCTCTGTCCAAAGAGAAACCCTAAGAGCTGAAGATGGATTTAGGAAGGCACAATAGATCCATAAAAATAGATGAATAAATAACGACATTAACTTTTAATGTAAATAGGACTGAAGCATTCTTATTACCTTATTTCTTCAAGATATAAGAGGAAATTCCTTCTGCCAATTTGAACAGCTTCAAAGTGTCCTTGAGAGCACTTGGAAGAAGAAAAAGGACGCAAGTACCAGATAATATCTGCTTACAGGTGCCAAGGGGGACTCAAAAGTGTTCATAGAACTGGGGAAGTATATTGTTGTTCAAATAGCTATAAACCTAACTGGACTGAAAGGAAGCCAGTCACTATGAGAGCAAGCCAAACTATGGACTTGGGCTCATTCATTCATTCACTGGACACATACTGAGATCTTCCTATGTGTTAGGTGGTGATTACACTTTGTAGTTATAAAGATGAGCCAGCCATGGTTGTGCTGTCAGCGAGCTTGTGGTCTAACTGGAGGGTAGCAGACAGAATGTCCCTGTAGAACATTGACTGAGGCTGAGGCTGTCCAGGAACAGTCTCAGTATTCTCTGGGGCTGAGGTAAGTTGTAGCCAGGGCTGAAGGCCAGAGCAGCCAAGAAATCAAGGAAGGCTCAAGTTGAGTAGAAAGAATTCTTAAAGCCATGTGACAAGTTGTTTAGTGCCTCAAATGCCCTGGCACTATCATATGTACCTTTGTGTGCTCCATCTCTAACCCACAGAATGTTCTTCTGATAGCTATTATTCACCTATTTTCTGGAGACGGGACTTAGGCTCAGAGAAGTTGAGTGCCTTAACAAAGTCACACAGCAGGTGTGGAACTGAGCCACAGTCCTTTGTATTTGAACTTTAAATAGCATTCCACCACTGCCATTCTAATCCTCTGCATGCCGAGACCAGATTAATTTTTTACTAAAACTCATTTCTTATAATAGTATACTCACCACCTTCAAAGTATCCTTATTTTAAAGGAATCCCCAGTTCCTTGGCTTTGAATTTAAAGCTCCACAGCACCTGGTTCTGTGCTAGCATTCTGGTTTTGCCTTTCATCAGTTCTTTAACATACCCTCCACATAAATTAAACCAAACTACTTGTCATGTCTGAAAACTTCGTTAATTTCCCCACATCCATATTAATTAAAAAGGCTGTTGTTACTGATTAAATGTGGGAGGCATAGAAGTAGAAGATGACAAAGTTGATTCTGCATTTTCAAGGCTGAGTGATTCAGAATGCTGGTGCCATCCAATAAAACAGGAAAGTCATGAGGAGGGGTGTTTTAGGGGGAAAGGATAAATCTTGTTTTAGTGTCTTGTTTGAGTTGACAGTAGAACCTTCAGGACAACAGCCTGGTTTCCAGTTAGAAAACTGGCCCGAAGTTCAGAAGGGCAGTCAGTGCAGGAATTGAGTTTGGAACTGTCATGGGTAAGAAGAAAGTGACCCCAGAGAAGGAAGGGAGATGGGAACAGAGAACTGCATACTGAATCTTGGGGGGGGGGGGCCCAAGGGCCTGTTATGGTTACAGATGGACAGATGGATGTTGGACTAAATGAGAGGAAAACTTCAAGCAAAAGCACAGATTCCTCCCAACATTTCTAGGAAAAAAAATAGAAAGAAGCAAGAGAATAATTGGATTCCCAAAGTGAGGCTCTTCAATTTGTCCTATTTACTCTTAGGAGCTTTTCTTAATGATTGAGTTTGGAGGCATGGAGCAAACACACTATATGAATCTGAGCTATTGCTTATCTTCACATTGTGACCTTGCTTTTTAAATGAATATTTGGAAATAACTCACTAACATAAATGGAGCTTCCACGAGCATTCCAGGCACTGGGTATACCATGGTGAGCAAGATAAAGCCCCTGCTGTGGTGGAGTCTGCTTTGTAGTGGATTATACCACTGGCAAGACCATCACTAGGTTTGGCTGCAGAGCTGGCACACAGATTCTCGGGTGTCAGAGAGCTCTGTCAGGGAAGCAGCTTGGAGCTGGGTCTTACAGGGTAAAAGTTGCTAAGTCTGGGATATAAGATGTGATCAAGTTAATTAGGAAGGTATGGTCAAATTAAGGAGACAATAAAAGCATCTATGGAATTACCTTCAGACAGTTCAGTTTGCCTGAATACAACTTACCAGGCAGGATGACAGTGTTTAGGTCTGTGTGAAGTGATGGAGAAGAGCAGGGACCAGGTTGCACACCATGCTAAAGAGTGTTGATTTTATCCTTCAGATGATAGGAAACCACTGGAAGATTTTAAGTGGAACAGTCACATAGTTCTGATTATATTTTAGAGAGATTTTTCTGGTGGATGGAGGATGAATTGGAGAATGTGAAAACAGGGGGGCACTTTAGGAAGCTGCTCTAGTTGTCCAGGCAAGTGATGATAATAAGAGTTTGAACCACAGTAGTGATGGTAGAGATAAAGAAGGTTGTATGGATTCTGAACGTCTTTTGGAAACAAAATTGCTACAACTGGTAATACACAAGATGTGGAGGATGAGAGCCAGGGCCACGGGAGACTTGTGCAGGTCCATTCCAGGTGACTGAGGGCATTGTAACACTGCTCAGAAGATTGGCTTCTGAGGAAAGGTATTAAGGTCAGTTTGGGAGGTGTTGAATCTGAGATTATTCTGATATATCAGTAGGAGATACCTGGCAGATACATGAATATACAAATCTAAATCTTGGCAAAGTCTAGGCTGGACATACAGATTTAGGAAGAAGAGCCCTGATCCTTGTCCCACACCAACAATTCTGCGGCAGCCAGAGAAAGAGCAGGCTTTGATGGAAATAAAGGAAACACTGTCAGAAAAGGGCTAAAGTTTGTACGAATTTCACAGAAGTGAGAGCATAGAACTCCAAGAAGGAAATGGGTAATTATACCAAATAGAACAGAGAAGTCCACTAAAAAGATAATTGAATTAAGAAATCAAAATGGTGGTTCTCCATGTTGCAACTATCCTCCCTTTAGAACCCCACCCCTAAACTGTGGGTTCTTGGCATGAGTGCGCTTGCATCCAGAAGCATGGTCTGGCCACAGTGAGGTTCCTACCACCCCTTTCACTGTATTTCTGGACTCCAGCGGACATTGAGGTTGTTCCAACATTTCATCATGGAATAGGTTTAATTTAGGTGGCACAGAAGTGCACTTACTTAATAGTTGTGGATGAATCCACAGACACTGCAAAAGTCTTCACAAGCGAGACCAATTTCACTGATGTTGCAGGGAATGGGAAAATGTCTTAAAAGTGAGACACTGGGGACCCCATGCAAAGAAGCAGTAAAGCATTACCAAGGCTCTGTGGTAGCAACTGCTGATGGTGATTATTCATTTTGTGTGAAGAAAGCAAACTCTTGCTTTCTGGGACTTAGAAACAAACATTTTTTTGTAGTAGTAGAACGCATGCTGGTATAACACTTGCTGCATATATTAACCTATGAGACCAAGCTATTTCTAGAATTTTGAAGGGGAAAAATTAAGTGTCTACTTCATGGGAGGTGTAGCATAAAAATCTATAGGTTTGAGGAAGATTTCGCTTGTTATTTCTTTAAAAATAACACATCTTGTAGGTGAGAATATATGGTATAGATGGTAATTGCTTTTTTGCTGGAGCTGCAGTTTCATCCTCCTCTCTTTCTCCTCCAATATTAATTATCAGGCCTAAAAATAGTCCATTGTGGGATCTGTGTGCCTCCGGGAGGCTTCTACGGAAATCTGACATCTGTGCAGAAGGCTCCACGGAGATGTGTGTTTCTGTGAAGCTGTCTCGTGTTTGTGAATTCAGTAAACACTTGCATAGTGAATGCTGAAGGGTCTGTCTCTCACAGTGCTTATGAGTGGCAGCTTGTGAGAACAGTGTCTTTCTGAGCAGACATGACTCACAGTGCCTGGCGGGAATAGAGAATGCATGGAATATTTATGATTAAGAGCATTCACGAAGATAGAAAAATATTGATACAGTAACATACCACAGTGTAACTATTGTTTGCAACCAAAATGCCATGGTCTTTTGTAGTTTCTTTTTTTTTGCATGTACCTATAAACAGGTGTTCATCCCCCCACACCTCATTTGGAGAAAAAGCGTATGAAGAAACTTAAAAAACAGAAAATATATCAAGTTGTTTGCATTCACAGTCAGTTAAGGTATAGTTAGAAGGATACTAGAAGTCTTCATAGACCAATACATATCTTCTGGAATTAGGGACTCATGGCTTTGCAGTATGTCTCCTCCTAAAAAGACAACAATCACTCTTGCTCAAGTTATTCCCCACTTGGTAAGATTTCATTCCATCAGATATTCTTTGCTTATCTTTCTGGAATGAATGGTACTTTGATGAGAGGTCAGCTGAAATAAAGGAGAGAGGGATAACTTTGTAGCATGGAAATAGTGGGCATGTTTCCTAATCAGGACACATGTTTTGACAAATGAGTGTTTTGCTAGGGAAAGTAAAATTGATTACTTTTAAGTTTGGATGTTCCGGGGCCCCTGGGTGGCTCAGTCGCTTGAGAGTCTGCCTTCGGCTCAGGTCATGGTCCCAGGGTCCTGGGATCGAGCCCTGCATCGGGCTCCCTGCTCCACGGGAAGCCTGCTTCTCCCTCTCCCGCTCTCCCTGCTTGTGTTCCCTCTCTCACTGTGTCTCTCTCCGTCAAATAAATAAAATCTTTAAAAAAAATAAAAGAAATAAAAAATAAATAAATTGGGATGTTCCTGAAAATCTGAGATGTGTGGTCACATAACTATGTGGGGGTGGTCTTGATAAGAAGTCTTAGGTGAAGTCTCCAAGTGGGGAGCTCTGTGTATCAGGGTGCATATAAAAGCTGCCCAGAGCATTTTGGGAGGCAGGCATGCGATCCAGGAGGAGGTAAAGGTGCAGGAAAAAGAGGCAGAAGCAGAGCAGAAGGAATTATTTCATAATCCGGTTCACAGGGGGATTGTTTTTCCACAGTTGTTCATGCTACGGATTTCTTGGTTTTAACTTTTAATCTCAAATGGTTATTTTACCATCAGTGCCTTTGATCAACCTTCTGGATATTGGTTAATTCCCTCATATTGCTTTAATATGTGTGTGCGTTACATGCAATTATATAAAATATACAATATGGGTATATGTTTCATACGATTGAAAACCAAATTTCATTAAAGTTAACTATTTGATTCAGCAGATATTTTCTAAGTACCTATTAAGTGTAAAAATGACGTAAGTCACTGGGAATTGTGGATTATGATATGTATTTAAATGTTGAGGAGGGGGGACCTGGGTGGCTCAGTCGTTAAGCGTCTGCCTTCGGCTCAGGTCATGATCCCAGGGTCCTGGGATCGAGCCCCGCATCGGGCTCCCTGCTCAGCAGGGAGTCTGCTTCTCCCTCTCCCACTCCCCCTGCTTGTGTTCCCTCTCTCACTGTGTTTCTCTCTGTCAAATAGATAAATAAAAGAAAAAAGAAAAAAAATAAATGTTGAGGAATTTCCCCATTGTAGAAGAACAATAACTCAGGTATTTATGTACTCATTATTACTCATTTAACAGAATATGAATCTGGGCCCACATTGCTTTCTTGCTGTCATACATCACATATCAGGGTTGCTGGTTCTTCTGTTCAGTTGGTGTGTATAGGAGTTGAAAATGCACTTTATTTTTAGCCTAAAGAAAACATAATTTGGAAGACAAATTTGTTGCAATAAAAAAATTCTTACAGTTCATCTCATACCAAATAAACTACAGCAACTCATCATGTTGAGTAACAAGAGAGGAAAGTCCACATGGAGAAGTTGGAAAGACTTGCTTTGGCCTTTGGTCCTTCCACATGGACACATGTGTGAAGACTACTTCCTGAATGTCATCCAAGTTGTCATTTCCATAATCTTCAGGTTTGCAAAAATCTCAAGTTGGAAGCTTAAAGACATCCACTCCAATAATGTCTTCACTGATCTCTGGGCCGATTGGTCAGATACCTTTATTGCTTAGAATAGAGAATCATTAGACTTTTTGTCTGGGCCTCTAGGTTTTCCAAACATTGTCGTGGGAGCATGAGGGTTTGGTCAGGGTACCTCGGAGCATGTGGGACAGAGCTGTTCAGGGAGAGCCCCCAAAACTAAGCTGGTGGGGTCCGGGCCCTACACACGCTCCTTCCCTGAATTTAACTTTGACTTATTGTGTTCTGTATGAAGTTTCATTTGAAAATAAAAAGTGATTATTCAGTTTTATTAGTTTGGAAACCACTGATTGACATTATCCTTATATATCTCTGAAAATAACCTAAATGTTCACCTAAAGGGGCATGTTTGAATAGGTCGTGGCAGTACTATTATGGGTATTATGTAGCAGATAAAAAGGATAAGATAGGGCCCCTGGGTGGCTCAGTTGGTTAGGCGACTGCCTTCGGCTCGGGTCATGATCCCGGAGTCCCGGGATTGAGTCCCGCACCTGGCTCCCTGCTCGGCGGGGAGCCTGCTTCTCCCTCTGACCCTCCCCCCCATGTACTCTCTCTCTCTCATTCTCGCTCTCTCAAATAAATAAATTTAAAAAAATAATAATTAAAAAAAGGATAAGATAGATGCATTTGCTGTTAAATAAGCTGATGTAGTAATAGTGTTAAGTTTTAAAAAGACAAGTTGCAAAAAATACTTATCGAATGATCCCATTTGTATAAAAATACATATAAATCAAGACTATAGACTCCTTTAAGTACAACTAGGTGTAGGCATTTGGTGGTTTCTCCAAGTTAAGATTTTGGTAATGAAATAAGTGAGACCCACCAAAGTCTGTCTGGAAAAGTGAAATGTGAGCCTGTCACTTTTTTTTCTTTCTTTTTTTTTTTTTTTTCTCCTGGGCCGAAGTCCATTGGTTTGTGCTTGGCTCAGGTTTTTATCTGCTGACCAGCAATAAAATTGATCACAGAATTAGCAAAGCCTCCTTGCTTAAACCTTGGTTCTGAGTGAAAGGAGAGAGAACAACCTCCCAAATATAAGCCAAGTTAAATTAAAGAAAATCTTTTAAAAGGTTGGCTTTAGTATAAAAAAAGAAAGATAAACTAGAAAATGCACACAAATATTGACCAAACTATGGGAGAAGGAATATTAAATGACTCAAATTTCAATTTATAAAGGACGATCAGTCAGGGAGTTATTTGTATTAAATTCAGCGGCGGACTGTTCTCATTGCACCTCTCTCCATGGCCTCTCTAAGAAACAAATTATAGTGTAAATGTATTTTTTGGCACACCAAACATTATGTACCAACTTATTCTTGATTAATATTACAATGTGTTGATGAAATTTTCTAAGCACTGCTTAGAGCTAAAATGAGAGGAGTTTTTTTTCTTAAATAAAATGTGTTGATACTTGTTTTCATGGTGACTATTAGTTGCATATTCAATTTCATGTTCATAGAAATGGTGTGCTGGGAAATTATTTTAATAGTCAGAAATATTGAGCTTCTACATGCCTCCCATTCCTCAGCTTTTTTTTTTTAATTTTATTCTATTTCAACAAATTTATTGAGACCTACTATGTTCTGGGTAGCACACATGGATTAGAATTCAGGGATATTTTTTGAAAAGCTGTTCCACGCATCAAGAAATCGATTGGTTAGTAGGTGGAATAAACACACACTAAAAATGGCAATAAAATTTGATAATATTTTTATAAAATATTTTTATAATTTTTTTAATTTTATAAAATAATATCTTTATAAAATAATATTTTATATTTTATAAAATAATATCTTTATAAAAAGAGGTTGGCACGCAGTGATATGGGGGGAGAGATGAGCTAGACTATTCATTCATTCCACGTGGGCAGAGAAGATGCTAGGATCTTCTCCACTCCTGTATCTCCAAGCCCCTGGAACAATGCCTGATACCTGGTATGTGTTTAAGGACTACTTGTTGAAAGAGAGAACGGGAAAAACCATGAATGAATGAAATTTGTCGGAGCAAGCTTCTTGGAAGATAGGACCTTTAAGTTTGATCTGAAAAAAGTAAGAGAAATAAGGAAAGTGGTAAAGGAACAAAGAGATAGTCCGGGTAGAAACTTGAGTATATTATTAAAAAACAAAACAAAACAAAAAAAACTCATGACAAATGAATGGAATAAAAGAAATGCTGCAACATTAAAATGCATGCACTTTTTTTTTTAAATATTTTATTTATTTGACAGAGATAGTGAGAGCAGGAACACAAGCAGGGGGAGTGGGAGAGGGAGAAGCAGACTTCCCGCGGAGCAGGGAGCCCGATGCGGGGCTCGATCCCAGGACCCTGGGATCAGGACCTGAGCCGAAGGCAGATGCTTAACGACTGAGCCACCCAGGCGCCCCTAAAATGCATACACTTAACATGCTAAATAAAACACACATGTGCCTATATATAAAGCATATTTATGTTATATTTGTTTTATCCTTGTATGTTTTATCCAAATATGTTGTATCTTATATATACACAATTAAAAATTCTGCAGCTGTGAAGACATCCATTCTGTGTGATTCACTGTGGCCAGGCCCTACTTCATATACTTTCAGCCTCACAACATTTCCCTTCCCTGTTGTCACGGAGTTCTATGTAAACCTCACGCTTTTCAGCCCTCGCTCTTAATCATCTATTTTAGAAGTTGCTGTCAATATTAACCACAAAACCTTTTAGGAGCTCAAAGCCCTGATTGGAATGTGATCTTTTCTTCTCTTTGTCTCGGTTCTGATAACATCTGGGGCTATTCTGAAGCTTGTTAACAGGAAGGAACCGAGCGTACGAGGCCAGTAGGGGCCCTGGAACCATCACAGGGCAAACAGAAGTATGTGAGCCATATGTTGAAAGCCCTCCCAGATAGGTTAAATACAGTCTCTTGGAAGTGCCTCGATGTCATCCTCTTTTATTTCAGCTTTATTCATATTCAACAATAAAAAAAGTGCCTCTGTTATTAAATATCTTTGCATATGGCATGTTATGAAAAGAAATAGTAATAAGAAGTCTAAATCAAGCTCTTTGAAAGCTACGGTGGCTGGGGAAAAGTTACTAGAAGAATAGAAGGAATAACAGGTTAGACTTCACAGACTAAACAGCATATTGGTTCTTTCTTTGATTTTATGTATTATCAAACGCTTTGAGTAGACATTGCTTGTGTTCTATATTTAGCCAAAAGGATGGTGCCGCCATAAATGCTAAATTGTTAATGCTGTCTCCATAGGTTCTGCATCAGAGAGAAGGAGCAGAGGTGGCGTGGCGGGGAGGGGCTGTGATGCAGCTACTGGAAGTTCACGCCATTCGAAGGGGTGTGCCGGAGACATAGGTGTGAGCAAAGGTGTCAGCTGTGGCTTGGCTACCTGGGCGGAGGGGGGCCAGCCAGCTAGTCCTCTGAAGCAATCTAGTCCATGTACAGCGTAGTTATTTTAATGGGAAGCCAATTCGTGTGGATTAGTTTTGTTACACTTTATACACCAAATGCCATTTCCACAGACTTTGGGAAAGATGGATATGGTGTTTAGGACTCAGGAGTAAAACAGAGAGTTTCCCCAAGACTTAGTTAGGAGCCCCGTTCAGTGTGGGTGACACATCTGCTAATCAGAGAAACAAGAAACCTTTTCCCTCACCTCCTGGGTATATTGTCAAATGACCTGGCTCACACATCTCTCCAACATATACAACCTTGACCCTTAGAGGTTGTTACTCCGCTCGCTGAAGACGGCCGGAGGGGATGGGTATGTGGAGTCACTCGGCTTCCTTGTCATTTCGTCTCCTTCAGGTTGCTTTCTTACTGTTAAGAGATGGCTTGCTGTTATAGAATAGCTCTTATTTAAGAATAAACAAGCAGAACTTGAACTGGTAGTTTTTGGCAAAGAAGAAACAGAAGGAAGGGGGAGACACAAAGAAAGAAAGACAGACAGAGGCAGACATATGTCTATTCCAAAACTATCTGGTCTCTTAAACATTTTTGCAAATGATACTTTGTCCAAGCATAATAATAATAATAATGCCCAAACTTTATTGATTACTTAACTATGTGTTAGCCACTGTGATAAGCACTTTCAATTATTTTCTGCACAAAAACTATGAGCAGAATATTTAATCTGCGCAAAACTGTGGGCAGAATATTATTATGCTGATGTTACATATACAAAAATCGAGTCTTTGGGAGGTTGAATCACCTGCTCCATTGTCACACAGCCAAGTGATTGAGTCAAGACTACATCCAGATTTAACTGATTCCAAAGCTGCTTCTCTTAATCGTAACACTGTACCTACTTATTGAAATTCTAGCCAAAAGCAATGGAGGGCAAGTATATGTTAGGAAAAGCTGCATTTGAGTCACAACCAAATCAAACGATGCATATGCCATCCATGGCTCTTAGCTGCTCCGCCCTTTGTCACTCCCTGGGAGAAACAACACAAGCACAGGGTAGGCATAGCCCAAGAAAGCAAGCCAGTGCTCAAATTCCATGGCTGATTCCTCTGGTCTGTCTTATTGTTGTTCAAAGCCTTAACAGCCTGAGTGCTAGTGTTGATTTCCTCCAAGACCTTCAAATATCATGGGAAGGAAATTTCAATTTTGCTCTGGATGCACAGGTCCTAATTCTATGGGGTTCAGAGAATTCTGCAGAGTCCATGCAATAAGCTCATGCCCCATCTCCCCCAAGTGCCTCTACCTTTTAAATGCTGTAGTTCCTTGTCTGTAGGCAGCTCCCAGAGCTGCAATGGGTTTCAGAATCTTCAGAGTTTTCATTAATGGAAACCTGCAATTCAGCAAAAAAATAAATAAATAAATAAAAGAGAGAGAAGTAAAAGCGTTGTGATATAGACAGGTGTTAGGGAGAACCATCTGCTTGTTAATAACTTGCCCACAGATTTTCATGCAGCAGGATGGGGACACATTTATTATGTGATGCTGGGCCCTATTCCATTTCACTATCATTTTTATAGAAATATTATTACTTGCACAACGTGCTATATTTTTTAATTTACTTTTAAAATCCTCCTCTCCCTGGATCATGTTCTCAATATGTTTTTCTCCTTCCTCCCCCACCTCTTCCTCCTGTTTCCTGATGCAGTCTTCTTTTCCAACCCTCCTACAAACCACGACACAGGCTGCAAATAGAATCCATCACCAACAACAGTCCTTTGGTTCGCTAAGAAACGAAACTCTGATTATATATATTGAAAATGGTATTTTCCAATGCCAGTCAAAATTTATCCCAATGATTTCAAGTAAATTTTTTTCAATTTTGATTTAATTTTCTATTATGCGTACATGTCTTGAGATAGATACAGTAACTGATATAAAATAGGGGTTGGGAAATCTGAGAGATAAGAACATCACATGTAGTCCTAGCTGTGCCATTAACTAGCAGTGTGGACTTAGGTTTTATCTGTAGAATGAGTGCATTGGAGTAGATTAATTGATTGATTCATTGATTCATTTATTCAGTAAATATTTATGTTAAGCTTTCCAAGAGCCACACACTGTGCTAGGTAGTAGATGATAAAAGTAAAAGTTATGGGTTCTGTTTTTAGGGATTTCTCTCAGGAGGGGAAGAATCAGACAATTGCAAAATTGATGTGTTAATTGTAGTGATTGACGTACGTACAAATGTCACATGGTTCATATGTGGAATGGTTCAAAAACTCAGAGCTATTTTTCTTGTGTTGAAGTTTGTTTTTTTTTAAAGATTTTATTTATTTATTTGAGTTGGGGGAGAGTACAGAGGGAGAAGCAGGCTCCCCCTGAGCAGAGCACCTGTTGCGGGGTTTGATCCCAGGACACTAAGATCATGACCTGAGCTAAAGGCAGACACTTAACCAACTGAGCCACCCAGGCACCTGAGATTTGTTTTAATGAGGTTTGTCCAGGGCAGCAGAACCAGTCTTTGGTGTCTTTGATGACATGGTGACAATAGTAAAAGGACACTTGTTTTTATGATCCCCATCATTTGATTAAATAGAATACCCTCTTGGAAGGTATGTAGATATGCTTCTGAAATGAAAGTTAGTTCATGATGATCAGACTATTCATTATTTTCTCCAGAGTCAACCAGCTTAGACTTTTACAACTTTTCTGGATTTGGTGAGATAACTCAATATTCACCCAGAATTAACAGAATCTCTTGAGTTAAATCATCCCATCCCTTTGGAAGCTTACATTATTTTCCCCTTGGTCCTGGCTGGGTTGTATCTATTTCACCTTTTATGTTCATTATATTTCCTGAAAGAAGTAGGATACTCATGATTTGACAAAGATAGTTTTTGAATTGGAAATTTATAGATATGAAGGTGTCTTATAAAATGTTTATTTTTAAATTTTGAAAACATATTTCAATATATTTTAAAAATACAAATATTATTACCCAATTATCTCATTACTCTGTTAAAACTATTGCTATTTGCTATGATTCCCCTCAGCCTTTCCTCTTATGCATATATTTTTTAAGGAATACAGTAATTACCAATATCATAGGACAGCTGCAATATCCCCATATCTGTGCCAAGAAGGGATGGTATTACCAAAATTTTTTTGACAAATCAGTAAGTAAAGTATGTTACCTTAACATATTATTTAACTTTCATTTATTTGAGCCCTCATGACCTATGCATTACCTCTTTTAATATGTTTTTTTGTGTCAAAGGTAAAAAAAAAATTAAATCTTAGCAGAGTATGCATTTGCTCATATAACCATTTGATAGTCAGCAGCTTTGTGGACTTACTGGTTGGAGACTGTAGAGTCATGGTTAAGTATATAGGTTGGGGACATCCATCCTTGCCCTCCTCCTTACTATTTGTGTAGCATTAGTAAAGATCATTAACCTGTCTAAGTGTGCAGAAGTGGAGTGACATACAACTTTCTTCATTACTGTTATGAGAAAATTGGATGAGACAATTTATTTAATACACTTGGCACACTGTTTAGCACCAGCAAATCCTTTTAAAATGTTAACTATTGTTATCATCATCTTTTTCCCCCCTAATCTAATAAAACTTTCTTTCTCCTAGAATTGATTTTGCATGGTGCCAGGACAAGCAACATTAGTGAATCAATTAGTTATTTGAATAGTTAAATAATTAATTCATTCTTTGTTCAACTAATCCTAGGAGTCATCTCAATACTCTTCCCCTAGTCCCAAACCCCAACACCAAATCAGTTGTTGATCCTGTGGCTATACCTCTAAACTTTATCTCAAATTCTACCACCTCTCTCCTATGTTCACTCTTACAATGACCTCTTCCTTTACCAACCCAAGTAGTCTCCAGGCTGGCCTCTGGTTCTCTATAGCTTTCCTTGCCTGGCCCCAGCAGTCCATCCCCAGCTTTGCAAGCAAATTTCTTTAAAAATATGAACCAGGCAGCATCACTTTGCAGAGTAAAGCCTTGAATGTGGTCTCATTGCACTTGAAATGAAATGCCAAGTCTCTGCTATGGTCTGCAAGATAATGACTGATATGCCCCTGCCTATTCTACCACTTCGTTTTCAACTGCCCTCCTCCACCGTTCTTCCCACCAGCCATGCTGATATTCTCACTGGTCCTTAAACCCACCAAGCTCTTTCCCTCCTCAGGGCTGTTGAAATCGTTCTTCACTCTGCCTGGAATGAACTTCTCCCAGACCTTCTCACAGTTTCTACCTAATGCCACCTCTTTCTAGGACCCTTCCCTGACTCTCCCACCTAGCCATCAGATACATCATGCCCCTTTAGACTCTTTTACTTTCTTAATTGCCCCGTAACTATCTAAAGTTATTGTCATTTTTATGTATTTATTCATATGCTCCTTTCCCATCTCCCATTCTCCAGAAAAAAAAAAAAAAAAAACACCACGAGCAGGTTATCTCCTCAAAGGGAAACACCATGTTCTATTTATTGCGGTATGCCCAGCACCTACAAGAGAGCAGGTCATTAATAACAATTAGATAAATAAATGAGCACATATTTTGTATGCCTACTGTATGTCAGTCACATCAGAATTTCTAGGTCTTGGGCCAAGTGGCCTGTCATAAATGATGTATGATTTGGGTCGGCCTTCCCTGGGTCTTTGTCCTCTCTGGACAACTCCTTTGTTTTGAGAACCACACAATGAATGTAAGCTGTTGTGTGACAGAGAGGAAGCTCTGGTCTAGGAATCCAGGCTGCATCCAGAAAGTGTCATCAAAGCACATCATGGGGATCAAGGGGTAGGGTCCCAAGATGTCCAGCCAGCCGTGCAAGGCTCTTGCTATCAGGATGCTCAGTAGGCTGAAGATTCAGTGACTCGCCTACTGAGGGAAAACTATAGTTTATATACATCAAGTAACTCAGAGTCTCTGCATGGCCTGAGCCTGGCTCATAAAAAATGTTTCAGCAGGGTAGACCTGCAGCCCTCTGTTGTGTCTCATACACAGAGGGGAACTCGGATCCCTTCTGTCTTCTCTGTCTTCTTTCCCAATGCAAGCCAGGCCTGTGGCTCATCCTGGGCTGGTTTTTGTCTCCCTCTGGGCTCTTGCCCGCCGCTTCCCCTCCCCCAGTCCCCACTGTGCAGCAATGCCCTGATCCAGGGGGCTTTCCGGCTCTCACGATGCCTCCACACATGTGTGTTAATGTGCCCAAAGAAAATGCACGTTATTAAAAGCAGCTTATGGCTCCTGATGCATTTGGAATATATCCCTTACTTAGACAAAGCACAGAGTGAGGCTTTGCTCTTACTTTAGCTTGATGAGTTGATATCGGTCCTTGTATAGCTTTCTATTTGGAAATAACTCTGTTTATATAACACACATTTTCTGTATTTCTACTGTCTCATTTTTTACTATTAAGGATACTTGCCTAGAAACAGAATCTGTATTTTTTTTTCAAGTGTTCATCTCCTCTGGCTGCCTGTTTCCTACCTGAGTATATCACATTTGATTGCTATGGCACAGAGTTCTGCACAGCTTTATCCCACACTATATAATATCAATCTGTTTGCCCATCTATCTTTTTTCCTATCTTTATACACACATGAACACATAAATGTCTCTAGTGAAATGTATGTGTGCTAACACATCTCGGGAATGCAGGAGCGATATTCCCTTTTATATTCCTGATAATACAGAAAATAACACCTCACAGTTATGGTAGCATCTTATATATTTAAAATAATTAATCCTCACTGATACCCATAGAGACATGGTCCTCCCCATTCCCATTTTAAAGATGAACACACTGAGACAAAGGGAGATGCACTAACTGTTTGAGGAGGTGTGGAAATCCCTCAACACAGTGGAAATTAAGATTCAGAGTGGTGAACTCCCTAATCCTGTGATTAGATCATCAGACCATGATGCGATGCATCAAACCTCTTTTAGAACTTGAAGATCAGGTGCTTAATATTGCTAAAGGAAATTGATGGAAAGGTCAAACATAACAGGTACAAAGTGCCGGTCCTCTTCTACTCTACACGTAATGAAGCAGATTTTTCAGTGTTTAATTTAAGAACCACTCGGTATATGAAATACATTTCTCAAAAAGGAGAGAGAAGGATTTCGTGTCTGGACTCCCACACTTTGGGATTAAGAGCGTTGCCTGCCTGGAGGACCTGCGTCTCTCCAAAGCACCTGTCCTGCCACCACTCCTCCCTGCTTCCCAAAGGCACCCCTTTGAGTTGCTGTGGAAATGATTATGGAACCACTGACAGGAGATTATATAACCTCAGATCAGGGATAACTAGCAGGAAGAGATGGATTCCTACTGAACAACAATCTTGCTTTGTGCAAATCTGAATAGGAGAGAAGAGGGAAGGGAGGAGGAATACAGGCAATCTCTGATCTGAGGGAAATTGGTTTTAAATGGGTTGTTTTTTAAAGGTTTCTGGAAGATATTGGTTCTTCCAGAGAATTACGGAAAGCATTGAGATAATTACCTTAGCCTTATAAACTTAAAAAAAAAACACCCTTTTTTTTTTTTTTTTGTAAAGTGTGTTTAGTGTTCAGCAAGCTGTCAGATGAATTACCAAGGAAACCAGAGTGGAGGAGAGGGCCCCCCCACCCAGCCGAGCACACAAGGAGTACACTTTCTTGGTCAGTGACCACACCCTGGCCCTGGCCATTGCTCAGCTGCTCTGTTGTCTGCGCTGGGACCTTGCGTGCAGGAGAATCAGCGGACACACAGCTGCTGCCATCTGGCTAATTCACCTAGAGGCGTGCTTAAGAGCAGAGCTTTGGAGGCAGGGGAAGCCAGGTTCCACCCCAGTGCTGTCAGCTTCCTGGGCTGTTTTTCCTCAACCGTAAAATATGAATTTCACCTATCTCATGGGATCACCATTGAGTTGAAATGAGACAATGCATGTAAAACATTGATCTCGTTGCCTGGGAAGTTGGCGATGCTGAAAGATGATGATTGCTGTGGTTCTTGTTATGGTTATTACCAAAATAAAAGCAATAGAAGCTTCAGCAGTCTGCTTCACATGAGAGTCCTCACTCCTCTCCCTTGCCTCCCCGCTGTATGGTGTGGACACTGTCTGGAGAGAGGCATTTTTGCTTTAGCCTTAGAATTATCCATTCACCCATTCATTCATTCACCTATGTCCACTCAGTTCCAGGAAACAGTTTGAGTAGCTTAGAGAAAGTTATAAAATAAATTAGATCTTTTTTAAAAAGATGAAGAGATCTGGGTCAAAAAAAAGTTTGAACAACAACCTGTTTTTATTACTATCTTTTCCATTGTAGCAATTATCGGAATCTGAAATTTCTCACTCGTTCCCCTTCTCATTCATTCACTTATTTGTTTAATTCTTCAGTGAGAACAGGACCACAATTAGCCAATAGCTAGCCTAGTGTTGATCACAAAATTAACAGTAAATAAATATTTGTTGAATACAAAAATAATAGAGAAGTTCAACTGGCCACTTTTTTATACATCTCCATGCAAACTGAGGGCAAATACAAATCTGCTCTTTATTGAAGTGCTCTTGGGGTGGGGATACAAAGTGTAGAGGAGGTTTGGAGCTTGGATATAAATCAGTAGGTTCTATGCATTCTGGTCTGGTTGGTTTTCAAAACTAGAAGGCCCAGGAAAGTGGATGGACTGCATACCCTTCAGACTATCTTTTATTATCAAATTTTGATAGCTGTTAGAGGTCATATTCACTGTCAGGGTCTACAGATGTTCTCCATGGTGGACAAAAGGCATATCAAATTAGGTTGTGCTAACAAATAGCTCCTAAATTATAGTGGCTTAACATAATCAACTTTTATGTCTCAGCTCTGCATTGCAGTTATGATTATCTTAGATTCTGCTGCTTGGAAATAGACTTTAAGACAGAGTTGCATGCAGAGGGTTAATTGGGGAGTATTTGGGGGAGATACATCAATAAAGATGTGAAGACAGGATTGGGCAGGAAGACAGCTGATCTACGCCTTGGTTGCCAGTGGGGCCTCAATCAATCTGTGGTAAGATCTTTGTTTTCCTGAATCAGCTGGCTATTGGCCATGGGCTCCCTCTTGAGTGGACACAGCCTTAGGTCTGGCAGGCCACCTCTGATGGCAGTTCCCAGTGAAGGATTCAGCTCTGAGTTGCCCACAGTGAGTTCCCCCAGTGGGTACTCCTGTAGCTAAGTGACAGGTGCATCAGCCTTAAAAAGGGTAACTGGGCAGAATAAGAGGACCCACCCTTATGTAGCACTTACCTACTTGCTGCTTAGAGTAGTAATATCATCCATCCAGGGATAGCTATTCCAGGTTTTTGGGTGGGTCTTGTTTCCTGGGTTAAAGGGATGGACTTGAACAGGCACTGCTGTAGTGATATGAGGCTGTAAATGATACTCAGGATTCCCCTCCACCAACACTCATTTAGATTCCTCCCACTTCTACCAGCACATCTGCAGGTCTAGACACTTGGCCTTGTGGGATGACCCAGAGCCTCAGGAAAGGGTCTGAACCTTGGTTTCTATAACCTTCTTAGGCTATGGCTGCTGTCATTGTCCATTTACCATTAAAACTGGACATAGAGCACTAAGAGATGCCCCAGTGGACCACTGAACCCCAAACATAGTCTTTTTTGATCTCCCTGAGGGGTAGAAGCAGCCCTATCAATCCCGGTGATCAGAATAAATTCCCATCAGTATGATAATTTCTTTTCTTGTTTGCTGATCTCCTGGCATGAAGATCTTGACATGATCTGGTGGCAAACATAGGGGATTCTTGCATTCTCAAATGTAAGCACTCTACCTCCAGGAATAAGGACTTGTACACCTCTATACACCTACAGTTATAAGAATGGGAAAAACTGGTTTTTCAAGTGGCTCACTGAGGGTGATGGTAAGCAGGGTCACTCCTATTTCTACTCCTTGGTTTCTGTATCCATGTATTCCATCTCTTGATAAACCAAGTCCATACAATGATATTCTTAAAATATTACAAGGGTATGATCACCAAGTTGTTCTTAAGTTGCAATTTTAAGAAGTCATCCACGATTCTGTTAGATGGGGAGCTTCAGGAAAGTGCAGAATGTGATGGAATGATAGGATTCCCATGGCCCTATGCCCATGGCTGCACCACCTTTGTCATAAAGTGGGTACTCGGGCTCAAAACAACATTGTGCAGGGTCCCTATCAGTGAATCAAATATTCAGCTTCATCCGTGAACCAAGGAAGTCCTCACCTCCTCCAACCATTGGTGTGAGCTAAGGGACAGACACAACTGCAATAGTGATGACTCTGAACCACCTGATTGTAGGTATGATCCTGCCTGTCTTATGATGGATTGCTGTTGGGCCACCCAAACTTATGACTTGGTGTGTCTACAGAACTCAGATCGTAATGGACAGCTCTGACAACATGGCATTTGATGTCCTATGGGCAGATGGTCTGTCTTTTCTAGGACCAAATAACATTCATGGAGTTGGTTTGTGAATGGTGTATAATTTTGTGTTAGAGATGGCATGGTCTTTTCCAAAACTCTAAATGTCTTTGTGGTGATGCTCCTATTGGGGCTTGCCATAAGCTTCACATTGTCATTCCTCCTGTTAGATAGCTCCAATACCATAGGACCCATTGGTCTCATGGTGCATGCCCTATAGCCTGAACTTGCCACAAGCACCCTTCTATCCTAGGTCTCAGCCGAAGCTGGCAGCCTTCCATATCACTCAGTAAATGAATCAGATCAGTATGACCAAGTGCAGAGTATGCTCCTTCTGGAACCTACAGAGGACTCCCAAACCTTGTGCTTCTTTATTAGTGGTGAGAAATATGAAATACAATAATTTGCCCCTTACTTTTTAGAGGATGTCCCAGCATGTCCCAGACTCCTGAGTTCCTAAGAATTTCAGCAGTTGTAGACCGCCAAGTCTTTGCAGGGTTTATTTCTTCTCTGTGGAGTAAATACATTTTACCAGGATCTCCAAAATACTTTCCACTCCTTGCTCCTCTGTTCTAATGAACATGCTGTGATTGATCTAGTGAATGGGAATGTGATACAGTACACTATGTCCTGGCAGTCCAAGACCCTTCAGAATATGTCAGGGGCTTATTATAGACCAAGGAAAAACTATAAACGCATGCTGTTGCTCATCCCACAACAATACAAAATGATCTGATTCTCCTTTCTATAGGAAAGGAAAAGAACGCATTCACTAGATCACTGGCCACATACTAAGCCTCATAGTCTGTATTAATCTGCTCTAGCAAAGATACCACATCTGGCATAGCAGCTGGGATGGAGATTACTACTTGGTTAATTTTGTGGCAGTCCACTGTAATCTTCTGTAATCCATCTCGCTTTTGTAAAGGAAAGTCTTCCGGAGTAAATGTGGATGTGACAGGGAACACTCATATATTCTTTAATCTCTGAAATTGAGTCTCTTTTATTAGCACCTGGGATGCAGCTTTGTTTTTTACTTGCTATTTTGAATGGAATTGGGGCGGGAGTGGGTATGGAGATTCTCACATGGCCTATTCTATAGTAGCTCTTAATAGGTTAAAGAACCAAAGCGAGGATTCTACCAGCTACTAGTTCATCCTGTCATACACTTGAGCCTGGTGAAGTGACCATCATGTGGCTCTTTGGATGCAGTGCACCTACTCAGAGCTGGACATGGGATAGGAAACCATTGGTCCCCCCTACACTTCCATTCTATGAGGCAGGCACAATGGTGATTTGGATTCTGAGTATCATTGTCCATTCAGACCCTGTGTCCAACGATTCACTTTTCTCCAAATGCTTCGATGTCTGAACAAATGGCTCTAGGTCCCTTTAGGAAGGAATACTGAGGGAATTACTATTGAGTATACTTGCCAGCATGTTGCAGGGTCCTTTCTCAATGAAAACCAGATCTCTTTCCTTCAATGGGTTCTGAGTCTGAAAACCACGTAAGTTCCAGAATCTGGGCAAAAGATAGTGACCTTTTTATTATGGTAACCATCCTTAGACTCCTGATCATCTGTACTTCATTTCTTTAGATTGAACAAATTAAGCAAAGCTTCTCTACTTATGCCTCTAGAAATACTGTGCTTTAGCCCACATCACCATAGCTCTTGGAAAATTGGACCCCCTCCCCCTTGTTGCCACTTAAATCTTGTCACTTATTGTGATAACTGTCCCCATTTGTCTTTTAACGATTATTCACTGTTACCTGGCTTCTTTTATTTGGGTGCCCTGTCATCTCTCCATCACTGTTTTGGGATCTGATCTCCACCGTTATCAGGGAGCCCAGTTCTGTAATGGCATTTCATCCGGTTATCCCTGGTCTACAGAGAGCAGCATATGCACATAAACAGAAGATAGATCCATGCATTAATGGATTATTATTCTTTAGAGAATTAAAACCTATTTTATTTTTTTAAAGTGTTAATGCACTTCTCATTTGAATTTATCAAAAAAAGAAAGAAAGAAAAAGACATTTAAGTGCCAATGAAGAAATAGTTCACCTTCAACTAAATATATTAGTTCTTAAATTATCCCTCGACTGTTAAGGAGATATAATTATGAAACTCATCAAGAAGTTGGACTTCACTGTATCTAGATTTTTTTTCTTTGTAAATGAAATATGTTTGGGGCACCTCGGTGGCTCAGTCGGTAAAGGGTCTGCCTTCAGCTCAGGTCATGATCTCAGGGTCCTGTGATCAAGCCCTGCACTGGGCTCCCTGCTCAGTGGGGAGTCTGCTTCTCCCTCTTGCTCTGCCCCCCACCCCTGCTTGTTCTCTCTCTCTCTCTCTCAAATAAATAAATGAAATCATAAAAAAAGAAAGATGTTTTCTATTTAGGCCGTATCAATTGACTCCTTCCAATGAAGGTGAGGACACTACCATATCTACATTTTCTCCCATCTTCCCTCTGACCACCACTTGGTATCTGTTAATTATGTTTATATATTCAGCTATATTATCACTTATTTTGTTTTGTAGCCATGATTTCCCATAGTTATTTTAAATAGCCCTACCTTACCTTTCTGTTTTTTATCATGTCTTCTCAGTTGCCAAGCTATTCATTTTGATTTATGAATTAATTCACTGAATTTTGTTATCATGTAGGGATCTTCCCTGCACACGAGCACTCATAGATACTGCATTCCCTAGGTTTTGTCCTGCCTAAAATTGTTTACATGATACTTTATAGATGAATCACAAAAACCAGACCAAGTATAATAATTTTGGGTCAAATATACTTTCTTTTAAAACTTTGAAGACATTCCCCACTGTCTTTTGTATTGAATATTGTTATGGAAAAAGTCTGAGGTCAGTTTGAATATTTCCCTTTTGTAGGTAATTTGCTTTGCTGCCTCAATGACTAAACAATTACTTTTCTTTTTTTTTATTTTTTAAAGATTTTATTTATTTATTTGAGAGAGAGAGAGAGCCTGAGTGGATGGAGGCGCAGAGAGACAAGCAGACTCCCCACTGAGCAGTGAGCCAGACGAAGGGCTAGATCCCCGGACCCTGAGATCATGACCTGAGCCAAAGCCAGACACCTAACTGACTGAGCCACCTACGTGCCCCTAAGTATCATTAGCTTCAGTGAGAAGTATGTCTCAGTATTGACTACTCCATACTAAAATTTTCTGGAAGCCTGTGTGATCTTCCAATATTTAGATTCAGTTTTTCCTTCATTTTGGTGAAAATTTTCTTGTCTTTTATCTTTTAAAACATCTTCTGTTTCATTTGCTTCCTTGAATTTTCCTGGGGCCCCAATTAGCCTTACTATAGATATCATTGCCTGCCTCCCATATATATTATTGCTTTTCCAACTACTTTAATCTATTTATTTTTGTTGCCAATGTTGTTTGTATGACTGCTATTAGCTGAACCTTTCTGCTATGCTAGAATTTTTATTTTTAACACTGCTTATTCTATATCCTGATAATTCTTATGTATTTTCTGAAGTTAAATTGTTTTGACTTTGGCTTGTTTACTAAGGTCTGTAATCTTTTTAATGTCATTATATTGGTATGAGCTTCCATTTCATTGAAAGAACATTTATTTTTAGGCTGCTCTATAGTAGAAATTGTAAGAAAAGTATTCTTTGTCCCAGTAAGAGCATTATTTGGCTTTTACCTGCAGTCGCTCTCTCTCTCTCTCTCTCTCTCTCTCTCACACACACACACACACACACACATCACACATTCTCACACGCATGTATGTAGACATAGTTGTTGTATCATTTCTTTTCATTTTGTTCACACACAGTCAGCTCTGTCAGGGCATGGAGGTATGGGTGATTTATTCCTATGCAACCTGAGACCAGTTTGTTTCACTGAGAGCTGCAGTCTGTGGGGTGATTACTTACAGCTATGCTCAGGTTTCTAGGGTTGGGGATAGAGTGGCCTCAGCATGGGTATAAGAAAATCTGGAATTTTTCAGCCATTATGGTACCAACTTGTGACATGTGTCCCTTTCTTATGAGATAATTGACTGGGGTTTTAGTGTATCTCCCCGTGCCATGTGCAGCCCTGGACCTCAACTCAAGTCCATCAGAAGTAGCCCCATTTTTCAGTTTCTCCCAATAGACATTGCTTCTAGTCTTCCATCAAAAAGACAAAAAGGATTATCTGCCCAAGCTCAATTCTCTGTGTAGCTAGAATTATTCATAAGAGATTGCTGGAATTCATTAAGTCTGTGTGCAGGTTTAAGGGGTGGTGGGGACAGGAATAGGAGCTGAGCCTCCTTCCTCTGCTTCAGTTTTCTGCCCTACCCCCACGGCTTAGTCATCAGAAGCCAGCAAAAATAATTCACATTTCAAAATAAATTTTGGTACCTATGTGTGAAAAGAATAGGTGAGATATAGTTCTCTCTCTGGGAGATTGTCATCCAGTTGGATGTAACTTCATACATAATCAGACATAAGCCAAAACCCAGGAGAGAGGTAGCCCCCAGTCTTTGTGATATGACTAGATCCTTTACATTTGCCTGGACTAAAAACATGTAAAGGGTCAAGATAGAGTGGGCACAGTTGATTTGTTTAATTCTGTTGAAGCTTGTCTGTTTTTGATATTAAGAAATAGACGGGCATAAATCAGAAATAGTAAAAGAAGTAACTCCACAACCACGCAAAGGAGGGATTGTTGTTTCACCTATATAATGAACCATAGGAAGCAATATATAATTCTTGGTATGGAGAATTGCATTTTCCTGCATTTGGGCAAGTCAGACTTAGTCACCTCTGTCTAACTATATCACATTAAAGGACTTGTTCTTTTGGAGGCTTAAAATGATGTCATCTGAAATGTGTTGTCAGTCCAGACCCTCTTCCAAAGTACATACAGAATTACTTGCACTAGTCCCTGGTCCCCTAGACTCCTACCTGCTAGTATTATTCCATCAGAACATACCCTTGTGTTACATACCTTTTAGAGCATTATTTGAAATAAACCAAAACAAAATAAAATGGAATGATGGGAAGGTCCCCTATGGAACAAACTCTTCTGCCAGTCCAGTGCATATTGACTTGCTGAAATTAACTTTATGTTAAGCAAAGGCCAGGTTTATTTCTTAAGGGGCTGAGAAGTGAACGAAATAATAGAGAAAAGTGACTGAATCGTGGGCGTAAGAAATAAAATACCTTCCCTCACAGTTGTACTGTGGCTGTAGCTTTGGAAGAAAATTAAGTGTGTGTGCTAAAAATATTAGTACTAGATAAAGACTAAGCAAGAAAGGCAAAATGTGTTAATAAATTAAGTTAGCTCCTGTTGCCTATGGTTTATTAAAAGTATATGCCTTAAGAATATAATGTTACAACAATGCTAAAGAGAATTTGTGAGATGAAAAAAAAAAAAAGAATCCCAAATAATATCTTTCTTCTTTTTTTTTTTTAAAGATTTTATTTATTTATTCATGAGAGACAGAGGGAGAGAGAGAGAGAGAGAAGCAGAGGGAGAAGCAGGCTCCCAAGGAGCAGGGAGCCCGATGCGGGACTCGATCCCAGGACTCTGGGATCATGACCTGAGCCGAAGGCAGACGCTTAACCATCTGAGCCACCCAGGCGCCCAATAATATCTTTCTTCTAATGGAACTAGTTCCCAGCTCACATTTGACTTTCCAACCCTGAGCACTCTAAATCTGTGGTCTTGCATCTATTCTGACGTGTCATATTCTATATTTTCAATGAACATTAAACATAAATATTTCCCATGTTTTATTTGATCTGCATAATGATCATGGTAGTAGATTCATCACATCTCATCATGCAGACCTTGGGTAATGTATCAAACCTTATGATTGCATAATTAAGGTGTTTTCTGTGGAGTCATACAGAAATGTGCTCCTAGCAGCTGTGGTGGGACAAAGCCACAGGGGAAAACATATCTTCAGAAAGAGCCTGCAGGATCCCATAGGACGAAATAAGAACTTCGGGGCTGGCTTTCCTCCTCGCAGCACAGACGGCTCAATTCCCAGGGACCTGGGCCAGGAGATGTGGATGCCGTGGGACATGTGGTCTCCAGGAAGGGCTGTAGGCTGCCCTTGATGAGAACTCCAACCAGGGAAGGCATGGAGCTTGGGCACTTCGACTCTCAGTGTTAACTACATTTTTCACAAGACACCAGTGAGCACTTTTCATTTTTGGATTGCTGGTTTCCCCTTAAGGACTGAGACAATCTCCCTTTGATATAACAGACTGTACTTCTATATTAATGTGTCAAGTTGCTGGGAAATTTACTGCCTCGCTGGGCCCATTAGACTGCTGAGACTCAACTCTGTCTTCAGTGCGTCTCCGTCTATCAGAGCGTGAGCGCCTTTCTCAGAACAGCTCGTCCCCATGTGCCACTGTGCTGAGCAAATCTCTTAACGGGATGAGTGCAGATGAATTCCTCAGGCCCCAGGGATCTTTGGGGACAGAGGATGCACTCTCCGAGACCCTGGGCAAGCAAAGCGTCTGGCCTCCGAAAGGGCATTCGGTCAAGGGTTTTTTGCCTGGTGTTTCCAGATACTTCTAGTTTTATGTCATTTAGCCATAAACCATCTATCACCACTACAGCTGAGAATTATACCTGATCTGCTACTAACCTCACTATCTCTAGTCTCCGCATCTCTCCCCCCCACCACACACACACACACACACACACACACACACACACACACCATTTTACTTGCTTGTAGCCTTGAGATTCCCACCCAAGTCATGGAGATAGGTCAATTTGTAGCTGATTGTTGTAAGGAAAACACTCTTTGAAGAAGAAACCACTGTCCTTACCACATAGTAGAAAGTGCACAGAAGCTCATGATGCGAAGGGGATACAGATACATATAGACAACCTGGAGACTTTGATCGCACACATGACACTACTTTACGTTACCAGATTCGCTTGTTTAATATAGGCCACCATTCAACCCTTACTGTTTACTCTAGAAAAAGGCAGAGATATGGTCAGGGTGGATATTTGGTTTGTTGCTATCCTTTTAGGAATAAGTAGATAACTTTGTTACTTGGAATTTTGCTTTTTTTGTTGTTGTTGTTTCCCTTCTAGTGTGGTAAGGTGGGGGCTTGTTAATTCAGGGAGGACCAGGAACCAAGCCTGCAGCATGATTTCCACAGTGTAAAATCCAAGTGTGACTTCATGATCTTGTTTTTTCCCAGCCATGCATCAATTGTTGTCAGTTCCTGAATATGTAATGTTGTGTATGATAATGCTCCCTAATGGGTGTTTGTGATAAAGTCAGAATATTGTACAACAGCATGTGTCATTGGGTGTTGTTAGCAAGCTCCGATGAACTCTGTTGTTTTCTTTATTCCAAAATCGTCTGTATTGCTTTGGCACAAAGATGGGTAGAGCTACTGGTACAATTTTATTTTTAACATTCTGAACCATTGTAAGCCTAGTGAACTGTTTAATATGTTATATTCAGCACGGATGGCTTATACATTACCAAGGCTTTGGAACTATCATACCTCAAAATGAATACAAGTGTGGACAAAAGCTTTTTGTTATGAGGCTCCGTGAATGCAAACTAGTTACCTTTAGGACTTAAGAATGAACAAGGAGTTGTTTTTGTTGTTGTTTTCCCCATATTTTTCAATTTTTTGTTTCATGGTGGATATATAATATACAATTCTGCTTCTAGTAGAATTTACCACTTTTATTTTCCTTCAAGCTCTTGCTATAATTTGTTTTATGGTTTTTTTGTTTTGTTTTGTTGTTTTCCCTTGGAATGTGATTTGCAAACTCAAAGAATTGGTTGAAGACTATACTTTTAACTCAGCAAAATCAATTTGGAAAATAAGATTCTCTAATTGCACTTGTAAACAAATATGCGAGACATCACAGTAAAAGCTAAGTGGGCTGGGCATTTATATGTGGAATCCAGAGTAAGTAATTCATTATGAAAACCCAGAAATTCAAACTCAAGAGGAATTCATGCACACATAAAACTTAGATGATAGGTAAAATCCTCTTTTAGAAGACAGGGTAAAAAGCCAGTATTAGGTTACATATTCATCTTTTCAATGTGTCTTTTATACCAGCTTCTATATACAGAGTAGTCTGTGGGACTGTCAGGGGACAGTACCTGTTTGATCACCTGTTATGTACTGGTATCAGTATAACCATGAATATAGCTCATGCACCAAAGGATGTCCCTTCCTACATGTTAATAAGAAAGCGGCCAAATGGTCAAACCTAAAGCTCAGAAATTTAGGGGAAAAAAGAATTAAAAAGAAACAGAGCTCTATCATAGGTTTCCTGTAGAACAGGTTTACTAAGCAGTCAATATGGCCTCTTACATATTAATTACAATCTGAACAGCAGAGATGATACTTACTAACCTCTCACCAAAGGACCAGTGGGGTTGTCCAACGCCGGGCAGAAACTCTTATTTCTGGTTCTGCTCCTTGACATCATTCCATCATTTTTCAGAGGGAATAAAATGACCCATAAGTTACCCATCTGGGCATTTCTTTTCCCTCTTTATAGAATATTCATTGCTGTGTCTCTGTTTTATATGCTAGAACCAAGGAAGCATTGCTGTTAACATGTGATATATATGCTTCCAATCTGCTCTGTATATGTGTGTGAGTGTGTGTGCATGCAGATCTAGCTGAACTGCAGTCAACTACTCTGTAGTCTGTATTTGAGGTCATTGTTTTATCTTGAGAAATTAAGATTAAAGATAACCTTAAAACAAAAACTTGAAGCCCCATACCTAGAATTGAAAGTGGTTGACACTTTGCTTACAGTAGTCCCTTCCTAATATAAACAGCCAATATTTTACAGAAAAAGATATAATTAAAAAAGAATTACAGCCCCTTCAACCTCTTCCCCCATGCCCAGTTCCTTCCCCTCAACCCTTTCAGTAGATTTTGAAATACTCTTAAATGTACACATATCCATGAAATGCATTATGTATTTTCTATTTACTGTTATTTTCCCTTTTCCCCTAATTTATAAAGTTTTCAAAATTTAATTCTTCTGCTCTTTTGAATTTGCAAGTTTAAAGATAATGGTTTTTATTCCTATTGTTTTGATGGTTACTTTTATGATTATCATATGCATGCAGAGTTAAATGTGTAGTTGTTAATGACATTAAAGAAAATCAGCATGTCATGCCTCCTTCCAAAGATGAAGACCTCAGTAAACATTCATGTCTCTTCAAAATATTGCCTCCCATCATCTCTTCAAATATTTCTGTGGCAGTGTGATCTGGAGCAGGGATCCATAACCTTTTCCTATAAAGGGCCAAAGAGTAATATTTGAGGTTTTCAAGGCCCTACAGTTTCTAGCACAACTACTCCATTCTGCTGTTATAGCATGATCATAGCCACAGGCAATTTGTAAAGGAATAAGTGTGGCTGTGTTTCAATAAAACTTTATTTATGAAAACAGAAGAAAGGCAAATTTAGCCTGTAAGGTATAATTTGCTGACTCCTTATCTGGAAGTTTAGATTCACACATTTTTAATTTAGTATTATTATTTCCATTACAAACAATATTTAGATTTGCCTGTATTTTACTGGTTTCTTTTTTTTTTTTTTTTTTTTACCTCTGCTTAAATCCCATTCTTTCATCTCAGTTCATTATTTTTGTTGTTGTTGTCTTCACTGAATACATCCTTTAGGACTAAGGTCTCTGGGTGGCAAAACCTATCATTCCTATTATGTATGTATGTGTTTGTGTGTGCGTGTGGGTGTTTCCAGTTATGGGGACATGAAGTGTCTGCAGTGTCTGTAGAACATGCAGTTGGAGATATCCATTAGCTGGTTGAACAGGCAGGTCTGGAGTTTGGGACTTGGAGAAGAGTAAAGACAATGATAATACTATGTAGATGGCAGAGGTGCATTGACTTTATTCCTTTTATGTTTTAAAATGATTGTACCTACTCCCCTGGGATGATATTAAAGCTGGATATATAATTGTAAATTGGCTGTTAGTCTTTCCTGAACCTTTGATTGCAATAGCTCATTGTCTAATGGTGTCTATCTATCATTGCTGCTGAGAAGTCTGCTCCTTGTCATTTCTTTGCTGGTAATCTAACTTCTCTCTGGAAATTTTAAAGATTTTATATTTATCTGTGTGCTGTAATCTGAATCTTTATGTTCCTCCAAATTCATATGTTGAAGGCTAATTCCCAATGTGCTGGTATTAGAAAGTGGGACTTTCGGCAAGTAATTAGTGCCCTTGTAAAAGAGACCCGAGAGAGCTTCTCTGTCCCTTCTGCTATGTGAGGACACAGCATCAAGGCTTAAACAACAGAAATGTATTCTCTCACAGTTCTGGAGGCTGGAAGTCTGAAATATAGGTGTTAACTAGGCAATGTTCTCTCTGAAGACTCTAGGAAAGAATCCTTCCTTTCCTCTTCCCAGCTTCTAGTGGTTGCTGGCAATCTTTGTCCTCTTGGCATACAGCTATATCACTCCAATCTCTGTCTCTGTCTTCACACAGCAATCCTTCCTTGAGCATGTTCCTGTGTCCACATTTCCCCCTTTTTATAAAGCCACCAAGTCATTGGATTAGGACTCACCCTAATCCAGTATAAGTACATCTTCAAACACTCTTTTTTTTTTAAGATTTTTTTTTTTTTTATTCGACAGATAGAGAGACAGAACAAGCAGGCAGAGTGGCAGGCAGAGGGAGAGGGAGAAGCAGGCTCTCTGCCGAGCAGGGAGCCAGATGTGGGGCTCGATCCCAGGACCCTGGGATCATGACCTGAGCCGAAGGCAGCCGCTTAACCGACTGAGCCACCCAGGCGCCCCATCTTCAAACACTCTTATTTTCAAATGTCATACACTGAGGTTCTGGGATAGACATCAATTTTGAGGGGAGATTATTCAACCTAGTATAATATTCTGTGTTACAGAAATGATTCATTTAACCAATCCCCAACCACTAGAAATATAAGTTGGTTCTAGGGTTTGGGTTTTTCTTTTCTCCTTCTATTAATAACATGACAATAAACAACTTTGCACAAGGAACTTTGTGCATGTGACCGATTATTTCCTTAGGGTAAATTCCTGGCAGTGAAATTACTCCATTCATGCTGTTATTTTTATATCCATCTATAACTCTTGGCATTTGTACACCTATGCAATATATTTTAGTGCTGAATAGAAAAGTGGTTGGTTTTTTGTTCCCCCTGATTAATCAAAACATGAGACAGAGAGAAAGAAAGAACTGAAGAGAGGGAGAAGGGAGAAACTATGAAAGGAAGTGACCCTCCTTTATTCTCTGCCAAGGGCTCCATTTCCATGGGTTAAATAGCTGCTGAGTTACCTTCATCTGCACTTCCTAATTATGTTGCCTTTTGTCCAGGCTTCTGCCTGTGTATCCCACATATAGGACCAAAATAAAACAAGATACAATACCAGCCTCCCTGCCATTACTATCATCTTGGACCAAAACTTTTTAATTGCCTACAATCCGTCCTCTGAACTACAGCAAGAGTGGTCTTTCTAAAGGACAAATCAGATGCTACCTACTTCTGAATCCAACTTCAAAACAAACAAAACAAAACTCTACCTAACACTCTCTTCAACCCCATAATGGTTTCTCATTGCCTCAAGGGTAAAAAAATCCATTCTTTTAAACATAATTTCTAATGTTTTGATGACCTGGCATTCCCTCTAGTAATATAATAAGCTTCACGATACACATCATAACCACATATGACAACTTGTAGCTCCCTATAATGGAAACCCACCTGGTTATTTTTCTACCTCATTCTCCAATCACCCCACCCTGTGACAGGTTGCCATGGGAAAATCATATTTGTTCAATAGGACTCTATCCTTCTATTATAGTTTATTGGACCTCAGGTACCACCTCACCTGGGTTAAGCTGATGTCCTCTTTTCTCAAAGAATTTGAAATCAGAGCTGTAATATACTTACGCTGTTTTCAGTAATGGTGAAGGCAACTCAGTGGCTGTTGGCAGTGGTAATTTTTCACCCTGTGAACTGAGAAGCAGTAAAAGCTTTTTTTTTTTTTTTTTTGAGTGAGAGAGAGTGCATGCAAGAATCTTCAAAAGGCTCCATGCCCAGCACGGAGCCCCATGCAGAGCTCAGTCTCATGGCTGTGAGATCATGACCTGAGCCAAAATCAAGAGTCAGATGCTTAACCTACTGAGCCACCCAGGCACCCCAGTAAAAGCTTTTTTAACACTAGAGAGAAGGAGAATGATGTGGTGAGAAGCAGAGGCAAGAAAGGGCAAGAGAGAAGATTTCCTGGTCCATACAGAACTCGTGTCCCTGATCCCACTCCATTCCTGAGGCCATGCTGTTTCTGCCCTTGAGACTTTTCTTATCTATCTATATCCTCATTGAAGTGTTCTCCTTTTGCTTAAGCTTGCTCTAGTAGTCACTTACTACCAAACAAATCCTAGCTGATACACTCACCATAGGCACCATGCCTTTCTTTTCCTCTGGGATTTACATATTCTAGTCTCTGTACTTGGGATGCTGTACACATCCAATACCTTCATCATGAATCCAGTTTCACCCCAGTAGTGACTACTTATTTTTGCATTCGACTCAAACATGGTTATATTTCCAGGACATCTTCCCTTGACATTCCAAGGTTTTTGGGTTTTCCTTTACTGTGCTTCCATAGAATCTGCTGCCAAACTTGGTAAGAACACCTTGCACAGCAATAAATGGAAAATGATAATGCAATATGATGTATTGTCCAGTAACACCTAAGCTTTTTGTGGGTTGTCTTTCTCACCATTGTTTCACCCACATTATCACAGTTCCTGGAACAAAATGGTCCCTCAACAAAAACTGTTGATGTAAATTAAATAACTCATTTGTGACTATTCACACATTTGTGACTATTCATACTGTATCTTGATCTCTGCGATAATTTGGAACATTTTAACCCAGTGAGTTGGTCTACTAACAACTAGCATTTTCTAGCTGTCTGCCTCTCTTGCTGTACTGTTGGGGTGATTCAGGGCTGAATACCTATAAAAAGAGCTTTGTTGAGGGAATAGAGGTTATAACAGATAAGCGTTCAGACGCCTTCTTTGTCTATGCTGTGCTCACAAAGACAACGTGATTCAAATTTCAAACCCTACATTAGATAGCTTTAGTTTCCTTAATTATACATTAACAATGGTATTGTCTGAATTTGGACCCGAGTTTTTCACCAAAGGGTTAAGCAAATAAAAAGAATAACTTTTTAGTTTATTGCTCCAAATTATTCACATTTATCTTTGCATTTCTCCCCTACCAGATCATATCATCTGCAGTGCCTAGCACCATGCTTTGTAAATTTGGGGGGGTTAATATAGATAGGAAACAGAGTAGCAAAACATGTCTAGGCAATTTGATAAAAGTAATAAAAGTGGGAGGCACGTTGGTTTTCTACATATGTAGAGAGTTAAATGCAGTGATGGTTTCTTGTAACTGTGAAATGTCAATCACAACTATGGAGGTGGTTTTGGGAGCACCACCAAATTCTACTCCGTGGTGGTAGTGTTAAGCCTGATTCTTGGTTGAGGGGAGGGCCTGAACAGGAACACAGCCAAGGCAGGTATTTGTGAGTGGACATTGGAGATGTTTACTCCTGTGAGCTCCGGTAAGGTGAGTGGAGTCAAGTGAGAGCTAACTGTTGGTCAAATTTGGGGATAAGAGCAAGTATACATGGTTCCTAAGTTCACATTCAAGAGCAATTAGTAGCCAGAACTTGGTCCATGTGTGGGAATTACTTAAAGTCACCAGCAGATTTCAAGGCATAAGTCAGAGAGACAAGACAGAGTTGAGTGTAAGCATGTATGTTTTGGAAATACTGACCACATAGAAAAAAGGGATACTTGGGTTAAGCTTAATCTGATAAATAAGGGAGAAGGCACCCTACAGAGGTCTCTATGAGGCATAGAAGTTTAGTGGTAGATACCTAAGTGACCCTTTCCATTTCTCATTTTTAATGGTGCAAGTTCTTGCAGATTATGGAGGTGTGTTATGATTATTTAATAACAAAATAGTTTTACAATTCTCAAAGCACTTCCTCTTACATCTTGTTGGAATATCACCACAATGTTATATGGTGAGATTTGCTATCATTATTTCCTTTTCACAGATGGGAAAGTAGTTTCTACAAGATTAAGTGGTGTGCCCAGGACCCTATTAGTAAGTGTGGAGGAGTTGGAGGTAGAGATTGGTCTGAATTATATGTTTGTTTGTTTGTTTGTTTGCTTGCTTATCTACTACACCCCACATCACTGGCTTTTTCCAGTCACCAGGACTGTGAAATCTACTGAGCTACCCTAGCATGTAAAACCTAGCACATAAAACACAGACACAGAGACCAGAATTAATATGCTCTCTCTCTCTTTCTCTCTCTCTTTTTTATAACACTATGGAATACATAATATATAAATGCATGCACACAGGGGAAAATTCCCTTAGGACGAGTGCAAATGAATTCCTTCACATCACAGCATTTAAGCAACCTACTTTCTAAGTGCTTGTCACACTCATTAGAGAACCATGGGTGAGGGGTACAGTGGGATTATTTCCTCAGTGTAATCAGTTTATACTGTGCTTCTGAAATGGCAGCCTCTAATAGTCGGTAAATAATATTTACTGAGCCCTTCGTACATAGAAACTGTGGAGAGATTCAAAAGAAGTAAGAGATTAGGTCTCTTCATGCAAAGAACAGACAGTCTGGGAAGAATCATCAAAATATGACCACTTTTATGAGGTGACACTAAAGCCGACCCTGGACTCTAATATTGGGCCTCTCAGTGTGCCTCGAGAAGCTCTCAGCAATCTTTGGCCATTCACAGGTGCCAAGGCAGTGAGGGCTGTGGCTTAGAGCTTTATTTTGCTAGAGAACCAAGGAAGAGAGGGAGAGCATCTGGATTCTTGGAGACTTTATTCTTACCAACCAAGGACTATGACATCATGGTTAGGTCAAGAGAACCTCAGATAGAGCTCAGTCAGGAGACCTGCCTTCAACAACCTGGAACATCACAAAATTTCTGTGTGATTTTGGCCAAGTTGTTCCATAATCGCTTGGCCTCAGTTTCCTCATTCATAGAAGGAATCAGTGGGTTGATACTCCTCAAGAATTTGATGTTGTAAACCCACCTGTAAACCTACTCTTTAGATGGTAGTAGTTGGCCACAGTGTGGTCATCTAAACTTGCTCACCTAGGGCATTGCTATCTGGAAGCTATAGCATTTTGGGTTACAGGAAGCATTTTGGAGGTAAATCTTGCAACATCTCTCCAGCCTCCACTAAAAAAAGTTTTCACCTATCTAGAAGCTGCAAATCAGTCAAGTTTTATCATAATGCAAAAGCTGACAAAAGCACTTCGGTGCTTGAAAATAAACTTGTAAAAATGGCTTCTGCAAATTCCCTTTGTAAGGGATAAGTGGACATTGAACGTAAACCTCCTTAATCAAGTGGAATCTAATCATGGAAGGACTTTGGAGAGGGTTAATTAAGAAAAATACTTTATTGAGGTGAAATTTATATAATATAAAGCTAACCACTTTAAAGCGAACAATTCAGTGGCATTTTAACACATTCACAATGTTGAGCAACCATGATCTCTATCTACAGTTGACTCTTAAACAATACAGGTTTGAACTGTGCAGCTGCACTTACATCCTTTTTTTTTCAGCAAATACAGTACAGTACTGTAAATGTGTGTTCTTGTTCTTATGATTTCCTTAATAATAGTTTTCTCTATTGTAAGAATACAGTATGTAATACACACAACATATAAAATATGTGTTAATCAGCTGTTTATGTTATTGGTCAGGCTTTTGGTCAACAATAAGCTATAAGTGGTTAAGTTATTGGGGGGAAGTCAAAACTTATACATAGATATTTGACTGTGCAGGAGGTTGGTGCCCCAACTCCCCATTGTTCAAGGGTCAACTATAGTTCCAAAACATTTCCATTACTCTAGTATAAAGCCCCTTGCCCCTTAAGTGGTGTCTTTCAAGGAAAAGCTCAATTATAAAAGAGCCAAAAACTAACCCAGAGTCAGTGGGAGATGGGAATGGCACCACCCCAACACACACACACACACGTACTCCCTTCCTTCTCATTTACAGCTATGAATTCAACACAGATTCTTTAAGCATCGTGGCATAGTGTTGTCTCACAGCATAATCGAGTGCTAACAAGTACACATTGTGAGGTCAAACTCCACAGTTTCAAATCCTAAATTTGCAGCTGATGGTCTGCATAAGCCCCATCTCTAGCCTGGGGGTAAAAATTCTGTATCTCAGAGGGGTATGGTGCCTTAAAGTAATAATGCATGTAGTCATTTATTTATTTATTTATTTATTTTAAAGATTTTATTTATTTATTTGAGAGAGAGAGAATGAGAGATAGCACGAGAGAGAAGAGGGTCAGAGGGAGAAGCAGACCCCCTGCCGAGCAGGGAGCCCGATGCGGGACTCGATCCCGGGACTCCAGGATCATGACCTGAGCCAAAGGCAGTCGCTTAACCAACTGAGCCACCCAGGCGCCCTGTAGTCATTTATTTTAGTAAATAAAAAAAAGTAGTCATGCCCAACAAAAAAAGGGCTATTTGCCACTGAGGAAAAAAGACAGGCACTTCCTGTATTAGTGAAAAGCAGCAAATGGATATAGCATAGAACAAAGTTCAAGGGGTGATCTCGCTTATTAATGTGTTATGGGACCTCTGTCTCCACTTACTGAGCTCAGTGTATATATGAAGGCATTTCTAGTATCTGAGGCCACGATTGATGACATTTACGTTTTGCCAGTTTCCAGTTTTAGCGTTAGCCAGTTTGTTTAAATTTGCTCAGCCTGAGTCAAATTATTAGCCCTATGATGAAATGAGAACCCCAACAAAAGGTCTCCTACCACTCCTACTTGGACAACTTCCTGCCAGAACTCATCCAGATCAAAAGTTTCTGCTCCATGGACTGTGGTTTCCCCTCCTCACATGCCCTCATTATTTCTCCCTAATTATATCCTTAAGCACACTAGGCTATTAAACAGACAAAAGCAGCTCAGAAGTAATCTGTACATCAATCAGATATAGGATAGGCATGTAGTTCTGGTTTTTCCCATCAATTCCAGTTCTATTTTTCAAATCTGACCAGAACTTGCCTTTAGTTACTCTGAACTCCTAGGAAGGACATTTTGTCAATTTGGGCTGCAGATTCCCTCTTAGTCACAAAAATGTCAAGAGCCACTTTCTTGTAGCCACCTGAACTCCAACAAAATCATTCTTTGGCTTTACCTCTGATTTTTTTTTTTTTTACCTCAGCCTTTCTTTTTTTCTGAGACCCCTAGTTTCTAAGTAGTGCTTCATAGAAGATCTCTGTGCCCTCACTTTCTTAATTAATCCACCATTTCTCTAAAAGCACTGAGTAATTACAGGCCTTGCCCTGAAAACATCAATTTCTAGTGCTTCACTTCTTTAATTCTGAGGGACCTGTGTTGCCAGGTCCTCATTTTGGAGTGTTACTCATCTATTCTCAAGCAAGAGCCCATATTATAACCCAAATACATTCTTTTCTGACTCTCCAGCCAGTGCTTTCCGTTCATGCATGACTAGGGGAAAGGAAATGTACTAGGAACTCCTTCAAGAATTCTCTTTAACACTGCAAGCCTTCAGTTTGGTCTAATCCAAGTGCAAACATTCTGTAACTCCATTTCTGTCAAAGAATTGCTGGGGATGTGGCTATGTGGGCACCAGAGTAGTAGCTCTACAGCCCAGTAATTTCAATTGGAAAGGGAAATGTGCTGCAAAATGAATCCTAATTTGTTTCAAATTTTAGCATCAGTACACGTATTTGGCTGCCCATGGCCTTATGCCCCCCTGCTGTCGTTGGCCATTGCGTTGCATGTGGTGTTTAGTAGTTATGTCTCTTTCTAAGCGAGCTCCTGATTCAGAATTTAAATTCACAGAACTGATTAAGAAAGGCATGAATTCATTTTACAGTGAAGCCTTGAATAATTTTCACCAGGGATTAAGAGCACAAGCTATGTGATGGCTTCCATTAGCCCAGTGAGGTAATGAATCCTTGCTACTGGCAATCAACAAGCATTTCTTGAGTCCTGTTTTTCCAGGCACCGTCCCAATCCCTGAAGAGACCCAGCCAAACAGGACACAGCTCTTGCCACCAAGGAATTCCTATCTAGTGGGGATAACAGGGCATCTTGTCCTGGAACCCAGAGCTCACGCGAGAATAGAGCAGTTGATGAGTCAGTAGAGGGAGGCAGGGGCTAGAGAGACAAAAGTCCCATTGTCCTAAAGAGTCTAGAAAGGAGAGAAGGAGCCAGTGAAGGATTTTAAGAAGCAGAGCCAAATGGTCAGATTTGCATTTTAGAAATACTGCTTTCTCAACAATATGGAGGATGAAATAGAAGAACCTCGAGGCAGGCAGGCAAACCATTTAGGAGGTGGTTGGGGTAGTTCAGACCAGAGATGATAAGAGCCCCAGTTTAGATCATAGTAGTGGAACGAAGAGGAATGGAGAAATATAAATCATTTCAGACAGTGAATATTGCCAGATGTGGTCACCTATTGACTGTTGCAGTTGAGAAGTAAGGAGGGGACTAAATTGACTTTCAGGTTTCAGGGATACAAATGAATGATTAGGTATTGAGGTAGGTAGAAAGAAATATTAGGTTTTGATTTGGGGTAAGTACGAAGCATTTTATATAACTAAGAGACATCACTTCATAGGCAAATGGAAAAAAGATGACCAAGTTCTGAAAGGTGTCTGGGTGGAGTCAGTTACGGATCCCAAATCCATAGAGATTTGCGTTATGGAAATGGTGATGAGTTAGGCCTGTGTGGGACAGAAGCTCATGGAATAATAATATATTGGTATTATTAAATAATTGGTATTATTAGCATTTCCCATAAATATGCACATATAAAAATCAGCTGATTGAAACCTACATTTCAAACATGTATATTTGTGAGAAATGACACTAGCTTTACATAAATTTGCTTCAGAACTAGCCTATGGCTAATGTGAAGTGAGGGATACTTGTAAAATGGCTTTCTTCCCTGAAGCTTCAAAGCCTCTTTAAATGGCTCCAATCAAGTGCTATAGTCTGGGTTTAAACCAGAAGACAGACGCTGCTTTCTATGGGTTTTAGCACAAACTTCAGATGTGCAGCCAAGGACAAGAGTGACTCTAGGAGGAGCAGGACATTTATCCCTCCAGGTGTTCATATATTGTTGTTTCTTTCCATCTTATCCTCTGGAAATAATCTCCTCTCCCTTTACGAGTTGACCCATGGGGTGAAGTTTCCCTCATGTGTTAATATAATCTCTGAAGGAGTCAAATTCCCTTTCTTTCAGCTTTTATTAATTTGTTTCTCATAATTCTAGTGATGGGTTTAGATAGGGGAAAAAATAGAAGCGAAAAAAGAAAAAGAAATAATAATAAAAAGCAGAATGCCCCCCAGTGGCAAGCTGGTGGCATCCAGAGGTTGCAGATAATGGATTAGCTTTTACCTATTTCCATAGCAACAGCTTAGCTGCTCTTAAACACTTCTTTAAAAGCTTCTGATAAATGTATCCTGTGACCCTGAAAACTTTTCCATCTCCCTCCTGACTTCTTTCATCCTCAACCCCTCCTTTTCCCTTTGCCCCACAAAAACATCAATTATTACCCATAACCTTGTAGTACTTGTCTTGGTTTTCTGCAGACCTGCCTCCTTTAACGGCCTACGACGGATTTGGCAGTGGGAGATGAGAAGGCTTCTCTCGCCCTCCCTTCCTCTCCCCTCTTGCTTCTTTCCCCCACCTTCACTTCTTTCTCTTTCCCCTTATCTTTTTGTTCTCATCTCTCTCTCTTCCACCTCCCAAACTAAATATAAACGGAAGTCTTCATTTATATAAATCACTGGTTGCAACTGAATTGGTGATTCTCAAACAGAAGTATGAATTGAGTGCTTGCTTGGATGCACCATGAGCTGGGGTCTGTGATGGGGGACTGGGGTGTGTGGATGGGGTAATATCAAGAGTCTAGAAGATTGTCCTTGCCTGAACCACTCATACAGAGGTTCCGGTTGAAGTGACAGGCCACTCAACAATTAGACAATAATCGAGCAGGATCATGGGGACAAATTGACTAGGAATCTGAAGACAAGACTTTAGGTTCTGGCTACACCACTACTGTGTGACCTAGAACACACTACTGTGTGACCTAGAACACACTACTGTGTGACTTAGAACATCGCTTATGGTTAGCTTTTTACTCATCATTAGCTGTATTCACCTTCCTTCATCTGTAAAAGGAAGAGTATACACTCCAAAAAGGTGTCATGAGGATTGAACTGGATGATTCCTATAAACATCTTTGTATCTCACAGAGGTCAATTTTAGGTAGGCCTCTCCTCACAGAAACTCCTTTATCTACTGGTGTGCCCAGCACACAGTAGGACTAAATAATACTGGTCTGTATGTGTTTTCCCTTTGTTTCATTTGTTCTACCCAAGAGAAGGCACAGCAACCACCAAAAAAATCAGAAGAGCAATGAGTGGAGATTTTAAACAATAAATTAATGCTAGTTATCTATAAATATATCCAAAAAGCCACAGTGTCACCTCTTCTCTGAAGCCTTTCTTGACTCCACACGTACATATCACACCTGTGTATCATACCATGTGTGCTTTTCCCATTATCCTCTTACAAATACTGTAATGTGGGAATTGAACCTTATCTACAACATTTCTTAACTTGGTGCCTGGCATAGTGCTAGGATATAGGATGGCCCTCAGTTAGTGTTTGTTAAATGTAGACACAAGTTAAGGAGAGCCATGAATCAGGCACGGGTAACCAAAAAAAGGTTTTCTGGAAGTGTTGAATTTTGAATTGGATTTTTGATAAAGGGTGTGGATTGAAATAGGCTTTGGAGGCCCTTCCCCTAACTGCTCAGCCTGCCAAAATACGTAATGGGCATCCCCCTTCCTCAGAGCAGGGGGCATGGCAGCCAGAGAAAACATCCTGTTCTTTAGAAAGAACTTTAGAAATAGTGAGTCTTTTCTCTTTATCTGCAGGGTTAATAAGGAAGAAAGAAGATCAAGAGCCCCCAAATCCTGATTTTGTTCAGCTTAGTTTATATAGATACCTGTTTAGCTTATTTCTGTGGGATACAATACTTCTATCTCTCCTTGACTGAGGGAAAGACGTTGGAATCACTCACTATCAACTGTGGCCTCTTGTGCAGAATGTAAATGGGTTTTTGGCTCCCGTGGATCTAATCTGGCACTTCCCCTGAATATTATATTTAATAAAAACAGCTGTGAAGATATTAAAAATGGTAAAAATAGTGTTATTTGTTCAATATTATTTAGTCTCCATTATTTTCACAGATACTCTGTCAATGGGGGTAGGATTAGGATTTTTTTTTTTTAAATATTCCTTTCCATAAAGTCAATTTCACACAAAAAATAAGGAACTCAGCCTCAGCCTGGGAAATACTGAGGCCTAAGTCTGCACATATTTTGTGGGAAGGAGTCAGAAGTCTCCTCATGGGATTTCAAGTGGGTAAAATTCCAGGTTGAGGGTAGGTTAGAGGAAAAATAAAGTCCAATATCCTGAGGAGAGTCTGGGCCTGATGCAAATCATGCTTCTTCTTTCCTGCAATACTTTGTGTAGGTAAAGACAATGTCCCCCAGACTGTACTCCACGTCTCCTTCCCTTTTTAATTTTTCTTTATTTTTTATTTTTAGTGGAAACTATAATCAAAGAGAAACTGGTACTTAGTAATATAAGGACATGGAAAGAGACTTCACCATCCTCCTTTTTCCCAGGCAAACTCTTCAGCTAAGGCTCAGCATATGTGGAACTTCTAGTGAATTATGGAGCTCGAGGTGAACTTGGGCCTGGAAGAGTGGAGTGAGGGCACTGCTGGCCGAGACCCTCAGACCACTGAAGGCTGGACCTGGCAGTGCTGAGTGAGGGACCCCGCTTGTCCTCAGCACCCTGTGACAAGCTCCTGCTCTTCTCCTTTATGAGTGTGCCCATGGTTCTCAGGAGTGAGTTGGCTTCTGACTCCTTTGTTAACAACTTGCCGGAAACAGTTCTTTGGCTTCTACCTTGGGACTCATGCTATACCGGAGAGACTTTGGTTTGACTCCATGTTGAAGAGTAAATACTAGGCTCAAGCCAGGGTCTGCTGCCTTTGGGGTGAAGCAGGAACCAGCAGAAGATTCTGTAGCTTTAGCCTAGAGTTTTTGCTCAAATTAAAGCCAGATAAACTTTGTAAACACAGTTTGATGACTGTGGAAGCAGTTGGACATGGAAAGAAGGAGAACAGGATTTGGCTGATATTTGTCAGCAGAGCTGGGAGGGGGCACTTTCATCCTCAAGTTTAAAAAACATAAATTTCAGGTCTCAGCATGTTCTCTTTCGCTCTAACATCTGCAGCCCCCAGGAAGCTACAGCAGGGCAGAACATCCCCACAAAGGTCACTTGTAGGCTCACTTTCCACAGGCAAGTTCTTCATAGCCCTGGGCACTGAGCAAAGATGGCATGGAGAAAAATGGCGGGAGAGGATAGAAGGAGGCAGCGGATGGTCGTTTCCAAATTAATATCTTTTCTCCTCTCGTTCTGCATTCAAAACCAAACACAGTGGATCCAATTCTGCTTCAGGCACTTTCATCTGTGAAGTCAGATCGACAGAGAGGCTGGAAAGGAGAGAATATGGGGGAATCCAGGGAAAATGTACAGGAATGCATTATTCATTCCACAGAATCAGATAATGAGATGTTCCAAATGAGTGAATCTTCTAGATAACTGCATCTTCCTTTCTCAATATTAAAACTTCCTTTACATTTTAGACTATATTTATGTATTTTGTTAAAAGTGTGCTATAAGCATCTCTGCCTTGAAATAGAATACCTTATTCTAATTTAACCATATCTTACTTATCATCATAGTTTAAACAGAAATTAATTATATTTCTCTGCCTTGCAGAGGTGCCACCCAGGCATGCCCTTCTGTGGCCCCACGTTTTTTTTTTTATCTCTTTTTACTGGCGAATCTGCTGCGTTCTTCCCTGTGGGATGGCACTTGTCAGTGCATCAGTTTATAGCACTCTGTCCCCTTCTTCTAATCTTTTGTCCACAGTGACTTAGGAATAAATGGATGTCCCCAGGGAAAGACAAATAACCAAGCCTATTAAATCAGCAACTTTATTTTCTGTATGATTCTACATCTGCTATTCAGCTCAGATCAACAATTATTCTATGTCTGTTAAGTGAGGATGCTGTGTTTGGTACTGGGGATTATAAAAAGTGCCCTTGAGTGGTTACCATCCATTAGAGGAGGCAAGCGGATGCCTCCCGTTTTCCAGGGATATCAAATAGGTAAGGACCTTAAGTCGAATTCATTGTGTGAAGTGCATCAGTAGAAGAAAGCACAGGGTAGAGAAATAGAATAGAGTGTTTAATTCATTTTGGTTGAGAGGGTCCAGGAAGGTATTAGAAAGGAAGTGATACCTTAAAAAAAGGTTTTATTGGATGAGTAGAAGTTCTGTATGTGGAAAAAAATAGAGAAATATGTTCTAGACAATGGGAACAAGAGCCATGTTCATAAATTTGAGAACGCAAAAGTCTATCTCTGAATCTCTCAGAGAATTAATAACATGGTTTGAAAAATAGCACTGTTTATTCTATTCACGGTGCTTTTTTCTTAACTCTGTTTTCTGAAAAAAACAATACATCAAGTGAGTGAAGTTGCTATTTAGTACCAACTTACAGATAAATATGGGGTATATTGGAGAACAAGAGAGGGATCTAGTCCATAAAGGAGGGACATGTCCATTTCCTCCTAAACTGGCAAAATCTCTCATATGAATGGGGAATGGTCTCATGTAGTATGTTACCAACCAATTTTAACAAGGGTGTATTGTGGGTTTCCCGTCTGGGGATCCCAAAATGCAGTCCCCAGAATGGCAACATCTGCATCACCTGGCACCTGCTAGAAATAGAAATTTTCTGTCCCCACCAGACACCTGCTGAATTAGACATTGGGGAAGTGACCCTGCCATCTATGTTTTCCCCAAGCCTTCCAGGTGACTCGGATGTACCACCGTTCAGAGAATACAGAGAAGCGGGACCAGATCATAAGGGAAACCCCAAAAATCAAGACCTGAATTAGGAAAGTACTGACAAAGCCCCCACATTCCCCCGCATCCTCTTTCGTGATTGCAGAGCACACGGATTGGCAGACCAGCCGCAGCTTCTTAGGCAGGGCCCGCAGTCCTCTTGGTTTTGAAGGTCCAGAAGCTTTATTTTATGGTACATAAGAAAGAGCCTCTCAGGAAGGCTCACAGGATCTTCCAAAAACAGGGAAACTTAAATGCCACTTCATCGATTTGCAAATGAGCCAAACCCGCTGAACAGGCTAGCCCCAAGAAATCTCTCTATTAGTCCATTTCCTTCCCAGAAGAAGGCTAAATGGGAAACTGAAATTAAATTAGAAGGCGGCAGAATCAGGCAGAGGGGACACAATTGTTCTGTTCAAATATCTTATGGCATCTGGTCATTCTGCATGATCCACCTGATTCATAGAAATTATTTCTGACACAGAAACCACATAGGTGGATTCTACCAGTCAGGGCTCTCCCTTCCCTTGGGCAGCAGTGGATGAAAACTGCCACTGTCCTCTCACTTCTTTTCTGTGCTTCCCAATTTAGAGATGCTAATATCATAGATTATGTTGGGTTCAGGTCTCAGGCAGCCACAGGAGCTCTAGTGTGTATGTAAGCTGAGTTTGTAGTCATATCATCGGACCCACTGCATATGGCATTCATTAGTCAAGTTCACAAGGAAGGAGAAGTGACTGTCCCTCTGTATGTAATCTACATGTATTTAATACATCTGTATTCCAATTACACTAGCCATTATATGATGATAGAGGGCTGAAGAAGGAGAGAGAAAATGAAAGATAAAGAGAAAATTGATGTGGCTGGAGATGTATTCTTGGAAAACAGATAAGAGATAAAATCTCGCTTAAGAACTTCAGCTTTTAATTTAATGGGATTCAAGTCTTAAAGTGATGTACTTCATTCTTGATACCTCTTGATTTTTTAATATTTTAAGAGAATTGGATAGAGAAAAGTCTCTTTCTTGCCTAGCTCCACTGTGTTGCCATTGTGTAAATGTTGTTACTTGATACAGTGTTATTAATACTACTTTGTTGCCTTCTCCAGCTTTTACGTGCTGCTTAATTCAGGGGAAATACGAACAGATGAATGGAAATGCCTTGGGGGGAGGGGGCCAGTGAAAGCACTGCCTTAATCATGCTCTGCCAGAGCCATTCTCCCATAATTTCCACTCTTCTTTATTTTTGAGGCAGGTGTGTGTGTGTGTGTGTGTGTGTGTGTGTGTGTGTGTGTGTTGAAGGGAGCAGGAATCCTGTACCTGATTCTAAGCAGGGACGAATTCTTGAAAATATCCACTTTTATTTTTCCCTACTACCTTTTAAGCCTACCCTCTTCCTCTTCCAATCTTTTATTCCACTTATTTCATGGACCCTTGTCCCCCTTTGAAATCCCCTATAGCCCACTCTGGCCAGCTTGGCAGGTTAGTAAGCCCTGGTCAAAGTTAGAGGCAGAATGCAGGATAAATGTTCAGAGTCCACTGTGCACACATGCAGTCTATTTATAAGCCCGAGTCTCTGCTCTGAATCCCCGAAATGCTCTGTATTTCTGCTTCTGGCACTTTCAGCAGTAATGTCTCCAACTGTAATGAGTTTTTATCACTTTGAGAAGTACCACAGCAGGTTCCAGGTCTAAGCTCTCATTTCTACACCCGTAGGAGAAACGAAATCCATTGGAAATTAATCATCCATCGTTTGAGGGCTACTTTGGGTCCCCTCCTCCTTCCATCAATACATATTGCTCAATACCATCTCCAGTGAGAGACGGTCCTCCATACTCAGTGGATAAACATGGAGCTGCCTTAGGACTGATAGCACTGCCAGAAAACTTTCTTCAGGGGCTTTTAACTTCTCCACCTCAAATAAGTCAGGAGATATCTAATTTAAGGATTAAAATAAGCACCTGCCAAAAAAGTGGATGGTGTGTTATTATACTGACCTTTTTCCTAAGATAATAAATCTGATGAAGGCCTTGTCATTACACTTGAAGGAGATTTTTATATTCTCTCGAAGTAACAGGCTGTGGTCCTCTCTATTGGATTGGAGACCTAGCTGATCACTTTGCCAGGTTCCCTGCCTCAGCTGTTTCTAAGAATCTCTGTTCATAGCCCTCCCCTCTGCCTATCATCTTAACATTCCTAAAGCCAAGGCATAGGATTGCTCCAGTCCCTTTGCATAAGATGCTTACTGACGACTTACTGTTTGACTCATCACACCCACTTTGCCTTGTCTGATAGACAGATGAATAATTAGGGACACAATAAATGCTTATGTGTCAAAATCAATTTTGCCACTAGCACCCCATCAATTTCTGCCCTTAGTTATGGCATCGCCCCTAGATAAATTATAATATTTCTTCTCTTTTATTTTCCAAAGAGGAAAAAAAAATTTTATCAATTTTAGCTCAAATAAAATGAGGGCCCTGCTGCCTCACTTAAGTACGTGCCAGTTGTGATTTCTAACCCCCCATCTTACTATGTCTCATAAGCACCTGACATTTACTCTGGTGATGTACATATATTTAAAGTGGACTTGGCTCTTTCCATACTTTGGCTATTGTGTCCATTGACAGATGAATGGATAAAGAAGGTGTGGTGTGTATATATACAATGGAATATTATGCAGCCATCAAAAGGAATGAAATCTTGCCATTTGCAACGACATGGATGGAACTGGAGGGTATAATGCTGAGCGAAATAAGTCAATCAGAGAAAGACATGTATCATATGATCTCACTGATATGAGGAATTCTTAGTCTCAGGAAATAAACTGAGGGTTGCTGGAGCGGTGGGGGGTGGGAGGGCTGGGGTGGCTGGGTGATAGACATTGGGGAGGGTATGTGCTATGGTGAGTGCTGTGAATTGTGTAAGACTGTTGAATCACAGACGTGTACTTCTGAAAGAAATAATACATTGTATGTTAAAAAAAAAAGAAGATAGTAGGCAGGGAAAAATGAAGGGGGGGAAATTCGAGGGGGAGACGAACCAGGAGAGATTATGGACTCTGAGAAACAAACTGGGAGTTCTAGAGGGGAGGGGGTGGGGGGATGGGTTAGCCTGGTGATGGGTATTAAAGCGGGCACATACTGCATGGAGCACTGGGTGTTATACACAAACAACAAATCATGGAACACTACATCAAAAACTAATGATGTAATGTATGGTGATTAACATAACAAAATTTTAAAAATGTTAAAAAATCCATAAAAATATAAAGTGGCCTTTATGTTTTGTGCCCAAGTTTATAAGAAATGCCAGTCCACAGATATGTTTTTTTGCAGAGACTAGTTATTATCCAGACTAATTATTATCCTCTTAAGAAGTGCCTCGTCCCGTCATCTCTCCTGCACTGTGGCAGTGGAAGGTAGGACTGCCCGGCCACTCCTTTGCCCAACGCTGACATAAACCAGTGCAGGCAGGACAGAGCACCTGCAGAAATTTGGGAATGAGTAGAAGCTGAGACCAGTATTGTCAGAAACATGGCCCGCACCATTCTCACTTAATTTTGTACTGACTCGGGGGCGCCTGGGTGGCTCAGTCAGGTAAGCATCTGCCTTTGACTTAGGTCATGATCCCAGGGTCCTGGGATAGAGCCCCTCCTCAGGCTCCATGCTCAGTGGGGAGCCTCCTTCTCTCTCTGCCCCTCCCCCCTGCTCGTGCTCGCTCTCTCTCTCTCTCTCTCTCTCTCTCTCAAATAAATAAATAAATAAATCTTTAAAAAAATGTACTGACTCATTTAATCTTTACCACATTCCTTCCATTTGGGTACTAATTGTATGCCTATTTTATAGATTAAAAAAAAATGTTGAGGCACAAATAGGTCAAAAAGCTCCCCAAGGTCACAGAACCAAGAAATGGTAGCACCAAGAAATAGACCAGGCCCTCTTTCTTCTGAAGCTAAGCTCTAACACTGTAAATTAACTCTAATTGACATACAGAGAAAGATGATTTATTAAAAAGGCCACTGGCAAGCCCAACAAGCCTAGGCAAACAACCCAAGGAGAGAGTGCACAGAGAACATCTTACATATGTGAAATGATGACATCAAAACCACACAGAAATAGCATCTCTCATTTATCGTACTGGCAAAAATCCAAAAGTTTAGTAATACATGCTGCTGACAAGATGGTTGGGGAAACAGGTAGTCTCACAGATTGTTCCTGGATGTGAAAGATGGTAAAATCCCCATGGAAAGAAATCTATCAACAACCCTCAAAACTGCAGATGCATCTACACTTTAAACCAGTACCTTCTCTGGGTCTCTATTCCATACACACATTTTCCCATGTCTAAAACACACATGTACACACACACACACACACACACAAATACAAGGTAGTTTGAGTGGCATTGTACTAGAGAAAGATTGAAGCAGAAATTCACACACATCTGTGAAGAGGCTGCTACTTAGATGAACTGAAATACATGTATACAAAGGAATACGGTGCAGCTTTACAAACATAGTAGGTATATTGTTATAAATATGGAGACAACAGTATATATACTCTGGTACTTTTTGTGTCAGAAAGGGTGATAATATAATGTTTCTTACTTGCTTGTTTTCTACAAGTAAACATTGGTTGGATAAACAAAATACAAATAAGTTATAGGAGTCCATAGGATAATGGGGTCCAGAGGGTAAAGGTGGGCATCAAAATTTTCATGTATACTTTTTAAAATAAGATGGTGTTTCAATCATGTACTAACATTTCAAAAGATTACATTAAATAGTTTGAAAATGGGATGCTATGTAGCTCATACAATCCTGAGAAGCTGAGTATCTAATTAAAACATATCTCTTGTTTGCAAGGAAAGGGGAGAACATTTCTCTAGGCAAAAATAAATGTGCTCCGTCAAAACCCTCCCCATGTTACCCAGATCTTCTGACACCAGGCTATGGAAACGAAGCTCAGTTACTGCTTGTGCTTCTTCCAAATAAATGAAACAGTGGGGAAGAAAAAGTATTTTTGTTTCCAAATCTCCCCACTTCACAGCTCTATAATCAAGTTCGAGTGTAGTGACATTACTGGATGTGTCCTGGAGCAAGAGGACTTGTGAATATAGTGTGTTATTAGGCTCCTGTGAAATTATAGAAGGTGATTGCTCCCTTCCCCCGACAATACATATGTGACCATTATCTGGAAGTGAAGTGCATAAAAATAGACAATGTTAATAAAAGGATTGAAAATATTATTAGAAGGTGCATCAAATTAAGCTGATTTAAAGGCTGCAAGAGTCTGGAATTTATAGCAAGTGTGCCATGGGCTCATTGGGATTGTAATTTGGAGAATCCCTATAAAACCTGGACTGGAGCCATCCCTCTCTACTCAAGGCAATTTTTCCTATAAGCTCCCTGAGTGCAGTGAAAATGTCCGGGCATGTGACTTTTTTCTCTCCTACCTGAGTGCTGGTATGTTGGCTACAATGTAGAACATCCTGATTTATATGAGCAAAAAGTGAGGACCCAAATTTTCCTTCTTCACACAGCCCTGGAGGTTCAGGAAAAGACAGAAAAGAGGTTTTTCAGGGAAAGTGGCCTCCTTTTGAGGCTGAAAGTACTGAACTTGAAGCCACTATCATAAATATCAATGCCTTTTTACCTGGCATGCTGGTTGAAACTTACTAACCTGAAATATTTTCTGGACTAGTGACACTGGAGCCTCGAATAACCTTTTAGTCAGCTGCCTTGATACTTAATGTGTTTTATTTATTTTTTTAAAGGAAATTTCTTTCTTTTTTTTTTTTTGAGATCTTATTTATTTGACAGAGAGAGACACAGCAAGAGAGGGAACACAAGCAGGGGGAGTGGGAGAGGGAGAAGCAGGCTTCCCACAGAGCAGGGAGCCCAATGCAGGGCTCGATCCCAGGACCTTGGGATCACGACCTGAGCCGAAGGCAGACGCCTAACGACTGAGCCACCCAGGCGCCCCATCGATACTTAATCTGTTTTAAACATTTTTGGCACAACTGCTTTCTGAAAAGGTCTTGCGCAATATATTCAGCCTCAGCTGTCTTCGATGTTATACAATACTTGTTGCTGGGAATAATATTTTCCATAAAAAATACCTGCATCATTATGACATGTTAAACATTTAAAGATAGTTTCTGATGGGTTTTCTTTTTGAAGGGAACAAGAATGTAAATTCCTGGTGGGTGAGTAGTGAGCGCGGGAGATCTGACCCCCTCGGTAAATGGTGTGAATTATTCCATTGGAAGCATCCAATGACACTGCAGTCTGGAGTACTGGAAAGCCACACTTTTTTTTTTTTCTAACATGCTTTAATTGCTTTTTGCTGGGGCCAGGGCTATTTATGGGTTAGGAGATTGCCAAGTTATTTATTAGATGGAGTATCTAGGGATAGACTAATATAAATCACTTAGGCTGGTATTGAATATACCAGACACTCAGTAATTTAAAAAGCTTTAATAAAAATGCTAAAATATGAGACTTGTCTTTGGCTGTAATGAGACTCAGTTATCATGTTTTTATCAGCAATATTCAGTCATGGACCCCCCCCCCCCTTTTCCTAGTATAAGAAAATGTGGATGCAATCATTATTTCCAGACTCTCCAGATTTGTTTGAAACTGAGAGAGGTTTTAAAATTTTGAGAAAAGACTTGGATGAGAATTATATTGAGGGCCTCATGGCTGATTTCCTCATATTAGGAAATCTAGCATGTTCTTTCATATTAGAAATCTTGTCTTTTGTGGATCTAGCATGTTGGAGGATAAGAAAAAAGGGGTATATGCTGTTCACATGGCCTATAGAAACCTTCCATGGTGTATCTTCTATGTATGCAGATCACATCACTGTGAATGCTGTAGCCAATCCCTGTTTTGCAAAGCACAGAGTCAAAACTCCTCAAGTTTAGAACCAGTGGAATCCCTAAGAACCAAGACTATAGCTTTTATTTTCTTTAGTGGGAAGACTGAATTATAGGTATATGTCATTCTATGATTTTAAAAGTGTACTTTCTTCCATATTCTTCTTTTTTTAAGTTTTTAAGTCCAGTTATCATACAGTGCTATATTAGTTTTAGGTGTACGTTATAGTGACTCAGCCTTTCCATACATCACTAGGTGCTCATTACGCCAAGGGCCCTCCTTCATCCCCATCACCTATTTCCCCCATCCCCCACCCCTCTCCCCTCTAGTAACCATCAGTTGGTTCTCTATAGTTAAGAGTCTGTTTCTTGATTTCTCTATCTCTCCCTCCCTCCCTCCCTCTTCTCTCTGTTTTCCTTTGCTCATTTGTTTTGTTTCTTAAATTCCGTATGCATGAAATCATACGGTGCTTGTCTTAAAGTGTACTTATCTTTATGATCTCATTTATTCGTAACTAGAAACGTTTTAGGAAACTTTTATCATCCTCATGTGATGAATGACTGAAATGGTAGGTCATGGAGAGTAAGGGAATTGCCATTTTCATAAAACTATGGAATGGAAGAGAGAGACCTGAATTCTCCCTGCCCTCTTCCTTCCAAACCCATCCAGCTCTGGACGAGATTATGGGCCCATTTCTTCATGATTTCCCAAGTGCCATCCTTCTTCCATGATGAAGGAATTCCAGGGAATTCCTTTCTTCAATTCTATCTCAGACCTGCTAGGTGCATGATGACTGCATCTTGAGTGTAGGAGTGAGGTGTAGTGACCTAGCTTTGCAGCACAGAGCAGGTAGAGAAGACAAGAGAAGAAGGAACATCCATTTGGCCGGTGGGGCAATTACTGGGGAAAATGTGAGACTGATTCCTGATGGACTACCCAAGAGTGATACCATGTCCGAAGGGACAGCCAGCTCAGTTGAGATGCCACCCATGCTCTGAGGTTGCTATTTGGTTGAAAACAGCATAGCAGAAACATGCAGCCCAGCCTTGTCATCAGAAAGCTCTGTGGTGGGGTGTGGATGGCACAGAGCAGGACAGGAGCCAGCTGGTGCCAGTCTTTAATATGGAGCAAGTCAGGAAGGCTTGGAGAGGGGGTGGTGAACACGCCCCAAGGCAGATACGGCCTTCCCAAGTGGTGCTCCAGATCTGGATGGAGCCTGGGTATTAAGTAGGGTTACAGGACACACTATGAAGAAGGGCATGAAGGAAGCCCATTTCCCCTCACCCCTCCCTGCTCAAAATAAGACATTTCAGATTTGGGACAGGGAAAAAGTTGTACACACAAAGGTAATATCAGAAAGTACCTGCTGACAGGAGAAATCAGGAGGGACAGGGGTTGATGGCAGGTTTGGGGGTGGGGTCATGAAATTCTGAGTGTGGATATATTTGGCCTAATTCTCAGCCCAGCCATCCCCCTAGCCCTACCTGCCCCATCCAAGAAGCAAGCATTTAAATACAGCAGGACTGAGGCTGTAGACTAGGGGCCTCCGGGACTCTGCTGAAACCCTGGGGCAAATCCCAGGTGATCTTGTTCCCTTTCAAACTTCTTTCTGTGGCAATATTCTATGATACAGGAGAAATAAATAAGGGGTCCAGGAACTTGAGGCAGAAAATGAGAAGAGGCTGTGGTCAAGAAGATGCTGGAACATTACCTGCATTACCTCATTTGGTTTTACCCCCTACTCAGTGAGGCAAGTGTTGTTGGTAATATCTGACCTTTCAGATAATCCAAGTGAGGACCACTTCTCCAAACCCTACAAGAATTCTCCAGGGGTGCTTGGGTGGCTCAGTTAGCTAAGCATCTGCCTTCAGCTCAGGTCATGATCTCAGGGTCCTGGGATCGAGCCCCACATCAGGCTCTCTGCTCAGTAGGGAATCTGCTCCTCCCTCTCCCTCTACCTCTGTGCTCTGCCCCCCATCTCAAATAAATAAATAAAATCTTAAAAAAAAAGAGTTCTCCATTACCTGCCACACTGTGTCCACCCCTAAAAAAGTCCCAGGCACTAGGGTGTACAGATCAAGTCTCTTGGAGTCAGGCATGCTTGGATGACATCGTGTGTGCTTTTGCATGTGGGCTGAGACCTTGCGTTCTGGAGTCATTCAGAACAGGATATCTCAGCTTTTCCTTTTTCTGACTGTGTGACATTAAGTAACTTATTTATCTCTCACTCTGCCTCTGTTTTCTTGTCCTTAAAATGTGAAATAGTAATCCGGCCTCATAGGGTTTTCACAAGGATAAAATAAGTGGTGTGCGACAAATTCTTTGTATGGTACCTCTGGACACTTATGAAGTTCTCAAAAAATGAGAGTTTCTGACAAAAAAAATAAATAATTCTAGAGGTAGAATTAAAGAGCCCATGGTATTGACATTTACCATGTGCCAGGCACTATGAGAAAATCCTTTTCTACTCATTTGCCCTTTATTCCTCACTGGGACCCATGAGTTACCTATGATCAGTACCCTGCTTTGCCGTTTGGAAATTGGAGGTTAGGAACATTTAGACATTTGTTCAAGGTCAGCCATGAATGAACAAGACGGGGAGCCAAGGTTGTATTAATAAAAGAAATTATGACAAGTTAAAGAGGGCGAGTAGAGAAGGGGAGAGGTCTGAAACCAGTGCTTACGGGTCCCCAGTTCCAAGGGGTCCTGGTATGGGAGACACCTGGGTTAAAAGAGATTATGGGACTTCTCTCCACCTCCCACCAAATACTTGACAGAATTGGGGCTAGACCCAAAGGGTTTCGTTAGCTGCAAAATGAGGAGGTTGTGCTAGATGATCCCTAAGGTCTCTTTTTGACTTGAAAATTATATGATGTAAATTAAACCCTATGATTCTAAGGGTGTGTGTGTGTGTGTGGCGGGAAATCTCAGGGAGAGGGAGCAAGTCAGGAGAGCAAGGAACAAAGGGAGCCTCCCAGAGGGAGGGCATCTCCATGCCCTAGAAAGAGCAGGACCAGATGAGAAAGACTCTTTGACTGCATGTAATTTCTCTGATCATGGTCAGTTGCTTGAATTGTGCAAATTAAAAATAGGAGCCGTGTGTCTAAGTCTATAAATAATTTCCGTAAGCGACACTGTGGAGACAATCCTTACAAACGAGCTCAGCAAAGCTTGTGTGGTTTGTGATGCTGCTGGGTCCCTGGTGTGTGTTTATGTTTCTGTAATTCATAATCATTTTTTCTCATTCCCCACCATTCCTCTCATCACAATAGAATGAAGAAGAGAAAAGCAATCAGAGTACAGCGGGTCTAATCTTACCCAGCATAATATAAAACCGTATCACACCAGGACATGTGGGGAGGCCAAGTTCACACTCAGAGTCTATAAAACCGAACAACATGGATCTGGCCCTGCCTCCCAAGCATTAGCATGTGACCTCATACAAGTAGGACTCTCTGGCTGCCCGCACTGGATCCTGAGAGGTTGTGTTATCTGGAAAATCTCTTGCACTCCCAGTTAAATTCAGCACACATTGATTGAGCACCTATTAGATACCAGGCACCGAGCAGCCCTAGGGAGACTGAGATGAACAAATAGCAGTCCTGGATCACACAGATCCCCCAGCCCACTGAGCAAGATAGACATAGCAAACAATAGGCACTATGAGAAGTGCTTTGAACTGAACATGTATGTTGTCAACCCCGAGCTTTGCTCATCTTACCTCTTAAGGGGCTCTCCCATCTGTCCCTCTCTGCCCCTCCCTCCTGCTGGCACACTTGTCCAAGCTGCCACCTCCTCACTACTGAACAACATTCTAGCTAGTTCTCCTGTCCCTACTTTGCTCTGCTCCTTCCATTCTCCACACTGCAGCCAGGAGCAACTTATTTGCAATGCAAATCTGTCCAACCTCCAACACTCATCATCATCATCATCATCATCATCATCATCTTTAGACATTTTAATGCCCTCTGCCATTTCTCCTATAAAAAGGGCCCAAACCTTAGTGTTTCATCCAATAGGCTTAGGGTCTGACCTTACCTGTCCACTCTCCATTTGTTTGATTTTATTCTTTTGACTTCAGCCACAGGTACTCAAGTGAACCATACTCTCTGCCTCTGCAGAGCCTGTAAATATATTGGGCCCTCTGCCCAACTCTGCCCAGAACAAACACTTCACACAAACTCCCTGACCAGGACAGACCCCCTATTATGGGCTGTCATAGCGCCTTACACCACCATGTCATAGCACACCCACACATTGATTCCTGTGATTATTTATCAGTGTCAGTGTTCTCCTCTGGACACTAGTCTTCATAATTCACACGAGAGAAAGACCTTTCTGTCTGCTCTTCTCCCCAAAGATAATGCCCAGGATACAGTAGGCACTAAATAAATGCTTTAGAATGAATGCATTACATTATTATGCACAGGTAGCCCCGGAGGGCACAGCCTTATATCTGTTTCTGGAATGGGGAGACCTAATGGAGAGGGGATTATATCTCAGTATCAGTTTTCAAGTATGAGTAGGGCTCATGCAGGCAGATGAGTGGGGAGAGGCACAGGGGCAGAAGGTACAGCATATGCACAAATTTGGAACTATGCATGAACAGGAATGTTTCGAACATTGCCAAACAGGCTGACGTGGGTAAGGTAGCATCCTTGTTTTGAAAAGAAAGGAAAGGGGAAACAGTGGGCAGGTAATGAGAGACAGAGAGGTTAGTGGGTGCAGGTTGAGCATCACGCAATGAAATAGAAATACATGAAAAAGATATTTTCTGAGAACCTACACATAGGGGGTTGGCTTCTCTCCTCATAGCACAGCTCTGGTTCTCCTTCTTCAAAGCTGATAGGCTGTGCTTTGTTTTTATTTATTTATTTATTTATTTATTTATTTATTTATTTATTAAAGATTTTATTTATTTATTTGAGAGAGAGAGAGAATGAGAGATAGAGAGCATGAGAGAGAAGAGGGTCAGAGGGAGACGCAGACTCCCCGCTGAGCAAGGAGCCCGATGTGGGACTCGATCCCAGGACTCCAGGATCATGACCTGAGCTGAAGGCAGTTGCCCAACCAACTGAGCCACCCAGGCACCCCTGTGCTTTGTTTTTAATAACATCTATACAGCGTTATAATTCCTTTACCAAGATGATCTTCGGTAAATGCACAAGGTGTTCAACGATCAGCACTCTCCAATTCTAGAACATCTTCATCACTCCAAAAAAAATCCTGTGCCCATTAGCAGTCACTCCCTATCTGCCCCTCTCCCCAGCCCCCGGCAACTTCCACAAGTATATTTTCTGTCTCGATGGATTTGCCTATTCTGGACATTTCATGTAGATAGAAATCATACAATATGTGGCCTTTTGTGTCTGGCTTCTTCCACTTAACATGTTTTCAATGTTCACCCGTGTTGTAGCATGCATCAGTACTTCATTCCTTTTAATGCATGAATAATGTTCCATTGTATGGATATACTACATTTTCAGTTATTGATGAACATTTGCATTTTTCCCATTTCTTGTCTATTATGAATAATGCTGTTATGTATATTTGTGCACAAGTTGTTGTGTGGACATGTATTTTCATTCCTCTTGGATACATACCTAGGAGTGGAGGACATGGTAACACTATCCTTAACCCTCTGAGGAACTGCCTGACTGTTTTCTTTTTTTCCATTTTTTTATTGTTATGTTAATCGCCATACATTACATCATTAGTTTTTGATGTAGTGTTCCATGATTCATTGTTTGTGCATAACACCAAGGGCTCCACGCAGAACGTGCCCTCTTTAATACCCATCACCAGGCCAACCCATCCCCCCACCGCCCTCCCCTCTAGAACACTCAGTTTGTTTTTCAGAGTCCATCATCTCTCATGGTTCGTCTCCCCCTCTGACTTACTCCTCTTCATTCTTCCTCTCCTGCTATCTTCTTCTTTTTCTTTTTTCTTAAAATATGTTGCGTTATTTGTTTCAGAAGTACAGATCTGTGATTCAACAGTCTTGCACAATTCACAGCGCTCACCATAGCACATACCCTTACCAATGTCTATCACCCAGCCACCCCATCCCTCCCACCCCCCACCACTCCAGCAACACTCAGTTCATTTCCTGAGATTAAGAATTCCTCATATCAGTGAGGTCATATGATACATGTCTTTCTCTGATTGACTTATTTCACTCAGCATAACACCCTCCAGTTCCATCCACGTCGTTGCAAATGGCAAGATCTCATTCCTTTTGATGGCTGCATAATATTCCATTGTGTATCTATACCACCTCTTCTTTATCCATTCATCTGTCGATGGACATCTTGGCTCTTTCCACAGTTTGGCTATTGTGGACATTGCTGCTATAAACATTGGGGTGCACGTACCCCTTCGGATCCCTACATTTGTATCTTTGGGGTAAATAATCAGTAGTGCAATTGCTGGATCGTATAGTAGCTCTATTTTCAACTGTTTGAGGAACCTCCATACTGTTTTCCAGAGGGGTTGCACCAGCTTGCCTTCCCACCAACAGTGTAGGAGTGTTCCCCTTTCTCCGCATCCACGCCAACATCTGTCGTTTCCTGACTTGTTAATTTTAGCCATTCTGACGGGTGTGAGGTGGTATCTCATTGAGGTTTTGATTTGGATTTCCCCGATGCTGAGCGATGTTGAGCACTTTTTCGTGTGTCTGTTGGCCATTTGGATGTCTTCTTTGGAAAAATGTCTGTTCATGTCTTCTGCCCATTTCTTGATTGGATTATTTGTTCTTTGGGTGTTGAGTTTGATAAGTTCTTTATAGATTTTGGATACTAGCCCTTTATCTGATATGTCATTTGCAAATATTTTCTCCCATTCTGTCAGTTGTCTTTCGGTTTTGTGGACTGTTTCTTTTGCTGTGCAAAAGCTTTTTATCTTGATGAAATCCCAATAGTTCATTTTTGCCCTGGCTTCCCTTGCCTTTGGTGAAGTTTCCAAGAAGAAGTTGCTGCGGCTGAGGTCGAAAAGGTTGTGACCTGTGTTCTCCTTTAGGATTTTGATGGACTCCTGTCTCACGTTTAGGTCTTTCAACCATTTGAAGTCTATTTTTGTGTGTGGTGTAAGGAAATGGTCCAGTTTCATTCTTCTGCATGCGGCTGTCCAATTTTCCCAACACCATTTGTTGAAGAGACTGTCTTTTTGCCATTGGACATTCTTTCCTGCTTTGTCAAAGATTAGTTGACCATAGAGTTGAGGGTCCATTTCTGGGCTCTCGATTCTGTTCCACTGATCTATGTGTCTGTTTTTGTGCCAGTACCATACTGTCTTGATGATGACAGCTTTGTAATAGAGCTGGAAGTCTGGAATTGTGATGCCACCAGCTTTGCTTTTCTTTTTCAATATTCCTCTGGCTATTCGGGGACCCTTCTGCTTCCATACAAATTTTAGGATTATTTGTTCCATTTCTTTGAAAAAAGTGGATGCTAATTTGATGGGGATTGCATTGAATGTGTAGATTGCTCTAGGTAGCATTGACATCTTCACAATGTTTGTTCTTCCAATCCATGAACATGGAACGTTTTTCCATTTCTTTGTGTCTTCTTCAATTTCTTTCATGAGTATTTTATAGTTTTCTGAGTACAGATCCTTTGCCTCTTTGGTTAAATTTATTCCTAGGTATCTTATGGTTTTGAGTGCAGTTGTAAATGGGATCGACCCCTTGATTTGTCTCTCTTCTGTCTTGTTGGTGTGTAGGAATGCCACTGATTTCTGTGCATTGATTTTATATCCTGCTACTTTACTGAATTCCTGTATGAGTTCTAGAAGTTTTGGGGTGGAGTCTTTTGGGTTTTCCACATACAGTATCCTATCATCTGCAAAGAGTGAGAGTTTGACTTCCTCTTTGCCAGTTTGGATGCCTTTGATTTCTTTTTGTTGTCTGATTGCTGTGGCTAGGACTTGTAATACTATGTTGAATAGCATTGGTGATAGTGGACATCCCTGCCATGTTCCTTACCTTAGGGGAAAAGCTCTCAGCTTTTCCCCATTGAGAATGATATTCGCTGTAGGTTTTTCCTAGATGGCTTTTATGATATTGAGGTATGTAACCTCTATCCCTATATTCTGAAGAGTTTTGATCAAGAAAGGATGCTGCTCTTTGTCAAATGCTTTTTCTGCATCTATTGAGAGGATCATATGATTCTTGTTCTTTCCTTTGTTAATATATTGTATCACATTGATTGATTTGTGGATGTTGAACCAACCTTGCAGCCCAGGGATAAATCCCACTTGGTCATGGTGAATAATCCTTTTATTTTTATTTATTTTTTCATTGTCTTTTTTTTTTGGTGAATAATCCTTTTAATGTACTGTTGGATCCTATTGGCTAGTATTTTGGTGAGAATTTTTGCATCCATGTTCATCAAGGATATTGATGGGGTCTTTGTCTGGTTTGGGGATCAAGGTAATGGTGGCCTCATAAAATGAGTTTGGAAGTTTTCCTTCCATTTCTATTTTTTGGAACAGTTTCAGGAGAATAGGTATTAATTCTTCTTGAAATGTCTGATAGAATTGCCCTGGGAAGCCATCTGGCCCTGGACTTTTGTTTGTTGGGAGATTTTTGATGACTGCTTCAATTTCCTTAGTGGTTATAAGTCTGTTCAAGTTTTCTCTTTCTTCCTGGTTCAATTTTGGTACTTGATACATTTCTAGGAATGCATCCATTTCTTCCAGGTTATCTAATTTGCTGGCATAGAGTTGCTCATAATATGTTCTTATAATTTTTTGTATTTCTTTGGTGTTGGTTGTGATCTCTCCTGTTTCATTCATGATTTTGTTGATTTGGGTCCTTTCTCTTTTCTTTTTCATAAGTCTGGCCAGTGGTTTATCAATCTTGTTAATTCTTTCAAAGAACCAGCTCCTAGTTTCGTTGATCTGTTCTACTGTTCTTTTGGTTTCTATTTCATTGTTTTCTGCTTTGATCTTTATTATTTCTCTTCTTCTGCTGGGTTTAGGCTTTATTTGCTGTTTTTCCTCTAGCTCCTTTAGGTGTAGGGTTAGGTTGTGTATTTGAGACCTTTCTTGTTTCTTGAGAAAGGCTTGTATTGCTATATACTTTCCTCTCAGGACCGCCTTTGCTGTATCCCAAAGATTTTGAACAGTTGTGTTTTCATTTTCATTGGTTTCCATGAATTTTTTTAATTCTTCTTTAATTTCTTGGTTGACCCATTCATTCTTTAGTAGGATGCTCTTTAGCTTCCATGTATTTGAGTTCTTTCCGACTTTCCTCTTGTGACTGAGTTCTAGTTTCAAAGCATTGTGGTCTGAAAAAATGCAGGGAATAATCCCAATCTTTTGGTACCGGTTGAGACCTGATTTGTGACCTAGGATGTGATCAGTTCTGGAGAATGTTCCATGGGCACTAGAGAAGAATGTGTATTCTGTTGCTTTGGGATGGGATGTTCTGAATATGTCTTTGAAGTCCATTTGGTCCAGTGTTTCATTTAAAGTCTTTATTTTTTGATTTTGTTGATTTTTTGCTTAGATGATCTGTCCATTTCAGTCAGGGGGGTGTTAAAATCCCCCGCTATTATTGTATTGTTGTCAATGTGTTTCTTTGATTTTGTTATTAATTGCCTTATATAATTGGCTGCTCCCATGTTAGGGGCATAGATATTTACAATTGCTAGATCTGCTTGTTGGATAGACCCTTTAAGTAGGATATAGTTTCCTTCTTCATCTCTTATTACAGTCTTTGTTTTAAAATCTAATTTGTCTGATATAAGGATTGCCACTCCAGCTTTCTTTTGGTGTCCATTAGCATGGTAAATGGTTTTCCACCCCCTCACTTTCTATGTGAG
>NW_027397081.1:27826494-28054067 GCF_003265705.2 Callorhinus ursinus | reverse complement strand
AATAGCCTTTTTGATTTCGACTAGGTTAGATTTTAGTTCTTTTATTTCTCCAGAAAGGGTGTTTCTAATAACTTCCACGCTTTTTTAAGCCCAGCTAGTATCTTTAAAGTCATGTTTCTGAACTCTAGGTCTGAGATCGTACTAATGTCCGTATTGAGTAGGTCCCTGGGAGACGGTACTACCTCTTGTTCTTTTTGCTGAGGTGATTTTTTTCGTCTTGTCATTTTGTCCAGAGGAGAATAGATGAATGAGAGAACAAAATGCTAACAGGTTAACAATGTTGCCAGCAAATATACTCTATACAAATCAGAAAAGACCTGAAACCAGGGGAAAAGAAAGGGAAAGAAAGACAAAAGAAAGAGGAATAAAAAGAAAAAGATAAAAACAAACAAAAACAGAACAAAACAAAAAAAAAGAGAATATGATCAAATATGATCAGACTAGTGAATAGATCGGTGCCACACACTAGATTTGGGGCGTATTTTGGTCTGTTAGAAGAAAGTGCCTCCTAATATTTTAAAGGAAGAAAGACTTATATATGTACAAAATAAGGATTGATACAATGAAGGGATGGAAGATGACTGTAAAGATGAAAATTATAAAAGATTTTATAAAAGGAATTGATAAGATAAGAAGTTGTTTGAAAAAAGAAAGAAGAAGATTAAAAAACAAAGAAGAAAAGAAAAAAAGAAAAGGGAGAGAATGTGATCAGGCAGGAGACTAGAACAAAGCCATACACCAGTGATTTAGGGTATATTTTGATATGTTAGAAGAAACTGTATCTCAAGTTTTTAAAGAGAGAACAACATATATATATGCCAAAAATAAGGGTAACTACTATGAAGGGATAAAATATGACTCTAAAAATGAAAAATAAAAATTTTTTTTAAAAAAAGGGATTGATAAGATGTTGGTTGAAAAAGGGAAAAAGAAAAATTCAAAAAAAAAACAGTTAAAAAAATCAACTTTGAAAAACTAATGAATCATGGTTAAAAAGCCATGAATTCTATGTGCAGTATTCCCCTATTGCTGGAGTTCTCCTGTTCTCCTTGATCAGTAAACTTGGTCTTGGCTTGCTGGCTGTACGTGCCGATCTTCTGGGGGAGGGGCCTGTTGCCATGTTCCCAAATGTCTTTGCTGGAGGCGGAATTGCCCCGCCTTTCCCGGCCAGGCTAAGCAATCTGCTTCGGTTTGGTCTCTGGTGCTTTTTCTCCTCCAAGCTCTTGGTACAGCTTTGGAGGACCAGAGTGAAAATGGTGGCCTCCCAATCTCCACCCAGAGGAGCTGAGAACTCAGGGCTCCACTCCTCAGTGCGCCCCCAGAGAAAAGCAGTCACTCCCGTGTCCCCGGTCTCCGGCTGCACTCTGTGCTCACCCGGCCTGTGACTGAGCGTTTCTGTCTCTGGCACCCGACCCCGTGTGGAGTATCCAAACCCAGCAGATCCCTGCGGTGCACTCCTGCACCACTCCTCCCCGGGGAGGAAGGGGAGTCTCCCTGGCTCTGCTGCTTGTTGGGTCCCTGCTGGAGGAGCAGTGGCTCGACTGGGCCGCAGATCACAGTTTATGGCAACCCCAAGCTGAGAGCCCGCGCCTCAGCTCCGTCTCTGCAGCCGGCTTCCCTGCTCTGATACCTGGGGGCTCTGCCGCACTCAGGCACCCCTAGTCTTTCTGTGACCCCGAGGGTCCTGAGACCACACTGTCCTGTGAGGGTTCCACCCCCCGCTTAGCCACCGGAGCGACGTCCCTTAGCGGAGCCGACTTCTAAAAGTTCCGATTTTGTGCTCCACGGCTCTATCACTTGCCAGACGTGGCCGATGGAGGCCCCCTCCCCCGCCGTCTATCCTCCCGAATATCGCCTCGGATTCACTTCTCCGCACGTCCTACCTTCCAGTAAGTGGTCGCTTCTCTGTTCAGAGAGTTGTTGCTACTCTCTTCGATCTCCTGTTGAGTTCGTAGGTGTTCAGAATGGTTTGATCCCTATTCAGCTGAATTCCTGAGACCAGACGAAACCCAGGTCTCCTACTCCTCCGCCATCTTGCTCTGTCCCCTGTCTGACTGTTTTGAAGACAACTGCACTTCTTTACAATTCCACCAGCCGTGTATGAGGGTTCCAATTTCTCCATGTCCTCACCAACTTTCATTAGTATCTGTCTTTTTTTTTGGTCCTAGTGGAAGCAAAGTAGGATCTCATTGGGGTTTTGATTTACATTTCCATAATGAGCTATGATACCAAACACCTTCTCATGAACATACCGGCCATTTGTATATCTTCTTTGGAGAAACGTCTATTCAAATCTTTTGTCTATTTTTAATTAGATTATATCTTTTTATTGTCAAGTTGTAAAAGTTTTTATATAGTTTGGATACTACTCCTTTATCAGCTATATTATTTGCAAAAATTTTATCTCCTGTGAGTTTTCTTTTTTACTTTTTCTATAGCACTCTTTGAAGCACAAAATTAAAAGAGTTTTTTCTATTTTGATGATGTCCAATTTATCTATTTTTTTCTTTTGTTGCTTGCGGTTTTGCTGTCATATCTAAGAAACCATTGTCTGATCCAAGGTAACAAAGATTCTCACCTGTGTTTTTTCTTTTAGCTGTGACTTTGAGGTATTTGATCCATTTTGAGTTAATTTTTTGTGTATAATGTGAAGTATGAGTTCAACTTCATTTTTTGCCTGTGGATATCCAGTTGTCCCAGCACCATTTGTTGAAAAGACTATTCTTTCCCCATTGAATTATCTTGGCACCTTGTTGAAAAATCAATTGACCATAAAAATATGGATATATTTCTGGACTCTCAATTCTATTCCATTGATGTATATGTCTACCTTTAATGCTGATTTTTAATAGAGAGTGCTTCCTAGGAATATGTTCAGGATTAAAGGAAATAATGTATACAGAGCAATTAATAGTAGGCTCAAAGAATTAAACACTAGTGATTTTGTTCCTGCCGCTGGTGCTGTTACCACTTTGTTCCCAGGAGCAGCCCCCCTGGACTTGTAATGTTGCTAGAAGATCACCAACTCATAGAATTTTAAAACCAGAAAAATCTGAGAACTCACTATCTAGTTTCTTCACTTAAAACCAACCAAAAGAAACAAATGAACACACACACACACACACACACACACACACACACACACACACACACCTAAACCAGAGGGGTTAAGTCATTTACAAAAGATTATACAGCTATGGAGGAACCAAGATCAGAATCCACTATTCCCACACTTCATGTCTTGCTTTTGGCACCGTGTCATACTATTTCCGTATACAGAATCTGGCATGACCTAGCCTAGAATGCATGCTATAATTCTCAAATTAGTCTCACCTCTAGTTTATGAAATAAGCTCCCTTGTTAAAATGCAAAAAAAAAAAAAAAAAAAAATTAACCCTACAAGAATGAAATACCAGTTCTTTAAAAGTCTTTACTGTATTATTCTTATAAATTAACTTTGAGTATAATGGAAATCATTTCACATTTATGTTATTTTTCACATGGTCTCTTAATATTTTGTTATTCTCTGAGGATAACAAGAAAGAGAGGAGGAGTGGGGAGGAAAAAAACAATAATAGCTATTTAAGGCTCTTTAAAACATTCTCTCTGGGACACGTGGGGGGCTCAATTGGTGAAGTGTCTGCCTCTTGGTTTCAGCTCATGTCATGATCTCAGAGTCATGGAATCGAGCCCCATGTCAGGCTCTGCTGAACATCAAGTCGGCTTGAGATTCTCTCTCTCTTCCTCTGCTCTCCCCCCTCTCTCAAATAAACAGATAAATAAATTAAAAAAAAAATTCTCTCTAATCTAATCTAATCTAATCTAATCTCCACATTCTTGCCCATTTTATGGTAGGGGAAGCTGAAGCTTAATGGCCTTAAGTATTTTTTTTTCAATCGCACAGAAATTAGTTGGAAGAAAAATGGTATTCAAACTTCAGCCTTTATGATTAAAAATCACAAGATTTTTTTTTAAAAAAACAGTGCCATCCAGTCTTAAACAAAACACTTAAAACCTAATTAGCAAATACTGTGCCGGGACAGGGACAGGGTAGGTTTGAAATGGGTGAAATTACTGCCCTTGGAAATAATGGAGTATGGTGCTCAAGCCTGTACCCTGTCCCTTCTACAAACAGAAACAGACACTCCCTAAAAGAAAAGAGATAAGGAGGAGTCAGGCAATCTCTTTAAACAAATCTGTTGATTTGACCCATGCATTTGCTTAGGCTCAATTATTCAGCTAAAGAGGAAGAAATTCAAATTTATTGAATATTTACTTTTTAGCCTGGAAGCATATATAATGCAAGCTTCCCAGTTATCAAAGGAGAACATACATCATCTATATATAAATCCAGACTTAACTTTGAAGGAACTGAGATTTAGAAAATGAGCAATTAGGAACAGACTAAGCTAAATAACATGATTCTAAATAGCATGAATAATATCAAAAATGAATATATAAAAATGAATAATAGCAACTAACATGTATAAAGTACTCATTTCCAGGCACTGTGCTAGTATACTATACACATTTCCACTTAATTCTAATAAGTAGCTAGAAAGAGAATTGTTCTCTTCATGTTACAGATGAAGAACTGGGAGCTCAGAGGAGTTAAGCCAAGATTGTCTAAGGTTACACAGGTATGTTGGACCCCCAGAACCTAGGCTATGGTACATGGTCTTCTCATATGCTATTCCAACTATATCATATCAACTTTATGGAGGATAGTGTTAATATGTACAGAATCACATATTTCAATCCCTAATTTACTCAGGTTTGTTTCCTCACAAATGCATAATAACATGTATAAGAAACTATAATTGACTCTTGAACATGGGGGAGAGGGGTTTCAACCCCCCAAGCAGTTGAAAATCCACATATAACTTGTGACTCTCCAAAACCTTAACTACTAAGAGCCTACTGTTGATCAGAAATCTTGTTAATAACATAACAACTGGTAACATATATTTTATATGTTATATGTATTTTATACTGTATTGTTGTAATAAATTAAGCTAGAGAAAAAAAATGTTACTAGGAGAATCAAAAGGGAGAGAAAATACATGTATAGTACTGTACTGTAAAAAAATGTATATTAGTTAACCCATTTAGTTCAAACCTGTGTTGTTCATGGCTCAACTGTATATATAGTAACCATTTATTTACTCCACAAAATTTTATTAAGCACCCATTATGTGCTAAGCATAGTTCTAAGTACTGGGAATATAGTGGTTTATACTATAGTTTAGGACCAGAAAGACTTTAAACAAATAATCATACAAATGTATATAAAAACACAAAGCTATATAAGAATCATTAAGGAATATTTAAGGTTGAGAAGACATTGGAACAGAAGGACCTGAATTAGATGGGTTGGGGGGAGGATTAGGGTCCTAACAAAGACTTCTCTGAGGAGCTAACGTCAAAACTGAGCCCTGATGGGAAAAAAAAAATACATACTATGAAGGTGGGGGGTATTTCAGGGAGAGGAAGGGGCGAATGTCAGATCTCTAGGATGGAAAACACTTGACAGATTATAAGATACCCAATTTAAAAACCTATGCATTCATATATTACATTAAGTGGGGAAAAGGATGTTACTACACCTCAGGTTTTGGTTTTATATAATAGGAATAGGAGGATAAATATAGCAGATTGCTTCTATGGAATAGCTTAGTTGCAAAGATAAATTGTACGATAAAGACATAAAAAGAATGCCTTGGGAACAGAAGAGAGAGCAACTAAGGCATCGTAAAGGAGTTCCTGGTTGACCTGAGTTGAGTTGAGTGAAGGATGAGGATTTCGTGCGGCACAGAAGTGGGAAAGCACTTTCCCAGCAGAAGGAATCGTATGTGTAAAAGGCACAAAGATGAGAGAACGATGTAGCCTCAGAGAAGGGGGGGGGAGGGCTACCTGTTAGAGAAGGGGCTAGTAGTTAGGTTATGGCCAGACTACAAATGGTTTTGTAAATCCTGCTAAGTGTGGACTTTCCAGTCTTAGCCAGGGGCAGATATTGGGGGTGTTAGGCAGAAGAAAAATATTTAAGAGGTGATTGTGGTAGGTGTATAGGGTTTGGAATTATAAAGTGGTGGCAGGTTGAGAAATGAAGAGACTTTTGTCATATTCCAAGCTAGAGATAATAAGCTTCTCAACTAACCCAATGGCAATGTGATTGGAGAGGATGGGGCAGGTTCGAGAATGTTTTGTGTCTAAGAACTGCTGGCCATGCTAAGGCTAAAGAGAGAATGTATAAATACCTCATGGTAACCCAGAACCCTAAGATACTTCGGAAATCTGCCTCTTCCTCTGATTGCTATCTGATAAAATATTATCTCTCTCTTTATATATACATCTCTCTTTGTCTATGTATATATGTCTCTGTGTGTGTGTGTGTGTGTGTATACATAGAGTGGCAGACAATATTTTATTTATGTCTATATATACATTTATATGTCTATATCTATTGAACGATTTTTAATCTATTTATCTTAAAGGACCACAATTTGAAGTGCTCGTAGTTGTGCACTGAACAATCTGCACAACCATATGAAGGGTTGTATCCCACCACCATCAATGAAAAGAGAACTGATGCATACACTATTGGCAGGGCTGGGGGCCCCTCGTGTCTGCAGATGTGACTAAAACACACTGTGCTATTTGTCATCTTTTAATTAGACTTGTGTGAGTCCTATCATTTTCTGGGAGTAATTTTGATACTTTGGATAAGACTACTGTACATTTTTGTGTTCACCTATACAACCATATGGATAGAGACACATAGATACCTAGATTGACACATAGATTCATAGATACTTAGATTCATTTGCCACAGATAAGTGTCTGCAAATGGAACCAAGGTCTCCTGTCAAAATATGTAGGAGCATTTATTTATTTTCAATTGCTCCTTTCTTCAAAAAATTGTCATGCTAACAAAGGAAGGGCCATAAGAGTACTGCCAAATTCAATTCAGATTTAAAATTAAATTAGAAGCGTTGAGAGCCGCCCTTGGTGCGTGCTGCTTGCCAGTAGCATGCCCTGGAGAAATAAAGATGACTAAGATGGGCTCCTCCCTCAGTGGTGTGCATTGTGTTGGAGAAGCAACTGGAATGAGGTGGTTTTGTTCATTGTGGTTAAGTGCTGTGAGCGAAGATGCACTGGGAGATCATTCAAAGCAGAGGAAACAGAATATGCAAACATAAATACTGTGTTCCAGGCATTGATAAGATGTTAAACAAAGAAGCTGCTTAACCTGATGGAAAGAATTCTGCCATTTACTGGCCATGTCCTTTTGGGGAATTTACTTAACCCTCCCCTTGCCTCAATTTTTTTTTTCATTTTTCATAGTGAGAATATTTGTTTTATTTATTTCATAATTTGTGAAGAAACCATAAGATAATATACATGCAAGCAATTTGAAAACAAGCATTATGTATTAATATACATTATTGCATCGTACATATTAATAATAAGGATATCATAATTGAGAAAAAAAGAACTTTTCTTTTTCTCAGTTCACTCGCTGTACTTCCTTTCTTCCTGGTATCCACACCCTTGATGCTATACTTGTCTTTCCTCCCTTGAGAAAGTAGCAGGGTCCTTCTGGAAGAGCCAGGGGGCAGTCAGCACTGCCTGGGGCTTGGTGGGAATGTGTGGAGTAACTTTGCAATTCCACCAGGAACCTGCCTCCTGATGGGTGACATTGACTGAGCAGCTAGAGAATGAGGAGGTCATGCTAAATATCCATGGAATTTTACAAATATCTATTACACCAGGACCCCTTGAACTATCAGATGCAACATAGCCAGTACAAAACTGATGATTCTGAACTGGAGGTTGTGTTGGGAGATCTGTCCTTGGGCATCATATATACTAAATTATCCTCTACTAACCTGACTGTACCACCCCCCTCCACCGAGCTGTGTCTACCCTAACACCAGCACCAGGGAGACTCCTGGGTCTAGAGAAAGAACTTCAGAGGGCCAACACATCCAGCTAAAGCAGACATTATTCTGAGAATATTGTGGAAGATGCACTGAAGTTGTTGCTTTATAAAAGTGAAAAAAGTATTGACATTTCTAAGCCCAGAACTATTTTTTAACAAGCTAGAAAATACTGAAAAACAGGTAGTACAGTTTTCTCATGAGAATGCAGTGTAGTTAGAATGCACACTATTTTTTCCCAGTGTGTATTTGGGTAAAATATGTGCAATGAAATTTCAGGCCAAATCCTAATGCAGAAATAATCCAAAATATGGCAGATTTATAAGCTAGGCAATTTTTATTTATTTGCTAATGTGGATTCCCTTAAGAAGTCAAATGCTCTACATGTTACTTATGGCTTCTCCTTGAAAAGACTTACCTCTAAGGTCTCAGCAGCATAAAACTCCCGGCTGCAGAGTTGTCTGAATCAAGCATCAGCCATAATTCTCCTTTGCCACTGACTCTGGGTGGTTCGGAACCTACCAGTACTCTACCTGTTTGGTAATTAATAATTCATAATTAAACTGGCAGTTTGAATAAATCAACAGAGCCATAGGCTCGGAGCCTCCTCTCTTGCCATCCTTCAGAGAATCATAACAGAGAAGAAAGGTTTAGGTATCTGAAATCCTCCATTAAAAGCTTTGACCTCCTGCCCCCAATCCCACCCCGTAGTTTTTTGGATTTGTACCATCTGTTCTTTGGATCTTTCTTTCAAAGAGGAATTAAGCAGGACCCTTGTCAGCCTTGTGCTAGATACTGAGGAAATAGAGATGCATGTGACTCCACCCTTACCCTCAAGCAACTAAGTCTAGGTAAAAAGACAGGCATGAAAAAATCTGCCATGATACCACGTGCTCAGTCCCCTCTGCGTGGAAAGTTCAGACAAATACAGTAGGAGAGACAAGTAATTCTCTTCTCAGGATTTGGGGAGAAGTGAAGGAAAACTGCAGAGGGGAGGTGATCTTTGAGGTCTCTTGAGTGATGAGTCATATCTTTTCAGGTAGGAAATGGAGAAAATAAGAGGAAAACAAAGCAATGGAAGTACTTATGCTTTTGCCATGTTCCACGGAGAGCCAGGGTTGAGCCCTAGCAGTGCACAGTGTTAATGGCTGCCTCGTTGGCAAATCAAGCAATCTGAACATTATTATTGAGAATAATACCTATCATAAAAGCATGCTATGCAAATATTTATAGACTAATACCTCCGTTTGAGTGCAAAGAATCATTCTCATGTATTTCTTTTCTCCTTTGTTTCTTTACAGTTCCTCCCCAGATCATGAATATCTCCTCAGACATCACTGTGAATGAGGGAAGCAGTGTGACCCTGCTGTGTCTTGCTATTGGCAGACCAGAGCCAACTGTGACATGGAGACACCTGTCAGTCAAGGGTAAGGCTTTACCTTTGGGAATTTTTCAGTTATTCTATTATTCTATTGAAGAGTTTGTTCTAAAGCACAACAAAACTTTGGGAATCAGAAAGCAATGCTGTATTTGTAACATAGTAATGTAAAAGCAAATAGGCCACAAGCATCAGTCACTAAGTATTCCATTCCCAAAAAAAGAAAAGGATTTATAAAGAGAAAATATACTGAATTATTTTCTCAGTCCTTTTTATGGCCATAGAAAACTTGTGTTTTCCCAACCAGGAAGAACAGAGGTGCCATAACTTCAAATAAAGATACTAATTTCTCAAGGTGGAGATGTATGGGTAAGTCGTCATTTGCCCTTTCTTTAAGAAGAGTGCTAGAAGGCTAGAATGCCCATTGCAAATGTTGGTGTTACTGTGCATCCTTGAGAAAAAAGATCTCCTCACTCAGTACTTTCAGACCATTTCCCCAGAGCCACACCTCTTTGACCTATATACATCAATAGTCTACCTGAGTGGAAGAAGGATGATGGAAAAGATGAAGTACACCTAGCATGCATGTACTGGGCACTCAGTGGTTGGCATTAAACATCAGTGATAATCGTCTCCACCTTTGTAGGAAGGGAACCAAAAGAACAGTGGGCCCTATCTGTTTGGAACTAAAACTTACCCCAAGTTGAACTTGAAGAGATGGGCACAGAGTCACTTGGTATATTTATACATTACTAGAAACTATGATTAATTCTAGAAATTATACAAGAAACAAATGCTCCCTCAAGCATCAGAAAATACACAAATGAATTTCAGTGAAATAGGAGAATGTGTGGAGTATGCCTGTGCGTGATGTAAAAATAACCTAGATCTAGAGGAAAACATAGGAACACATCTTGGTAACCTTGAGATAGACAAAGTGTTGCTAGGACATCAAAGGCTCTTACCATAAAAGAAGAAAACATGAATACATTTGGCTTTGTATTATTTTCTCACAGAGGCTGTAACAAAGTACTACAAATGGCATGGCTTAAACAACAGAAATGTATTTTCTTGTAGTTCTGGAGGCTATATGTCCATGATCGAGGGAAGGTAGGGTTGGTTCCTTTCAAAGGCTGTGAGGGAGAACCTGCCCAATGCAAATCCATTAGCTTCTGGTGGTTGGCTGGCAGGCTTTCGTGTTTCTTGGCTTGCAGATGTATCACCCTGATTCCTGCCTTCATTATCACATGGACTTCTCCATGTGTGCTGTCTTTGTGTCAAATTTTCCCTTTTTATAGGGCCACCAACATATTGACCTCATCTGATCTTGGTAAACTTGTAAAGACCCTATTTCCAAATAGGGTCACATTCTGCGGCACTAGGATTAGAACTTCAGGGTATCTCTGATATCATCAGTTCTGTATATGCTATGTTGCATCTGATAGTTCAAGGGGTCCTGGCTTAATAGATATTTATAAAATTCCATGGATATTTAGCATGACCTCCTCATTCTCCAGGTGCTCAGTCAATGTCACCCATCAGGAGGCAGGTTCCTGGTGGAATTGCAAAGTTACTCCACACATTCCCACCAAGCCCCAGGCAGTGCTGACTGCCCCCTGGCTCTTCCAGAAGGACCCTGCTACTTTCTCAAGGGAGGAGAGACAAGCATCAAGGGTGTGGTTACCAGGAAGAAAGGAAGCACAGCGAGTGAACTGAGAATGCAATTCAATTCATAATGGCTTCATCAAATTTAAAAACACCATTAAGTGTAAATGAAAAGACAAGCCATAGACTGGGAGAAACATTTGTCATTCATATACCTGACAAAGAATTTGGGGTTTTGTCTGGGTTATGTTTGGGCTTCATTTGGGTTATATGAGGAATTCTTACAACATAATTTAACAACCCATCTTGAAATGAACAAAACATTTGAACAGACAATTCACGTAAGAAGATATATGAATAAAAATTAAGCACATGAAAATATGCACAATATATTTACCATAGAAAGGAAAATTCAGTCATAATGAAACACCACTACACAACTGCCAGACTGTCAAACTTAAAAACAACAATAACAACAACAACAAACCCTGAAAATATCAAGTGTTGCCAAGCATGTGGAGCAACTGAAACTCTCACACATTAACTCTGGGACTATAAAATGCTATAAGCACTATGGAAAACAGTTTGGCACTTTGTTATAGAGTTAAACATACACTTAACATATGACCCAGCAATTCTGCTCCTGAGTGTTCACCAAAGATAAATGAAAATGTCTGTCTACAAATATACATTGTACATAAATGTTCATAGCAGCTTCACTTATAATAGCCTCAAACTAGAAATAACCTCAAACCTTCAACAATTAAATAAATTGTGTATTTATCTATTTTTAAACAGCTATTTATCTATATTTAAACAACAAATGACTTCTCAGCAAGTAAAAGGAACAAATCATTGCTGCATGTAACAAAATGGACGATTCTCGAAAACAGGCTGAGCAAAAGAAGCAAGACACAAAAATACCTACTGCATGATTTGATAGGCAAAACTAATTCGTAGTGACTGAAATCAAGTCAGTGGTTACCTGGAGTAAGGATTTGGGGAGATGTGACTAAAGGGGCACACGGGAATTTTTTCAGGTGATGGAAATGTTTTAGATCTTGAATGTGGTGCTGGTTATGTTGTCGCTTACATAAGTCAAAATGTCAAAGTATACACCAAAAATGGGAACATTTTATTGTATGTAAATTAAAATCTCAATGAAATTTTAAAAAATATACACATAGAGATATGGGAAATACTGACCTGAAGATTTGCCCCTAATCTGTAACATAATTTATGTAAGCAGTACTTCCTAGATGAGAGACTGGACTTGTTACTAGGACCACCATTTAAGGGAAAACTTAAATGGTCTCATGTCCTCCATGTAAACAGAGATGCATATGTCAACCCCCGCTTTGTTGCAGGGAAAGATAATGCTAATAAATCCTCTGAATATTCTTTGTATACAGACCTCAATATTGAAACATAAAATGTCTATATTATAAAATAATGTTAACAAGAATGTTAAACTATACATGAGGGACATCACAAAGCCCAACTTTAATGTAAATGGGGCAGTAGCTTATGTTCCCAAAGACATAAGGCCTATGGGAATTTTGCTTGAAGTGAGGGATAATTTTGGATTTATATTACATACAAAACTATGTCTAAACATCAGACCAATTTCTATGTATTTGGTAAATTCAGAGTTTTTTATAAATGCTTGAAATCACAAAATGCATTTATTTGATCCTAAATGCATAGTTCTCTGAGCCTAGAAATCTTTTTTTAATTATGTTATGTTAATCACCATACATTACATCATTAGTTTTTGATGTAGTGTTCCATGATTCATTGTTTGTGCATAACACCCAGTGCTCCATGCAGAACGTGCCCTCTTTAATACCCATCACCAGGCTCACCCATCCCCCCACCCCCCTCCCCGCTAGAACCCTCAGTTTGTTTCTTGGAGTCCATAGTCTCTCATGGTCCGATTGAAAGGCATTTCGACTTTGTGTAAGTGTTTTGAAGCAATACCTTATAATGGTACACTGGTAAGTTTTCCCTCTTAAAATAAGGGAAATTCATCCATATTCTCAATCTTTTATACAACATAATAGTTACAATTCAGCCTCAAAAAAGCTCAGAAAACCCTACATTTAAATGATTCCCCTGCTCTTCCAATCTCCCAGGCTATGATCTACTTTCAGTTGCCTTTTGCCTTTTTCATAGCTTTGGCCTTCACTTTGCTGTCTTTCCTTCCCCCCATTGTCTTTCTCCTCCTCTTTCAATGACATTTAAATATTTTAAACTCAAAGCATTATTTTCCAAATTTGAAAAGCTTTGGAACCTGGAGAGTTTGCAAGTTTAAAATGTGCATCTGCAGAGTGACTACCATTATTTATTTTTAGAAGGCTATTCCTTCTCACTTAGAGTTGAGGAGGCTCTGGGAAGTTGTTTTAAAGGTTTAGAAGAGCAGCCAATAAAACTTGAACATCAAAAAGCATTTTTAGAACAATTTGCTGGTTAATTCAGCATGCAAGAATAGGAAATAAAAGTTGCAATGACATTTCCTTTGAAATTCCAATAGGATTACATTGGAGAATTTAGCTCACTGGACAGCCTTGTTCCCAAAATGCTAATAATGCAAGATTTGAAATCTCTTGGTTAAATTTAGGGATCTGTATAACAAAGTGAATGAACAAACTTTCATTTAGAAATAGAATATTTTAATGAGCAGATTGTTAAAGATTAAGAATAGTGGTAATGCTTATAATTTAAAAAGACAGACCAATGCTTATAGTTTAAAAAGACAGACCAAACAAATGCCGCCAATCCCTAGAAATTATAGGAAAAAGGTAAAAGCTAATGATCCAATAAATCCATTATCACACTAGAGACAAATAATGGTAAGCCTGCATGGATCAGAAACACAATATGGAATCTCTGAAATATAAAAAGCAAATAGATGTAATGAAGAGGAAAAAAAAAAAAAAAACAGCTCCACATGATCTATACCTGAAATGACATATAGTTGAAAAAGGAAGGATTTTAGATCTTGGTATACTGGTAAATGTTTAAAATTGACTGGGGCCGAGACTGGGAAGGCAAAAGAGCCCTGGTAGCATTTGCCAATTTCCATGGTGCAAATATTCCCATCATTGCCACTTCCTTGGGAACACCTTTGAAATAACTATGTATTTTAGGCCCATTTTCACTTGAAAATAAACAAACCGACCCAAAACCAGTCCTTCCTATGAAAGTAGCGTGGAATTTTTGAAACAAATAATCCAGATCCCAGAGGTGGATCCAAGGTCTCCCCAGCATTTTGGTTCTCCAGACTAGGATATCTAACTGGAGATCTCTTGACTCCCAGTTTCCTTTGCAATGTTGACAGATATGTTAAGATTCCCAGAAACTAGGTTTGCCAGGAGGACATCTGCCTCTCCTCCAAGGAAAACTCAAGATTGTTACAGGATTATTAAGCATTGTGAGCATCTCAAAGAGAAGTGCTGTGTAAACATACATTTGGGGGTTTTGCAATTGACATGCAAACCACTGACCATGTATTTATTTAGCTTCAGATATAAAAAGTTATATTTAATTTATTTTCAGGAGCAGATAATGGGTTTTTAAAAAAAAACATATTTATGTGGGTTTGCTAGAGAATACAGCACTTGTTTAATAGCCTTCACGCACATAGAAATCTGTACTGAGTGACCTCCAGCTTAGGAATTAAAATAATGATGGAATCACAGGCTGCAGCCTCAAAGAATTTCCCCCCCAAAAGAGTGGGCAGGTCCCAAAACAGCCAGGTGAAGTGGATTGGCAAGTGGCCAGTGTGTTTGGAATACATTGCAAAACAGGTGGGTTCCAAGGATGATTTTCTTTTCCCCTCCTGAAGGACAAGAGAAGGGGCGCTGGGCCAGCAATCATTGGAAAGCTCATGAATGTAAAACCATGAATAATGTGGAAACTAAGCTGCACTTGAATAATGTGAAACCAAAGTTTCTTCGTTTCTTAAACCAAAGTTGCACAGATGGGTGTGACAGAGGACACAGTACAGGCTGTTGTGTTCTAAGGAGTGTTGTCGTTCCCTCTTACAATGCCTTTCTAATCCACTAGAATGTGTTACACACCTGGCCCCATTTCCAATGACATATTTGGAAAGGCCAGATGTTCTGGGAAAATAATAAAGTCTTCTTTTCTGTTTCCTCTCCATGGAGATTTTAAGATGACAGCTATTCACCTGTGAGTGAGCTGCTCCTACAATCTACTCATATACAGTAATACCTCAGGGAGCAAGCGAATGAGTTATTTCACAGAAGTGAATTTTCCAGGTAACCGAAGCTGACTCCTTTATCATTGACTTGAGTCATTTTTAATGGAAACATTTTAAAAATCTATTATGTTCTCCTCTGTTTCCTTGAGTACAGTGAGTGCTATTTGGCCTCATCTTTACAATGTAACATCAGCATCATGCATATCAATTGTTTGTATCTTAGCATTTAGAGACTGGGATAACCGGAAATGGGGCCCTAAAATATTGTTTAAATTCTTGTGTCTGTTTTTTATAGTTCTGGTATTTTTCCTTCCTTCTCTCCAAATGACTATTAGTTGTCAGTTCTTCCTAAAGTCAGCATACCAGGCTTTTGGCAGCCACATTCCTTCTGATTATTTACTTCTATTTTGTCATGAGCAAGAATCTATATAACCAAGTTGATTAGTCCCAAATCCGAACGTAGTGGTAGGAGAGAAACTTCTCGGAGGAAAGGGCATCAGCATTCATGAATGTGATATATAACACTGCAGATAACTGTTCTGGGGAAAATCCTGCTTGGCTTTTGTTTTAGATATATGTGTTTCCTAGATGAGTGAATTGCATGTAAGCTAAGAGAGCTAACACTCGTGAAATCATTTCCCATGGCTCTGACCTTGTTGGGCAGCTCTTTTCTATCTTCTATTCACTTTGCTAAGTGTTGAGGTCACAAAATATATTAGTCCAAGACTGTTTCTGCTATAGCCCTTAGTTTTCTTTCTTTCTTTTTTTTTTTTTTTTTAAGATTTTATTTATTTATTTGACAGAGAGAGACACAGCGAGAGAGGGAACACAAGCAGGGGGAGCGGGAGAGGGAGAAGCAGGTTCCCAGCTTAGCAGGGAGCCCGATACAGTGTTCAATCCCAGGACCCTGGGATCATGACCCGAGTCGAAGGCGAACGCCCAACAGACTGAGCCATCCAGGCGCCCCTACAGCCCTTAGTTTTCGTGTGAGAAATTCCTAAGAAAAATGTCTTGAAAAAATTTGCCAAGTTCTTAACATTCCAAATAAAAGGAACGCTAGCCTGTACTCGTGGGTAGATGTCAATCCTGTGGCTGGTGGTTTTATCTGAGACTGAACATGCACTTCAGATTCTTACAGACCTGAAATGAAGTCTGGCCCAAGCGGTTTACATTCTGAGTAACTTTAGGAAAGCCACTTCCTCTATCAGATCTCCTAGACTGCAAAAAGGGGCCGTTTCAACTCATTTAATGCCCTAGTAGCCCTGAGAGAAAAGTGCTCATATTCATTACTATGCCTTTTTTTATTGTTTATAATTATTCCTATTATTTTGCCTATTCCTACCTCTTACCCCTTGACAGTCTTGGGTCATTTGTTAGTGATTCAGTGTCCCTCTTGTCCACGTGAAAATTCAGAATGACATAATTTTATTTGTAATAGCTGAACTTAGAAACAACCCAAATATCCTTCAGTGGGTGAATGGTTAAACAAACTGAGGTACAAGCACACCATGGGATGCTAGTTAGCAATAAAATACGATGAATTCGAAATACACTCAAAAACTCGGATGGACCTTAGGGTATTACACCAAATGAAAGGAGTCAGTCTCCAAAGGTTGCATCCTGTTGATAGTACTGTTATAACATTCTCAAAATGGCAAAATTATAAAGATGCACCACAGATGAGTGGTTGCCAGAGGTTCAGGCAGGGAAGGGGAAGGAGTACCATGAGGGAGTTGCTTTGCAGTAACGAAATGTCATAGAATTATATGCAAAGAAAATAGCAGTGAGTGCCTGTAAAACCCGGTGAAATTTTAGCAAGTTCCACAGTATAGTTAATTGCATTGTGCCCATATCAGTAACCTGGTTTGGATAAGGTACTTTATTATATAAGATGCCATCACTGGGGAAGCTGGTCACAAGCACATGGGACCTCTGTCTATTATTTTTGCAACTTCTTGTGAATCAATAATTATTTCAAAATAAAAAGTTAAAAAATAGAAATGATAAGTAAATGTGTAGTTTTCCAACATGCTTATATAGGAATTTATTATTTATAAAATATTGCTACATGCATCATTTCCAGTGAGTTTACAGCAACTCTCTCATACAGGTCAGCAGGAATATTTACCTATTCCACAGGTATGGAAAAGACTTGGAAAGGTTGAGTTATGGCCAATGGCTCTCAGCTAACTAAGGTGGTGGGTATATGAAAGAGGCCTAGTTCCCGTTGTTTAAGTCTAGAGCTCTTTATACTGTACAAAATGGTGCCCATGGCTTGCGGTTGGAACAGGTACAATATAACATGATATACTTTATCAAATTCTGCCTGTTATCTGGGGAATCCAAGAGTGTTCACTCACTAGCTTTGAGCAGCACTCACGCTCTTATATTTCCCTCCCTAACTCCACACCTTCCTTCTTATACGTAGGCACTTTCTAGCTACCACTCAGTATTGTTCTAAGAAAGCACAGCCTCCAAATGAAACCCACATTCATGCTGTTGTCGGCTGTAGGTCCCTGTTGTTTCTCTGCTTCAATTAAAATCAACCCGCTGAGACCTACCAACTTCATTTCTCTTCTAAGCCATCTTAGGTACACATTCCAGCCACTAATAAGAATTGCCTATTAGTTGACCCTCTGCATCATCCAGTCATGCTACTACTTCTTTGTCCCTCTCCAAGGCATCCAGGATCTTTGTTTCTAATCTGAAGTCATGTTTCGAGCCTAATTAATCCCCAGAGTGTGAGAAAGAGGTGTCTGAGATGAGAAATCAAGGTTATACATATCTTGCTCAGTGAACAGTTATGGGCAAACAAGCTGTTCCTCTCACATTTTTGCAAAGCAAATTTATGTTCACTAACTTTGGTTCTTGTTGTAAATGAGAAGTGTATGAAGGGCTAGCAATGCGCTTTTCACCATATGGGTACCCATATGTTTTCCCCCTTTGCTTGCGTACATTTTCACTTTGGCATGCACATATGCTTGTATTTTTGCAACTTAACAATATTAAAACTAATCCCATTTATGCTCCTTTTGGGTGAGTTGATTGAGTCATAAATTCCTGAGAATCTCTTTCTTGGGAGGCTGAAGTTCTTTTGTGTGAGCAAGGGGAGGGCATGGCAAGCGATCTTGGCGGACAGATGCAGGCAGCCAACATCGTTGTATAGCTGATGTCGCTCATGGCCCTGACCCCGGAGCGCTAGGAAGTGTGAGATCATAAGGCCTGGTTAGTGTCCCTCTGTTTTCCTTCCTACAAGGGAAAGCACTCACTACAAAATAGACAATAATTCCCTAGGGTTGGTTCTCTTCCTAAGGTAGAGGGTGAAATAACTCACCTTAGAGCAAACAACCACAATGTCATGAGTTCTTGATATGTAACTATGCTTAATACTACTCACACTCCTCACACTGAGTTGAGAAACTATATATTGGAAATGGGGCAGCAGGGAATTAGGCTTGCTGTGAAGTAATGTTTAGCCTCTTTGCAGGGCCTTTTTAGATTATAAAAATAAGAATGGATATTAACATGTATCATACCAAGTGGAAAACTCAACTAATTCAAATGTAAAATTGGAATTGGAAATGCTGTTTGTTGTCTTTTGTAAGGCTGTTGCTATTTTTATCTCTGTTCATGAATTCATTCATTCATTTGATGTGTTAAGAATGTTCACTTGTTCTTATAGCAACAATGGTGTGTACAATAGACGTGATTCCTGCTCTTATGAAGCTTATAGTCTAGTCAGATTTAGTCATTAATCAGGTCATCAAGAATATGTAAGTTCTAGAGGGGAGGGAGTGGGGGGATGGGTTAGCCTGGTGATGGGTATTAAGGAGGGCATGTTCTGCATGGAGTATTGGGTGTTATACGAAAACAATGGATCGTGGATAACTGCATCAAAAACTAATGATGTATTGTATTGTGACTAACATAATAAAATAAAATTTAAAAAAAGAATATGTAAGTTCAAAGTGTGGTAACTGCTGTGACAATGGGCAGCAGAGTGGTGTGAGCTAGTTTAGGCTGAATTTCTCCTGAGATAGTGATGCTTGAGCCGACATAGAAAGATGAATGAACGTTAACTAGAGACAGGGACAAGGAAATGTGTATGTGTTGGGGCTGGGCTGTATAGAAACTTTCCAGGTGAGGGAGAACAGCATGTGCAAATGCCCTGAGGTGAGAGGGAGCGTGGCTCTTGGAGAAACAAAAGAACTGTGTCATGAATGTGTAGAAAGCTGGAGAGACAATGGTCTGAGAATATGTAGTTAGGGGCCAGATCACACAGAGCCCTTCAAAGTTTGGTCTTCATTCGAAGAACACTAGAAAATACAAAGAAAGTTGCAAGTAAAAGAGCTGAGAAATCAGATGTTCATGTATTGGATTTAACTAGGAACATTTCATTTCTGATCTACTCATTTTCTATGTAAATCTGGCAAACCACTAAACCTCTGTCTCAATTTCCCCACCTATAAACCAGAAAGGAATTAGTAATAATATGCTCCCCTTATGGAGGAAGAGAGAATGGAATTTGATAGTATCTATTCCAAATACTTTTTAGATTATGATATAAGAATGAGTATTAACATGTATCATAGCAAGTGAAAAGCCCAACTAACTCAAAAGTAAAATTAGAATTGGAAAGGCATCCAATGATGCCTGCCGTCTGTTGTAAAGCCTTCTCTATGCAATTGCTATATCATATTATGCTATTGAAATCAGTCGGGCACTGATAAAATTGAGACCCGCTTTACAAGTTCTGTAGATCTAATTGGCCTCAGCAGTGGGTCCACAGTGACTCTTCTTGCTGAATAGAAATCCTAGGCTTCAATAGAAAATAATAAGCAGCTTGGTTCCACACTAACAAACTGCAGCCACCTCCGGCGATAATGTGTTTAATTTAGGTACTGAACTCCTTCCTTCATCTGGCCAGATGTTGAAGGAACCTCAGAGAGGTTTCTACCTTACCTCCTGGATGAGCACCCTTGAGAGTAGATTCAAAGGACTTTCAGGGCTAGCTGTGTATCCTTTCAGTCCTTGATATGCCATTTTTTCCCAGCCATTTACATCTTCTTCTAAAACCCTCTACATCTCTAGGGCAAAAGTTCCTACAAAGCACCTTGTCTCATTCAAGCTATCTTAAGTTGGGTTTCTATCACTTACAGCCAAAGTAGTTCTCATTAAATCCACCGTGTGATGTGTAAAGCAGTATAAGTCCCAGCTGTAAACCTAGTGTGGGGTTTAGGAGAGGTGTGTAAACATAACATTGCCGTGCAATATGGTTGGAACCAAACCACCTCTGAGAAAGCCTCTTTTGTATATGAAAGAGAGGGATGGGGCTGCCTGGGGTCCCGATTAAATTTGTAAGGCCACTGTCTTTTTCATGGGTTGGAGAAGACCCTGGGAGTTGACCAAAGAGCTCTGGGTGAGTTGCCAAGGGGATTCCACACCCACATCAGCTAGGATCAGGCCAAAACAGACACATGGACCCTGGCCGTGAATTCTGTAGCAGTCAACACCAGGAGGCCATCACCTCCTCAGTACATCCAAGTGCCCAACATTCATTCAAGGATCATAGGGTGTGTTAAGTGTGCTCCTTTCCTCCTGTCCTCTCAAAGCACCTACCATCATAGGCTTCTGACTGTGCTGGGTTTTATCTCCAGCATGACGGAGGCTGAAGTATGAAATGGTGGTAGTGGGGAGACATTCTTTCCTCCCCCCTGTTTAAAGGTAGTGACCATGCTTAATGAGCGGCCTCTCTTCGTGTGAGATTCAGAGGAGAGAGGGGAAGGAGAAGGAAAATAGGCATTGCTTGGAGGATTTTAATTGGAGTGGGGCCCTCCAAGTCTTGTGAATGTTCCAGCCTCTGAGAGGAAATATCCACTGGACATAAGCAGGAATAAAGGAAAACTGATCTTACTAAGCAAAAGTAGTTGATTGTCCCTTTGAATCTGGGCTTCCCAGCTGGAGGCAGTGATTGACTCACACACAGGAGAATTGGAGTTGAGTGAGGAGGTGAGGGAATCTGACCTCCGTGGAACACCTGAAGCATAGCCCAAGGGCCCCCACTCTGCCCCTCCTGGTGGCCTGCAAAGCCTCATTAGTCAAAGCGAGTCACAGAAGCCTTTTCTGCCTTTTCTTTATGCTTTTGCTCCCCGCCCCCTTCCCCTTATTTCTTTCTTATCGTATCAATGGTTTCTCCACTCCAGAACCATTTATTGGTGAGAGTAACCCCCCTGGGGCACTAGAAGTGGTTTGTTTTTAATGATACTCTGGATGATTTTGCTTCCTAAGAGAAATGCTTATAAAGTACCCGATGTAATCAGAATGAGCAGCCCTCTGCTTTCCCAGTTCTCTTTCTTTCCCTGCAAGCTTTGCTCCCCTTACCTCTGTTCTCCACACCATCGGCGCCAGGAAATGCTTTCTTCTCGGGCCTCTCGAGGCCCCCTGCCTGCTCCACTGAGCCTATGCTTATTTGTCCCTGCACAACTGGAACAGGATGCAGTAATTACATCTGCAGTGAAAGGGTTTGTTTCCCTTAAGGGCAGTAAGGATGTTGCCAGCACTGCTGATGAAGAAATGAGCTTTCCTTTCAGAGCCTGGGGGTGTAGGGGGAGTGCTGCAAGGAGCTCTGGGACATCACACAGCAAGATATTTGGAGCTTCATCTTCCTGGGCCAGGCTGTACCCCAGTGCACTCATCCCTTCCCTTCCTCAGCACCCTTCTCTTAAGCTTCTTACTCTTAACTCAGCTCCAAACTGCCCAGAACACTCCAGATATGTTTTTGGAAGTATTTCCTGTCCCAGGGGCATAAAAACAGTGGGAACAAAGGCAGGTTGGCCATAACACTTTGAGGGATAATTTGAGAATCTTCTGTATTTCCATTATCTCTGGTTCTGCCCTAAGTGTAATGTACCCAGAAGTTTCAGGTGCCACCTCTACGTGGAGTCCAGACCCTCCAGTTGCTAGCAAGAACCCGAAAAGAGGACAGGGAGATAGCATCTGTGCTGATGCATGGGGCTGGCCTGCATCTCCCTGTCTTTCGTGGTGTGGTGTTGCTGCCTCAAATCACCTGACCTGTGTACTCCCCTTCTCTGCCTTCACTCTTAAGACCTATTGATCCTTCCTGCTTTGTTTTGCTGTACTTCCCCCATGGCTATTTCTGATCATCCATACCTGCCAAACTTCCCATCCTTGCTGGACTCTCTGGACTTCTCATGGTTTGCATGCTTTGACTGTTAAGTTTCAATCCCATAAAACACCACAATGACACCGTCATCATTGCCTGCATTTTTATTACCGATGACGTCCCTTAAATTTACTGGGTTACCACTTTGACTTAATCACATTTGGCTTTCACAAAGGTCTGTCAAAATGCAGACAGAAAAATAAGATGAAGTAATAAAATAAAATTATAAAAAAATAAAATAATAGAACATAAACACAATACAAACAAAAAGCCAGGGATTAGGAATACACATTTTACAGAGGAGGAAACAGAAGCTTGGTTAAATTGATTGCAGCTAGAAACAATATTCTTTTTTTATTATTTATGTTAATCATCATACATTACATCATTAGTTTTTGATGTAGTGTTCCACGATTCATTGTTTGCATGTAACACCCAGTGCTCCATGAAGAACGTGCCCTCCTTAATACCCATCCCCCCAACCCCCCTACTCTCTAGAACCCTTGGTTTGTTTTTCAGAGTCCATAATCTCTCATGGTTCTTTAAATTATTTGTTCATGCACTCATTCAACCATTCAAGAAAGAATTAGTGGGTGCCTATTACATGTCAGGTACTGTGCTTGACAATTACAAGGGTAAACCACATTATACTTTTCCTCAAGGAGCTCACATTCGGTGAGACACAGGCATAGTAACGTCTAATTACAGCACAGTGTGGTAGGTGCTTTAGTAATACATTCAAAATGTTGTGCATTCCAGGAGAGGGATCATCTAACTCCAACTGGGAAATATGGGAGAATCAGGGATTGCTTCCTGGAAGAGGTGACTATTAACCTGAATCTTAAAAATTAAGAGTTAGCCAAGCCAAAAGAACAATATGAGAGGAGTGGAAGGGAAGAGGACCATCCCAGGCAGTGGGAACAGTAAGATGAAAGACAGGAAATGAGAACTAGCACAGAGTCTGTCACTGGACATGTAGAAGCAGTTTAGTGTTGCCGGAGCAGAATGTGTGAAATTATTGTAACCCAGAAAAAATTGTTGGATCACTTGTAGCTGGTCCAACTATGACACTGCATTTTAAGGACACAGATTTGGTCACACTCATCAAGGGGGCGGGAAGGGGAAAGCGTTCTAACGTAAGCTAAATCTTTACCAAAATCTTTCAAAGCAGCCCTAACATGTATTATACAACAAATAATAAAACAGTTGAATGATGTGTTTTATTACTCTTTTCTCTACATTTCACTCCACAAAAAACACCTGGTGATCCAGATCTCTGTTTTCTTAACTAAACTGTCTATCTGGTCTCTTCTTTCAGTAGTAAATTTCCCAGATTTCTCAGGGTAATAAACGTAGCTTTTCAACTTTTTCATTCTGCAGCTCTGCTCATTATCTTGATCAGCAAAAGCCTAAGAACCAAGAAGACATCTATACTTTGTTTTACATTTTGTATTGTCCCCATGAAGCTGATGTCAGATTAGCTTTAGGTAGTGTAGGAAAAGCAAATCACCAACTGCTAAGTAGACAGGGAAGAGAAGGTAAAGACGGACTTTTTATAAAGTCAGTTTTTGTTTGGTTGTAATTCACATAAAATAAAATGTACCCATTTTAAGTGTAGACTGGTGAGGTTTTTTTTTCCCCCTCCCAGTATTATTAAGATATAATTGAAATTAATACAACACTGTGTAAGTTTAAGGCATACACCATAATGACTTGATATACATATTTTGTGAAACGATCACAATAAGTTTAGTAACATCCATCACCTCATATTATTACAAAAGGATTTGTTTTTCCTTGCAATGAGAAGTTTTAGGATTTTATTCTCAGCAGTTTTCGGCTAGACCATAGAGCAGTATTAAGTATAGTCTTCATGGTGTGCGTTACATTCCTAGTGCTTATTAATCTTATAGCAGGAAAGTTGTACCTTTGACCACCTTCACCCAATTCCCCCACCTCCTAACCCCTGCCTCTGGCAACCACAACTCTGATCTCTTTTTCTATGAGTTCAACTCTATTTTAGATTCCACATATACCGGAGATCATACAGTATTTGTCTTTCTCTGTCTGATTTATTTCACTTAGCATAATGCCCTCAAGGTCCATCCGTGATTAGTGAGTTTTGACAAATTTATACATCTCTAAAACCACCACCCTAATTAAGATATAGCACATTACCATCAATTCTGCAAATTCCCTTATTTTTAGACCCAAACTTTATCCCTGCCCCCAGTTCGAGACAAACATTGATCTGTTTTCTGTACTATAAACGAGACTTTTTCTGGAATTTCGTATGCATATACACAATATATTTATACTCTAGAAAAATATATGACACTTATATGATCTTAGAATATGTACTCTTGTTTTTGGTGGCTTTCAGTCAGCTTTTGAGTTTCCTTTGTGTTGTGTGCCGTTCTTTCCTTTTTATTGCTGAGTAGTATTCCATTATAGGAATATACCAATATTTGTTTACTCATTTGCCAGTTGATGGACATTTGGTTGTTTCTACTTTTTGACTATTGTGAATAAAATTACTATGAACATTTATGAACAGATCTTCTCATGGATATTTACGTTCATTTCTCTTAGGTAAATACTCAGGGGTGGAATTTATGAGTCATATAGTAAGTTTATACTTAACTTTGCAAGAAATCCCAAACTGCTCTCCAAAGAGAATATACCATTGTATATTCCCTTCACTATTGCATAAGAATTACATTTGGTCCACATACTTGCTAGCATATGATATTCTCTCTTTTACACATTATCTCTTCTAATAGGTGTATAGATTAAAGCACATGCTGGTTTTAAGTTGCATTTCCCTGATGATTAATGATGTTGAGAATCTTGTCAAGTACTTTTTGGCCATTTGCATATCTTCTTTTGTGAAGTGTTGGTTGCAATCTTTGACTATTCTTAATTAGGCTACCTTCTAATTACTGTGTTGTAATAGCTATTAATATATTCTAGATACAAGTCTGATGTCACATACTGAGAATACTTTCTTAGCCTGTGTCTTGCCTTCTCATTTTCTTAATGGTGCTTCTCAAAGAACCAACGTTTTTTGTCCAATTTATTAATATTTTATTATATAGATCTGGCTTTTTATTTCTCATCTAAAAATAGGATGCAATGCCAAGTTACAAGATTATCTCCTATGTTTTCTTCTAGAAGTTTTAGAAATTTACTTTCTATTTTATTTTATTTTTTTAGGTACAAGATCCACATGAGTTCATTTATGTGCATTGTGGGAGGTCAGGTCTCAAAAAATGAGATTTATTTATTTTTTCTAAATGGCTGTCCAGTTAATTCAGCACCATCTGTGGAGAACACAATTCTTTCCCTAATGAATTACCTCGGTTTCTTTGTCAAAAATCAATTGACCATTATTGGGTCTCTTTCTAGACTCTATACTTTGTACTGTTAAAATGTATTCTCTCTTTATTGCCAATACCATATTGTTTTATCACTGTTGATTTATAATTAGTCTTAAAATCAGATATTGTAAGTCATAAGCTTTGCTCTTTTTCAAGTTGTTGGCCAATCTGTGCCCATTGTACTTTTATGTAATTTTAGAATCAGTTTGACATATTTACCAAAAAAAAAAAAAAAACCTGGTAGGCTTTGGATTAAAAATACATTGAAATTGTATATCATTTTGGGAATAATTGACATCTTTACAGCATTGATTTTCCAATCCATAAATGTAGTCTTCCATTTATTTAGGTCTTGTTTAATTTTTCTCAACAATATTTGATAGATTTCATTATATGGTTTCAAAAAATTTCATATTTTTGAATGCTATTGTAAAGAGTAAAATTTCAGTTATTCATTGAAAATATATAGAAATACAATTGACTGTTGTTTATTGACCTTACATCTGTGACATTGCTAAATTTATTCATTAATTCTAGCAAATTTTTCTAGATTCCTTATGATTTTCTATATAAATGATATGTCTTTTGTGAATAAAGACATTTTTACTTCTTTGGTACGAATCATTTAGTCAGGAATGCCTTACAATTTCTTTTTCTTTCCTTATTGCACTAGCTAGATTCTCCAACAATGTAATGTTAAATATAAATGATGATAGCTGATATCTTTGTCTTGTTCCTGATTAGAAGAAAAACATTTCATTTTTCCCCATTAAGTATAGTATTATTTGTAGATTTTTCACAGATGGCTTTCATCAGATTTTGTTTTGTTTTGTTTTCATTATGTGTGAATGGATGTCTCATTTTGTCAAATCATTTGTTTACATCTATTGAGATGATTGTATAATGAATTATATATCCTGAATGATTTTTTAAAAAGATTTTATGTATTTATTTGAGAGAGAGAGTGAGCACAAGTGGGAGGGGCAGAGGGAGAGGGAGAAGACTCCCCACTGAGAAGGGAGCCTGACAAGGGGGCTCAATACAAAAACCCTGAGATCATGACCTGAGCCACAGGCAGACACTTAACTAAGCCACCCAGGTGCCCTTATACTGAATGATTTTTAATGCTAAACCAACTTTGCATTCCTGAGATAGACCTCATGTGGCCATGATATACTGTATCCTTTTTGTATTAATGGATTGAATTTGCCAATACTTTGTTAAGAATTTTGCATCTGTGTTCATGAAGGCTGTTGGTCTGTGATGTTATTGTCTGGTTTTGGTGTCAGGGTAATCTAGCCATATAAAATGAGTTGGGAAAAGTTTCTTTTCAAAAAGAGTTTGGGTATAATTGGTATTAGTGGTATTCAAAAGCAATATTTAATAATAGTAATGATTAATGGGATCTGTGTCTTTTTCATCTTTGTAATAGAAATATTTCTAGTGCTTTTCTATTAGGTGTAGTGCTGGCTTCAGAGAAACACTTATTGTATTAAAGAATACTCCTCTTTCAATAAAAACATTTTGTTCAGAAAAGGATAGGTTTTATCAAATTACCTTTTTGACAAGTTATGGAAATAATTATATGTATTTTTCCTTTGATTTATGTGTATATAAATAATGATATTATGATTGGACATTGGAACATTCCATTTGCTAATATTTAATTTACTGTTTTTACATTAACCATTAAAGTAGGAATGTCTATAGTTTACCACATATTTCAGAGTCTTGTCTGTAAGTATTTTTATAATACCATAGCTAAATGTATTAGTTGACTTTCCATCTTTTTATACTCTGGATCATTTTAAATAAAATAAAGAATCTATATTCCTCAACAATTTGATAGGAATTGACTATAAACTCATTCAGGTCCAGGCCTAGTTTGTGAGTTGTTCTTTGGCATTATTTTCTGATATGTTATTGGTGTTGATACAAAATTTGTACCTCTTGAATTAATTTTAGAAATTTCTATGATCAATTTTGATAAATGTCTCATAACTGTTGATCTTATAAATATTTATGTTAATATATGAGTATACAATATTAGGTATTATATAAACATATATACAATGTGTACAAAAGTGGGCATTTATATATATATATATATATATATACCCACACACACATGCACATTTAGTTATACATACTTTATATAGTATAAACTATTTCATAAATACCATATATGGTATAAGATAAATATTATACACATACGAGCACACAGAAAGATAATTCTGTTATTCAGATTGTAGCTAGCCATACTGAATCGTTTGCTTCCTCAAACATTATGAAACCAAAAATAGATAATATCAGATTTTAATATAGTGTTTTCATGCATTTCTAATCCTCAAAGTTTATATATCTCATCCACAAAGTTTAAAAATAATTAAAGATTCACAATGAATTGTTCCCTTTGTCAATATAAATGACTTTTTTTACCACTTAATGTTTTTAGTCTTGCATTTAACTTTATCTGACATTAATATTGTACTCCCTGCTTTGATTTTGTTAGTATTAAAAATATACTCACCCATCCTTTTAAAAAAATCATACTTGTATTATTCTGATTTAGGCATATCTTTTGTAAACAGAACAGAAATATATTCTGTTTTCTTTTTCTTTCTTTAGTCCAATCTCAGCCTCTATTTTTTTTTAATGGGAAGTGTAACCAACTTGCAGGCATTATTAAAACTGATGTGTTTGTTCCCTGTCATCTTTTTGTTTTCTGCTTTTGTTCTCTCTAGCAGTCTTCATGTTCTATACCTTGTGGTGTTTGAAACACTTTTTCTTTGCTCTTATCCTGTATAGTTTTTTGAAATGAATATATCGTGTTTATTCATACTGGTACTTACATTTCAGTTTCCCAGAAGTGTTTTTAGCATGTGTGAATCTAATTATTCAAGCTGAGCAAAATGTTTTTTCATGTGTTCTTATTTGAGACAAAAATTGCAATGGATTCCCCTCCATCCTCACTCCTACCTTACCATTTGTGTTTCATGGATTTTATCAATATCACATTTTGAACTTGTAATCCAAGATTATGTATTGAGCCATTTGTACTTTCATTGAGCTTGTTAGATTTATAACAATTCCTGAGCCTCATCTCTTTAAGTCATATCCACACTTAAGCCTTTCAGGAATCCCCTGCAGATGTCATTCATTAGATTTTTCCTTAGTTTCATCTCTAAGTTCCTCGGAATACTTTTCAAGAAGTTTACCAAAAAGATGGGTGAAGGCTGTGTTTTCTGATTCTTGGAATATTTCTTCTTTCATGTGATAAATAATTATTGGAAACATGTTTTGCAGCAAAAACTGTGGTAGGTGCTGGAAATACTGTAATAAATAACATACATAACCCATACCTCAGGGAGTGTACATCTATGAAGATCTGTTTGCTGCCACTGAATGTGATTGGCATCTTTTCTGAGTATATAATCCAAGAGTCACAATCTTTATCCTCAAAACTCCAGTAGTTACTCCTCCCTGTGTTTGGCATTTAGTGAGAAAGTAGAGCACTCTAAAACCGGATTTTCTGATTTCTGTAACTTTTTGAGTCATTCATTTACTTCTTAAAGGAATGAAGATATTCCTTTCTTTATCTCTGGGTTTAAAACTCTTTCCAGAAGTGTGGGATTGTCTCTCACAATCGACCTTCTCCCCTAGCGTGTGATGATGGCAACATTACATACACACAAGCCTTTCTGCAGCACAAGAAAGTGAGTCTCTATTAAGTACTTATTGTTGGTTCTGGGTAATTTCTTCTGAGGAAACTTAATTGTACATGTGTTGGCTCTTCATTTTTTTCCCTTAATATCAGTCATTTCTCTTTCTCTCTCCCTCCCTCTTTCTCTCTCTCTCTCTCTCAGTAAATTCCTTGATTTGTTTTTTTCCTGTGTATGCTGGGAGAGCTTCTCAGCTTTGGTCTTCATATTGATTTGATTTCTTGAAGCTTCACATCTAAAATGTTTTACTTCTGATGTAGATTTAAAATGTAATGTTGATTTCAGCCCCATTGCTTGTTCTCCTTTTCTACCTAACTGGACTCTTTAGTTCATCTTGTTACCTTTTCTTTTCAGATTTTCTCAGATCTATTCCAGCTTGCCTCCTTAAGTCTTTTCAGAGAGAGAGGTCATCTTTCTTGCTTTTTTTGAGGTTGTCAGATAGTCTTTTAAATTTTTTATTAGGGTCCTGGAAGTCAAATTTTTAATATGATAAAATATACATAGCATAACACTTAACCATTCTGACCCTTTTTAAGTGCATAGTTCAGTTGCATTAAGTAAATTCACATTGTCTTTCAATGGAAGTGATTTTTTTAACCATGCTTTTCCTGGAATTTTTCTGAGTGGTCTTTTTTTTTTTTTTCTTTTTCTACAGTATTTTCTCAATACATATCCTCAAACATAATATAACCTGTGTGGTGAGTGGATACCTCATTGCCCTTACTCTCTACTCTTTATGTAATGCCTGAATCCCCTTTTATTCTCTTCCTGAAATACATATTGAGATGTAGCACTCCTGGTTCATTTCCCAAACTCTATCTGGCTTCCAATCTCTTAAGCTTCTGTTTTATTGAAATGGTTCTTTTTTCTTTGTCATCTGGGATTTCTGATACATAGCTGTGGTTGAAGAAATTGAATAAATGAAGGCTTAGGGATGCTTGTTTGCTAATCTAGTTTGAAGCTGCATTGGTATTGCAAGACCATTGTGTTTCCTTAGATAATCTATTATGATAGTTAGGTTCCTCTAAGCCCACAATGTTCTCCACATGCTAATATTCATGTCCTTGTGGAGTTCTCCACCATATTGCATCAGCATTGGTCTGTGTGACCATAGCATACAGCCAAGTGATTGCATGCATTCCTAAGGCAAAGTCATAAAAAGCATCCTTGCCCTCTTTCTTGGACAAGTCACTGTGAGGGAAAACAGCTGCCATGACATGAGGACATGGAGAGTTCTTGTGGTGAGAAGCTGAATCCTCCTGCCAACAACCAGTAGTAACATGGCCTGCATGTGAGTGAGCCATCTTGGAAGTAAATCCTCCAGACCCAGACAAGCCTTCAGAAGACTGCAGCCCCAAAGGATACATTGACTGTACCCTTATGAAAAACCCTGAGCCAGAACCACCCAGTTAAGTACTTCCCAAATCCCTGACTTCCAGAAATGGTGTGAGATAATAAATATTTATTGTTTTCAACCACCAAGTTTTAAGGGAACTTGTTATTGAACTATAGATAACTAACTAATGCACCCATTCATTTGAGTTAGCTCTTGTATTACTAATGGCAGCTCTGTCCTCTCTTGGTTGAAGTCTTATTATCTGTAAGAAGATAGTGTTGGGGGTGTATACTCCTTTCTTGCCCCCTTTGCAATCTTTGTTTCATGAAAATAAGTTATGCCATGGTTCCAAAATGTCTCATTTACTCAATCCAATTCCATTTCCCTTATAAGAACTATCAATTCTGGTTAATTTTAGGAAATCAATTATTCCTCAATCTTAGTTTTCTTAAAAATACGAGTTTTTTTTTTTCTTAAATATTTATTAGTTATTTTAGTAAAAATCTAGGGCAGATGCATTTGGGTCTTTTACTTTGATTTTTTTATCCAATTTTTTAAAAACTTGGATATATTTTTTAAGATTTTATTTATTTATTTGAGAGAAAGAGAGACAGAGAGCACATGAGTGGGGGGCGGGGTGTGCTGAGGGTCAGAGGGAGAGGGAAAAGCAGACTCCCCACGGTGCAGAAGCCAACTCGGGGCTTGATCCCAGCTCAATCCCAGCTGGATCCCAGCTTGCTTGCAGGACCTTGAGATCATGACCTGAGCTGAAGGCAGACGCTTAACTGACTGAGCCACTCTGGGGGGCCCCTAAACTTTGATACTCTTTTGAAGCAGATATCTTTCCTTGCTCTCAACAAGGGTACATAAAAGATAATTTTATATCTTTAATATGTTAGGTTATTTTAAAAGATGTATAGAATATATTCTTCAGTTTTTCTTGTATTATAAATATCCTTGGGTTCTTGAAGTAGAAAATATATCAGTTTTAAGTAAGATGATTTTTGTCTTCTTTACATATTCTTTGTATTCCTTTTCCTATCTCATTGCATTGGCTAGAATGCCCTAAAACATGTTGAATGTTAATAATTATAACTGGCATCCTCTATCTAATTTCTGCTTTCATACGATGGCCTCTAGTGGTTTTTTCTATTAGTATGATGCTAGTTTTTATTTTCAGAGAGCTCTCACTTATTGAAAGATCATTAATAAATGTTTAATTTCTATTAATTCACTCTTTTTAGGATTTTTAGGATGATTCATGCTGATAATACTCACCCATCTTTATATTCTTGGAATTAATTTCAGACACATTTTATTTGTTTAATAGGTTGTTAGATTCTATTTGCTAATAGAATTGTATTCTTATAATTAAAGCATTATTTGAAGTAGTGGAGACAGGAAAATGTACATTGCCTGACAATACATAGATGATCAATACATCCTAGCAGTAGAAGTAATGGTAATTACTACTGCAGTGAGTGCTGTGAATTATAGTTTTTCAAGTGCTGCATCAGTTCAGAGCACTAATAATGGAACAAAGGAGAACCTTGGAGGTAAGGTAGCAATTTTCCTGCCACCAGGCTGATCCCCCAAAGTTACAATTAAATGTCATCAGCAAATGGAGGTACAAAAATTATTTTTTAAAGCTCAGGTTCTTTGCACTGTAATCTAACCTTTTTCATTAGTGCTTAGATCCCAATTCTGGCTGTGCAAAATAGGAGAAAGAGCCCCAGGTGACTACGATTTACCAGCTAGGAGATCTTGAATGAGTCACTACGGTTTTTGAGCCTCTCATTCTCATCTGTACAAAGGAGCTAGTCACTTGGCCCTGCATTTCTTGGAATATTGCTAAGGATGAAATACGATGAGGAGAGTGAAGTACTTTGGAAACAGAGCACCACACACACGTAAAAATGGGGCAGCAGCCTCACCATCACCATCATCACCGTCATCATTATAATCATGTAAGAGTGGTATTAAGCCAAGGCTCACCACTCCCTATATAGAGCAGGATCCTTTTGCTTCCATATGTTATTACAGGCATTGTGAAACATGAGTTTACATTTCAGTGCTACTTAATTACCCTTCCCCATCTCCCAGACATTTTTACATTTAAATAAAACTCTCATTTCACTTAACAATAGAAGGGCTAAAAATTTGCATATTAAGTGTGAGCCGGTGGCACGGATATCTAATTAAAACCTATTTTTTTTTCTTTTTCCCCTTTTCATTTTTTCTCCCCTGAGCTGCTGACGTTATTGTAACTGTATTCAGTGTCCCCATTCTGTCAGGCCTGTGTGCTCTGAGGAAAGCAACCCAGAAGGGGACCAGGGAGAGCAGGAGCTTAAGAGAGGCAGGAGGAGGGTGGGGCAGGAGGGAAAGGGGGCTGGCAACAGGAGGACAATGGCAGACACAGAAGGGATGTGAGGGAAAGATCATACAGAAGAAAAACACATTGGTAGTGGTGAGGCTATTGATTTTTGAAAAGAGGGCAGGGTGAGGAATGGAGTGTGTGAACAATGGAAATTTATCAGAAAGAAGCGAAAGGGTAAGAATAGAAGGAGAAAGAAAGGAGCAAAGACAACAAGATGAGTGGTGAGGCCTCTGAAGCTAAGGGAGAAGGAGAGACTGTTATGAAGGGGCAAGTATAGTTGACCCTTGAACAACAAGGGTTTGAACCACGGGCTTCCACATAGACATGGACTTCCTTTCAGTAAATTCAGTGCAGGACTGGAAATGTATTTTCTCTTCCTTATGGTTTTCCTAATAACCTTTTATTCTCTCTAGCTTACTTTATTGTAAGAATGTGGTATAGAATACATAGAACATACAAAATCTGTGTTAATTGTTTATGTTGTCAGCAAGACTTCCAGTCAACAGTAGGCTCTTAGTAGTTAAGTTTTGGGGGAGTCACAAATTATTTGGGAACTTTGGAGTGTGGGGGTTCAGCTCCCCTAATCTCTGCATTGTTCAAGGGTCAACTGCAGTTAAAGGGGGTTTGTCTAGCAAAAGGCAATGGGCAAATGTCTTTGGATCCTTTGGAAAATCACTTGTAACGTTCTATGAAGAATGTCTATCATGCAATACCATAGAGAGATTGTACTAAAAAGGCAAGTCTGTTGGTCTTATTTGAATATTGTCTTCTCCCCTGCATAAGCTTCTATGAGATCATTTCACAGTACAGGCATATTTCCCATCCTATATCTTTTTTTTTTTCCTTCATAGAGTTCACACAGAAACATGATTCAGAAACAGAGTGCTTTGAAATTTTTTGTGTACCTTCAAGACATAACCAAATATGAGCTTTCTCTCTTTTTGCCCCTCAGCACCAAGACCATACCAGTATAATTAACCAAGCATTAGTTAAAATCATGTGACCAGTATCTTCCTCTGCCCACTCTATTCATATAAACTGATTATTTATTTCTAAAAGTATAACATTTGTGCGGAAAATCTGTTTTTGGTAATGGTACATGGTGAGAAGCATGGCTCATGTCAGGAGTTAGTACAACTTTATCACATTGTGATCATTTCAACTGTAGTAATGGCAGCCATGCATCTTGGCATGCAAGACTGTCCATCTGTATGTATCCAGCTTCTTTGGTAGGTATGGACTAGAAGAGCCCAGAGATTTGAGTAAATCAAGACCATTTGGCAAGTGAGAGTTTCCAAAGGGAAAAGTAAAGAAGAAATTATGTACAGGCCCCAGCACTATGGCACCAGGACCTGGAATCCAATTAGATAAAAAAAACCATGAGAATCCAGTTTGCAAAGGGACTAGACAACAAAACCAAAGGGACACTTGGTCAGCTTCTTCAAAACCCTTTGGTCCCTGTTGGAGGGTGGTTTGCAAAGCAATCCCCAGGTCCCATGGTTAAGTTAATCCTCCAGGTATAGTGTTTCCCAAATGGCTTGATCAGGATTTTCTCAGACTTGTAAAATTATATACATTTCAGGCTCCACCCCAGACCTGTGAAATCTGAATTTTTAGGAGAGAAATCTTAGGACTATACATTTAATAAACAACCAGGCAAGACTGGCAAAAACCAATTCTTAGAAGAGATGAACAATCTCAGGTGAGGAGGAGTGGGGGCATTATAAGACCAAGACTTTAAAGCCCTATCTAATGAGGAAACTTAATTTTCCTCCCCAAACTTAGTTTTTCTGTGTATTTTAGATTTTAACAAGTGTCCTGACTCAATCTTGATTTGATGCATGAAGTAATTAAGCAGCTCTAGATTCACATTTCACAACTTACTACCTTCATCCTCACAGCTTCTCCAAACATGGCTTTAAGCTCAAGATAGAATAAATGGACCTGTGTTTTGGTCTTTTTGGTCCCTTGATCCTAAGACCCTACCTTATTATTTCTATTCTGCTTCCCAGAAATTAGAATACTGTCCTTGAATATTGGTTTAGTGTTTAAATATTGCCACATGTTGACAGAGCAGACCTTGATACAAACAGCCTGCAGTTAAAATAAAAGCTAGCAAGAGCTCTTCTTGTGTGCCGGCATGTCCTTGGGAATAAGATATCTTCAAGATAACCCTATTGAGTAGTTACCATTTGTACCCCTGCTCTTCAGTTAAGAATGCTGAGGTACAGAGAGGTAAATGAAGTGCCCAAGATCACCCAAGCAATAAGTGGCACAACACGATTCAAACCCAAGCATTCAAGCTCCAGTGTTTGAGCTTTTAAACACGAACTTATTCTTCCTCACCAGAAATGTCCTATCACTATGCTCATCTCACCTGGGCCAAATGAATGGTTTCCAGTTTGAGCTGTTTCACCCCTCCATGGACAACTGGTGGACTGTTGTTCTTGGTGACGTCATACTGTGCCAGGCTTAGCAAGGTTAACTACAGCACAGTACCAAGGCAAGACCTTGGCTCCTGACAAACCCTCGATCTCAGCTTTCCCAAGCGAGCCAGGATGATGGTCTTTCGCAGCCACGCCTAGTCCTGGTGACTATTAACTCACCCTCAACCTTGAACTTTTTAACTGCTTTTACAGACTGCCCATCTGCTTTTCCTTGGATGCTGCTTCTGCTTCCGTACCACATTATGATTGGCAGAGGGATCCTTTCCTCATCCCCTTATATCTGGAAACATCCCATCACTAAAGCCCAAAATGGCCTTTTCTAGTTCTGGTTCTTGTTCTTCTTATTTATTTATTTATTTATTTATTTATTTATTTATTTAAGATGAGGGGGCTAGGGAGGGGCAGAGGGAGAGAGAGCATCTTAAGCAGGCTCCATGTCCAGTGCAGAGCCCAACCCGGGGCTCGATCCAACGACCCTGAGCCATGACCTGAGCCGAAATCAAGAGTCAGAAGCTTAATTAACTGAACCACCTAGGCGCCCCTGGTTCTTGCTCTTCTTTTCCCTGACTTGCCTTGCTCTATGTCCCTGACTAAATTTCAAGACATGCTACCACCTGCAAGAGAGGCCAACTCACAGAATTCTGAAAGGGTTGTTTTTTCTTAAGACCCCAGAAGGATGAATGTAGAATCTCCATAAGAAATGTACCCACATTTGAATTCAAATCCATTTGTGTAGCACTTACCCACCTCTGCTGGCTTTCATTTTTTCTAAGATTTGGAACAACCAAATTGTCTCAAAATGTGAATTCTCACTCCTCTTCAAATAGGCAGGGTGTCCCATTACCAATAAAGCAATCTACTGCGTCTTGGTACATATCACTTTAAAACATCAGGACCCTCTTCAGATTCCCTCCCAGAGTCCTAAAAATGAAAATTCAAACCTTTGTGTAATATGAATATAGCCAAGTAGTCTGGACAAGTTCCGGTGTCCTCAGACATTGTTGTTGGACACTCTTCTGGGTAAAAATTGTCTAATTCTTCTGTCTTAAATTGAATACACAAATCACGAACCTGAAGCTGTGTGGCAAAAATTTGTTTTGTGATTGGTGGTTCTTTGAATATAATAAATACACAGTTAGAGCCCATTTAAAATAGGATGCAAAATACGACACCCATGGATAGAGACTATGGCTGTGAGACTCAAGAGGAAGAATATAATCTGATTGGTGGTCTTTTTTTCTTGATATCTAGGATTTTAGTTATCTCATTAAATCTGTGTGCACAATCTCCTAGTTTATTTTTCCTTGGAACTCTAAGCAGTGTAAAGTCACTTTAAATCATTGTTTCATTAATGCTGCCAATATTTTTCTTCTGACTTGCAATGGAATTATTGAAATAAAAACATTTTCTTTTCATTTCCTTTTGTCTTTTGAAATTTTTTAAGAAATATTTTATTTATTTTTTTTACAGAGAGAGAGAGAGACCGCAAGAGAGGGGCACAAGCAGGGGGAGTGGGAGAGGGAGAAGCAGGCTTCCCGCCGAGCAGGGAGCCCGATGCAGGGCTCGATCCCACGACCCTGGGATCATGACCTGAGCGGAAGGCAGACACTTAACGACTGAGCCACCCAGGTGTCCCTGTCTTTTGAAATTTTATCTAGGTTAGAGGGTTAAAATAAAAGCTGTAAAGAAAATAGATAGTATATTTGGACCAATGCCTTATGTTCCTAAAAAATCATAAATTTCATACTTCAGTCTCCATTTGATTAGAGAGGTAGAGTCCTAGTCAATCTATTTTGAAAATTTTCAGAGAGATTTGTTTGTTCACGTGTGTTGACCACACACAAGGAAGCTCAATTATCAGATGCAGGTTTTTGTAAGTTTATATATAGAGAGAGCAAAGAACAGAATGTTTGGCCTCCCACTTTGGAATAATATTGCATTTTTTGCTTATACCTGTAGTAACTGTTTCAAGGAACAACAGAGTAAAAGCCAAAGGCTTTACAAAGGCCTGAAACATCCTGGGTCACCTGGCCTGGTTACCTCCCTGACCTCACCTTCTGTTATTCCCGCTCCTTCCTGTTTGCTAAGCTTGCTCCCACTTCAGGATATGGGTACTGGGACTTTCCTCTGCTTGCAAAGTTCTTCCTCAAAAAATACACAAGGCTCACTCCACTATTTCTTTCTGGTCTGAATCAGAGAGACCTTCACTGATCATCTCCATAGAATAGCAACCTCACGGTCACTCCGCAGCACTTCCCCTACCTGTACCCTGCTTTATTTTCTCCATCACACATGCACACACACATGCACGTGCACACACACACACGAGTATTTTCTTTATATTGTGTGTTTATGCTGCACTAGGATCTGCGATGTTGAACAGAGTCTATTTTGTTTACTGGGCTCTCTCTCTAGCCTCTGGAACAGCACCAGGCAACTGGTATACATTCTATAAATATTTTCTGTATGATTAAAGGAGCTCATGGATGTGTTTGGCTACAAGACACAGACAACCAGGCAGTGGCTTAAAAAAATAGAGATTTATTTGTTTCACATATGAAAACTAGGGAGTCCAAGGAGTGGGGAGGCAGCTCACAACACATCCTTTTCCTGGCTTTTTACCTCGTTATTGCAAGATGGCTGCTACCCTTCCAGACATCATGCCCACATTCAAGATAAGAAAAAAGAGAAAGGGGAACAAAGGAAAAAGGGATTTTCCCCTGTGGAGACTTGTCATTTTATTCATGAAAGGAAGGCCTCCCATAGCACACCTGGCTATGCCCAGTGGCAAGAAAAGCTGGGAAATTAAGTGGTTACCTTGTTTGGAATGTAATTTGTGAGAAGGAACTTGAGATTGCATGTTGAGTAAACCCATGCACAGCATCATTATTAGGCTTAATGAACCAATGTGTCTAAGATACCTGCACATAGTAATCATTGAGGGAAGGACAACTCATTATTGTCATGGAAGGCTCTATGAGATACCATTGAATCTATCCAGATTTTGCTTTTCCCTGCAGTGAATACTTTAATTTTCTATTTCCATCTGACAGTATGATGGCAATATTTATGATGTCATACTGAGATCCTCTTAGTCTTAGAATTGTAAAAACTCTAATCTTGGGTTTACTTGGTTTCATATATTAATAAATTCTGAGTGGAGCAAAGCCCATGATTCTTCTTTTGTTTTCATGATTCTGAACTTATCTGAGATTTGAAACTCTGTTAGAATCTGGTTTTGATACTACTTGGCCCAAGTTGATAAGAGAATTCCTAGATGGTCAGATTCAGGGTTTTCATAGGCCAGCGTGTTGTGTCTCAGCTCACTCTATTCACAGCTCAAGAAGAAAAGACAAGGATCTCAGGGGGAGTCATTTTTTTTTTCTCCAGTAAGACATATCATGAAGCACTGGGAAAAATTCTCAGAAAAATGTAAAATATGTATTTGCCATAATTCTGACATGTCTCAGAAATATTACTCTAAATGAAAATACATTTTATAGGTGATGTATATCATCAACATGTTCTGAAATGCTTCCACAACTGATTATAATAAACCTCACCCTTCAGGGACTTTTACATCCATGCCATTACACAACCAAGAGAGGGAGAAGAGCCTGGCTCCTTGTCCACATCATTGAGGCCCGAGGAATGTGACAGCCACCTTCTACAACCAGGACGAGGCTGAGGTGTGCTTGCCCTGGGAAGGGGACTGTCTTTGAGTCTTCATGACTACCTCTTGACATCACCTGGCACAGCCCGGATCAATGCAATTCTGTGAAAGGAGTCAATGAAAGGAGACACAGACTGGATCATTTGGCTTAACTGATCATTTAGAATACTTATTTCAAACCACTCTATACAATATTCATCCCGTAGAGGCCATAAGTCATTTTAAAATCACATATGAGTGTGTCCTTGTGACATGTAAGTGTGCGAGAATGCAATCATCCTGAGCTATCCCAAAGGGAGTTGGGAACCATATTCTAATTTGATGCACTCCTGGATTAAAGCTTCACTTTTTTGGGTTTGATTTCTGAACAAAAATCTGTATTCTAATGTCCTTGCACAGCCCATCCACAGCTGTTTCAACTTCCTCCTCTTCATCCCCAGAGTATGTTTTGCACATCTCTTTTAAAACATTCCCTTTGATGTTGCCTTATGACAGTCATCCATATCAGTGTTATTGCCCTGTCACTCCTACTTAATTGAGAGCTCCTAAAAGTCAGAGACAGAGTCCTAATGGATGCAGGCTCAATAAATGTTTGTTGAGAGAAATGGAACAGAACGAAAGGAATGGAAGAAATAGAGTGGATTGGAATAACCTAAATGCAAATTGAGTATCTAGATAAACTACAAAAAAGGCGACAACGATGTAGGACTTTGAGAAAAGTGCTGTAGATGGTGGGGCGGAAAAAAAAGTAGCCCACAATCCTTGAGAGAAAGAAATCCTTTTTAGTGGAGATCTGTTCCCTAGAGGGTTCAATTCTCAAAGCACAGGTTGTTTGAAATTGAGCATAAGCCAATTAAGGGCCTCCTTTTGTTTCTCCTAAAGGAAAATGCCTTCGGGGTATCATGTTCTGTTCCCCTTGGGACAAGTCCTGGTCTGGTGTTTGTCTAGAGGTAGATGATGGGATGTTTCTGCAACAAATGCTTTTTTAAAAAACAAGATTATTTGGTCTTTGGTTGGGATGCTCTCGTAGAATGGCCATGTCCTGGCAGTGGATTTAAATTACTTGTCAGAAAAAGCGTGGAAATCTTCCAAAATGAAAACACCGGAGGTTTTTTCCTTCCCTTCTGCTGACTGAAGACACCGGAGTTGTTGAGCTTTTTGTCTCTCGTCCTCATGCGGAACCAGCTTCTTAGAGAATGATTAGGGTTTTGCTGACATTGATCCAGAAAGAGGCAGGAAGGGAAAGAACATGGGACTGGGAGGGGATAAAAAAAAAAAAAAAAAAAAAAAAAAAAAATCCCTGTTTTTCATCTCCTGTCAAAAAGAGAAGAAAAAGAAATTCGCTAAGATCAGTTTTTACTTGAATGCACTCTGTGTAAAGAAAAAGTTTATTTCATACTTTTGCAAAATCCCCAACACCATGAACACTACTGAAAACGAGAAAAGTATCTATATTTGAAACGATAATTGTTACAGTTTTACTATAAGTAGTGGCTCGTGGAAGTGGGCATGATTCACAGCTGTAATGGAAGATGAAACCGACCCGACCCCTATCAACCCGCATCTTCCTTCTTGTACCTAGAGAAATATGATTGAGAGCAACTCCTTGGATTTGAAGGAAAACTGGCAAGAGCCATCGCTACTTCCTAGAGTCTAAGGCAACCACAGCAAGCAAAAGTGAAGTGGATTGGCAAGTCAGGAGGCCTGGCAGGCTGCCAAAGGCCTAGCTGGGTGGGGAAGGGCCCCCTGCAGAGAGCACAGCTGGCAACAGCTGGGACACTGCTCTCAGGAAGCTTGAGCTGAGGTTGCCAGTGCTCCCACAACCAGCTGAAATTGTTTTGCACCCGGAAAACAAAACAGATGAGAAAAGAGGCATAGAGAAACAGGGTAGGAGCAATCATCCTGTTTTTTGTGAAGCACGGGATAAACAAGCTCAGATGCCTTGCATTCCAAGTCCTTTGGATCAGGGTAAAATTGAATTGAACAAAGCAAACTATGTATTATTAATGTTAGTGTTTCTTTTAAAGATTTGATATGGGCAGGCTCAAAACATTGCAATAAAAAGGGAAAGGCTCTTCAAAATTGGCAATTCTTTTTCTTCAGTTCTCTCTCAGTGGGATACTATATGCATCTTTTCTCCCCTTTTACTTTTTTTTGGGAGCTTTTTGAACAAAGAAATGGGAATCCAGGAAGCAGAGGAAAAAGGAAGCAGCAAGGCAGAGAGGGAAAGGAAAACGTGTAAGGTACAAAGGGACATAGAGAAGCAGAAGGTGAAAGCAGTTTGCCTTAAAAACTAGAGCGAGGGGAATAGTACCAGGACAAGACATTGATATGCTTCTAGAATATTCATCGTGCATCCTGGCGACACAGTGTAGAAATGGCATTCCCCTTGGGATAATAGTGCACATTTCTTTCTCGTGTGACCATGAGGGAAGAGTATCTCTGCAGTTGTCTGGGTGGCAGAGGAGATTGCTTACTTTTAGAGCCTTCCCAGGTCCCCGCTCCATCTCGGAGCCCATCCTACCAGAGGCTTCTTTAATCCCTCTTATGTTCTACAGCTAAGCTGTAATTTCCAGCGGGATCCAACTTCTTGCCTACCCACTTTCAAAGACTCCACCACCCGACTCACTATAACTTCAAAGAAAAGGAGAGGCATCATGACATTTTGTAGCTTTTTGTTCTCAAATCTGGTCCTGAGAACAGGTAATTCACTTCTTTAATTGGATCATGTTTAATACATCAGTCATCCATCTTGTGTCTATGGAGCTGTTAGCGTTCACTGAACAGTAGTTGCTGTATGCCTGGTGCTATGCTTGCCCCTCTGAAGAGTGTCACACATTCATTCATTCAAAATACTGAGCAACTACTATGTGCTAGGCACTGTTCTGGGAATTAGAGATAGAATAGCACAAGAAAGGGTTGCTACCCTCATGGTGGGGCAAAAAGCAAACAACAAAATAACCTATAAATCCAGGGTCATGATGTTGTATGTCATTTATATTTTGATGACATCTGAATCTCTCCCTCAAACTGCTGAATCATATCATTCAACTGCCTACTTGATATTTCCACTTGAAAGTCAAATTGAGCTTCTTAAGCTTAACTAATGTTTCCAATCGAACTGTTGACTTTCTGGCCCCTTCTCAACCTGTTCCTCGCTCCTTCTTCCCCATCTTAGAAAAAGGCAACTATTTTTTTCTAGGTTTTCAGATGGAAAAACAAACAAACAAGCAAACAAACAAAAAACCCAAACCCACAAGCAAACCAAGGAGTGATCCTTGATTCCTCCTTCTCTCATATCTTGCACCCGGTGATTTCCCAACAGTTCCTGCTGATTCTACCTTCAAAATGTATCCAGAACTTGAAAAGTTCTCCCTGTATCCATGCCCATCACTACAGTGCAAACTTCTATCATCTCTCCCAGAGGCTAGCAGTGGCTGACTCACTGTTACCTTGTTTCCTCTTTGGGGGTCCCTCTACTTGGTAAAATAGCAGTCTGATCATGCCCTCCTTCTGAGCAAAGAAGTCTCTCTTCTTTGAGAGATCCAAAGTCTCTCTTCTCCCTCAGAGGAAAGGCCAGAATCTTTACAATGGGCATCGGGATCCCACCGGACCTGGCCACTGTTGCCTATTTAACTTCACCTCCTACTACTCTCCCCTTGCCTCCTTGCTCTAGACACAGATGACCTTAAGCTTCCTGAATACAGCAGTCTCTTGTTGTCTCTTCTGATAGTTAAGTTTTCTCCCTGGCTGTGCCTATGCCTCATGCTTGCTCTCACTTCCTTCAACTCCTCTGCTCAGATGTCACCTTATATAGGAGTCCCAACTTGTCCACTGGTCATTTTTTTTTAAGATTTATTTATTTATTTATTTGAGAGAGCGAGAATGAGAGAGAGAGAGAGCACATGAGAGGAGGGAGGGCCAGAGGGAGAAGCAGACTCCCCGTCAAGCAGGGAGCCCGATGCGGCACTCAATCCTGGGACTCCAGGATCATGACCTGAGCTGAAGCAGTCGCCTAACCAACTGAGCCACCCAGGCGCCCTCCATTGGTCATTTTAAAAAGCATGCCTCCAGCCCTACATTCTATATCTCCTTTGTCCTGCATCACTTTTTTTTTTTTTCTTCCAGCACCTACTACCCCTAGCACATTATTTATTTACTTGCTGGGTCAGTTATGATCTGTCTCCTCAAGTGGAATGTGGTCTTCTTGTAAGAGGGCCATTTTGTGTTTTGATCGTTGTTATAGACCCAGCCACTAGAACAATGCTTCACTCAAAGCAGGGGCTCAATTTATTCATTGAATAAATGAATGACTGAATGAATTAATTAAATATGTAATATAGTTTCAGGCAGTGATTGATGTCATGAATCAAAATAGAACAGGAGAGGAGAAAGAGAGTGCATAGATAGTATTCTAATTTAGATACTGTGGTCAAGGAAGCCCCTCAGAGGAAGTGATACTTGAGCGGAGATCTGAGTAAGCTGGGACAGTGCACGAGGCAGGTGGTGATCTGAAGACAGGGAAGTCCAGCAAAGGGAAGAGCATGCAAAGTCAGAGCTAGGAATGCGCCTGACAAACAGCAAGGAGACCATTATGCCTGGAACAGTGAATGAGGCAAGAGTGTGGAAATAAACCAAAGGAAGATTATGTAGGACTCTGCCTTGTGAGGGATTTGGATCTTATTCTAAGTGTGATGTGAAACTCTTGGTGAGTTTTGAGCAGAAGGACATAATCTGACTTCCACTTTAGAAGAATCCAGAGCCTGCGGTGAACAGACTGAGGTGAACAAGATGGAACCAGGAAACTGGTGAGGAAGCACCATGGTCTTGGGAACATGGCATGGGCTGAGACATGGTGGGCAACATGGAGGCACTGGCACTGGGAGAATCAGAGTTAAGAACAGAGTGGGTGTGGGTGGATGTGGCATGTGAGGGAAAGGGGGTAATCAAGGATGGGTCTGAGGTTCTTGACTGGAGTTACTTGGTGAATGATGATGACTTTTCCTGAAGTGGAGGAAACCATGAGGGAGTGGTTTGTGGAAAAAAACCCAAGATTTTGGCTCCCACAGGATAAACTTGAGACCCCTCTTAGACACTGAAGCATAGTCAAAGTTGGAATATATAAATCTACATTTCAGGGGAAAGGTCAGGGCTGAAGATACAAGCTTGGAAGTCATTTGTGTACAAAGCATATTTAAAATCCATGACACCTGGTAATAAATACAGCCTAAGGAGTGGGTACTGAGCAAGGGGGATGGCCGAGTCGTGAGCCCCAGAGCAAAACGCTGGGGAGAATAGGTAGATTCAGCAAAAGAAACCTAAATGGCAGTCCCAGTGAGATAAGAATAAAACCAAAAGAATATTTTCTCTAGAGCATGGAACGTAAGTTCTTTCAAGGAGGGGTGGTGATGAGTAGGACACAGTCCCTTTTCTCAAGGTGTTCTCAGACTTGGCAAAAAGGATCACAGTGCAGCCGGAGAAACTCTATAAGACAGGTAAGAAAGTGCTGGGATTCTCAGTTCTTTGATTAACTCTGCCTCTAGGGTAGGAGGTGATCAAAGAATGTTTCACATAAGAGGTAATATTTCAGTGAGACCTCTCAGGAAGGGTAGACATTTTCTGGGTACAGAAGCCCTAGGCTTTCCTGGTTGAGAGAGAAGCTTGACAATGTGCAAAGGTATATGGAAGAGAAGGTCTAGGGTGGCTAAGGCATCGAATGCAGAAGGTCATGTAGCAGAACGTAAAGCCCAAGAAGTAGGTTTGGGCCAGTTTGGTAAGACCCCTGCCCATCAAGTTAAGAAGCTTATATTTTTATCCTGTAAACAATGAGGAGAGAACAGAGTAAAGCAAACAAACCTATACGGATAGAAGTGCTCAAAGCATAGTAGTCTAATTGAGAAGACTAGGCTAAAGTGCAGATTAATAAACAGTAATGCATATTACTATATATTAGGATAAGAGTCATGGTCCTTCAGGAGGTATGTGCCTAAGCTCACCCTTTAATAGGTCTGATCATGAGTGTCCTCGGCTATGTGGTGAGATGGAACTGGGAGATTTCTGAGATCTCTTCCAACTCAGAAACTTTTCTATGCCTCTTTGTGGTGAGCTAATATGATCAGGGAATGTTTCCTGGAAGAAATAAACCCAAAATTCGATCTTGAAGGGAAAGTAGAGTTTATATAAGCAAAAAGGAAAGGGAAAAGGCATATATCAAGGGAAGCATCATCAGGAGAAAAAATGAGGTGTTCTGTGTAGCAAACGGCAATCTCTGTGGAGACAGGAGCCACATCTGTTGTTCATAGTTGCCTAGCACCTTCCTGGTCCAGGGCCTGATAAACAATCACTGCTGGAGAAATGCTGTTGAATGACTACGGGTACAGATGAATGAATGTAGGAGGGATGGCCCTGTGGGTATATTGGAGACAATGGCAGATGATGCCCCGAGGTCTGACAGGACCCCATCATGGAAGACCCGGAAGTCAGTGAGGGAACCATAACATGGGGACTCCTAAAGAGGCAGCTGTGATGTTGACCATTATAAGCATACTTTAGAAAATCCCAAAGTTAGATTTGTCTCTAAATACATGATGGGCTGAGCAGTAGTCTCTCAGTGACCCAAGACAACCTGTTTTTCTGTATGTAGCAACTGTTGTTTGTTTCAGGGTGAAAAATCCCCATTGGAGACAAGAGAGCCCAGCTGTGTTTGGGTTTTACAGGCTGTCTCAAGATTTCTCTCAGATGTTTTGGTTTATGGCAAAGTTGAAAATACAACATTATCATGATCATTATTACCATAATCACTTATTCAACTACCACTAATAATTAATGTTTACTGACAACCAATAATATGCAATGGGATTCAATAAGCATTGAATTAGACTTGGCCTCTGTCCAGTGGGCTTGTGGTAAATAAGGAAAAACAAACATGTTTTATATATTGGCTTCACAGGCTCCCTTTGGTTACTTCTTTGCTAAACTGACTAAAACCAAGAAAGCTGACTTTAAGCTTGCCATCAGTGGTTTATAGTAATGTTTCCCAAAATATATTTTGTGGACAGGACATTGATAGATTATATCTATATCATCTTCATATACAGATAAAGGATGCCCAAACAAACAAATTTGGAAGATAATAGTTTGGACAGAAGTAAATATACTCACTACTACAGGATTTTGCTGAGGTTTAAATGGGCTAATATGCTTTGCAAGTGCCAAGTAAAGGAAATAATACATAGCATTTCCTAAATTTATTTAGGCATGGAATCATTCTGTAAAAGACTATAAACATGCCATCTAAAAATAAGTTCTAAAAAAAAAGTTCTAAAATTCAGAATGTTTTTTTTTTTTTTTAACAACAAAAGAATTTTATTTCCCAGGCCCTGTTGCTCTTTTCTTAACTCACCAGCATGTTGGTAACACATTCTTATTACTGTTGAGGAGCCCTTGTGGATAAGTGCTCGGTCCAGGAAGCAGTGCCCGGAATCCCCACAGCCTTGGGGACACCTGGGAAATTGTATGATGAGGCATAATCATACAGCATAATTTTTTCACTGCAGCATAATTTGAGGACCATGCTTTCATGCGTATTCAAACAAGTGGAATCCTTGACATATACTACAATGGTTATATAAGTAAGACTGATAATACAAAGTGTTGGTGAGGATGGAAAGCAACTGGAACCCTCATACAGTGAGAGTCATCCCTGGGGGTATAAAACAGGGCAGACACTTTGGAAAACCACTTGGCACTTTCTTAGGATGTTAAGCACCATACTATGACAGAACCATTCCATGCCTAAGTATTAATTCAAGAGAAATGAGTAAACATGTCCACAAAAGTACTTACAAAAGAATATTTTATTTATAAAATCCATAAGTGGAAATAGTGTCCATGTCTATCACTAAGTCAATGGATACACATTATGCTATATTCATCAGTGGAATACTAGTCAGCAATATAAAGAAACAACTGACTTTCCTACAGCATGGCTACATCTCCAGAAAAACAAAATAGGTTAAGCAAAGAAGCCAGATACAAAAGATTGCACATTGTTGGATTCCGTTAATATAAAGTTCTCAAACAGTCAAAAGTAATTCACAAGGATAGAAATAAATCAGTGGTTGCCTTAGCTTAAAAGAGGAGAGGTGGGGGGGTGCCTGGGTGGCTCAGTCATTAAGCATCTGCTTTGGGCTCAGGTAATGATCCCAGGGTCCTGGGATAGAGCCCTGCATCAGGCTCCCTGCTCAGTAGGAAGCCTGCTTCTCCCTCTACCACTCCCCCTGATTGTGCTCCTTCTCTCACTGTGCGTGTTTCTCTCTCTGTCAAATAAATAAATAAATAAATAAATAAATAAATAAATAAATAAAATATTAAAAAAAAAAAAAGAGGTGAGGTGGGGGCAGCAGGTAAGTGGAAGCTGGAAGGGCCTTGAGGGAATTCTCTGAAGTTAAGGAAATGCTCTGTTTCTTCATTAGGGCGGTGGTTACATGAGTGTTTCTGATTGTCAAAACTCATCAAATGAAACACTTAAGATCTGAGTATTTGATTGTATGTAAATTAAAGCTCAATGAAAACAAAGAAACGAAAGTCGTTGGAACCCATGCCGCCATGCAGCAGCTTTGTGCCAGATCTGTCAGCACAAGGGCCATGAATCACGTGAATGCTTGCCTATGAAATGTACAGAAAATGCAAAGTAATCCCTTTGTCATGACTCAGGGGACAGTGCTCATTCTAATCTTTTGAAATGAACATGGTTAATCCCCACATCCTTACTCTTAGATCAGCTTGGACAAGTCTCCTGAGGAGTGATATTGAGAACCAATTGCATGTATTTTGTTTCCATGTGCTCCCGCATGTCTCCTTGTGAAAGAACACATTCCTGATATACAATCAGTTGATGAGTAGCACATTTATTTTTTGCTTAAGGTCATCACTGACTCTTACATTTAGCCCAAATTATATATTCTTTATCTCAGCGTGGCACTTTGTTTATTCACCAGTGGATGCTATCCTTAGTCAGGTATTAAGAGCCAATCGGTATTAAGAGCAACACCAATTAACCTTAGAAAGGAAAGAGTCAACTAGCAAAAGGGGTAGCTTTACCCAGCTATTCCAGTATCACTTTGATGATAAGGTAACAGTCATCACTTACTATTGAACATGTCATTAAACTGAGAATAGAAGATAGCACAACCATAGTCCACACATAAATTTAGAATTGATGAATAATTCTATGTTTTGGTTTTAAGAGTTTTATTCCCTCAGTGTTGCTCTTAGATTCTCTACTTGGACCAACGCAATCCTTGATCCAATGACTCTTTGGGGAGCATATGTTAAGGAAGTGTTCCTATAATCCCCTTCTCTATCTCTAGACTTTTCCCCCACTGCTCTTCTCTTCCCTGCCCATCTACCTCCCACCTCACCATCACAATACTCCATAGTTCATGAGCAAGTACTATGGACCAGGTGCTCTGTACTTTCCTTTGTATTTTTTCATTTAATTATTTCTTAACTTATAGTGGGAAGTGCTGCTATTAACCCATTTTACCCACTGAAAAGTGGAGAATTAGAAAGCTTGTGTAGCTTATTGGAGAATGAAAAGTTTAGACTTAGAAGTTGGTGTTTGTTCCTAGGTCTGTTTGATCCTAGCCAAAGTTCTTACACACTAGAGTATATCACTTCACTAATGCTGTCCCTCATTTTGGTGTAGGTAATGTTTTAACATACATGTGGTATATGTGAATATACTTTGTATAGTTGCTGGATTTCGAGCTGGCTAGCATTCCTCAACTTTAAATACCTGCCACTATGATGTTTGTTTGTTGTTTGTTTTTATTTTACTTAAAAGTCTTTCATACATTTAAAAAGGAATAAACCAACTTCTCAGCAAATAATTTTATTATATGTAACTTCATATATAAACGTGAACCTCATTTGATACAGAATTTTCATTTTAGAAATGTTTTCAGGGAGTTTTTTGTAAATCAAAACTTTTTCTTCTTAAAAAATTATTTTAGACTTTATTTATTTATTTATTTATTTATTTATTTGTTTGTTTATTTGACACAGAGAGAGAGAGCGATTACAAGCAGGGGGAACAATAGAAGGAGAGGGAGAAACAGACTTTCCACTGAGCATGGAGCCTGATGCAGGGCTCAATCCCAGGACCCCAGGATCATGACAGAAGGCAGACACTTAACCAACTGAGCCACTCAGGTGCCCCTTTAAAAAAAATTATTTTATTTTATTTTATTTTATTTGACACAGAGAGAGGTAAATCAAAACTTTTTCAAGTGAATTACTTTAGGTATCCTAAGAGAGTTCACAGGCTACAGGAAAAAAAGTAGAATCCTCTTCACTAAAGTGAGTGATTGCTTGAATACACCAGTCCATGTCCCCTGTCTTTCTGCATCCCCCCCCCACCCTCCACACCACAGCAGGCCCTCTGAGAATAAAAATACAGACATACTCCAGAAAAGTGTGTGCTCCTCATTCCAGATGAGCTTTGCTTCAGGCTTGACCCCTTGCCCCATATCCTGTGTTGGAGGTTAAGTGTCCCCCTTCTCTTAAGCCTGCACTGAACATAACACGGAACAGCCTTGACCACTTTTCTTAAGCTACATCTTGGCCTTTCTTAGTTTTCCAGAATCTAAGTTGTGTTCAACACAGAAGACATCCCCAGACCCAAAAGGCCTTCCTAAGATGAGCCTCCAGCTCCCAGCTCAGCTGGACTAATGATCTCATTCATTCCTGAAGTACTTGTCCTTGTGTGTCACAACCTCATTTAGTCTGAGAGGGAAGGGGGCATCTGCCATTGTTCTGCCCAGAAGAATGGATCCTCTATGACTGTGACGCCGGCCACCATCTGGGTCTCCATGAGGAGTGCAGACTGGCTGGGTAGGAGGGTACATAGCCAGGAGTCAGAGAGCTCTCTGGAGATCTGGCTTCAAGAGCTATCGTGGGTAGGGCAATCACTCTGGCCCTCAGCATCCTCGCTGAGAAACAAGGGGGGTAGACTCCATCAGTGGTCTTCAGCCTGGGAAACATGGGTCCACAAGGGTCCATCTGGGGAGCATGAGGTCTGTGAATTATTTTCAGTGTTTCAAAAGCTTGTCAAAGTCCACAGATGGTCGATTTACCTATTTTGAACTGAAATCATATCAATTAAGCTTAATGAACTCTCAGACTAAAAGGATGCCTGCATTTAAAATTAAAAAAAAAAATGTTGGAAAAACTAATGCAATTTGTTCAGTACGCAAAATATTAAAAAAAAAAAAAAAAGGATCCATGAGGGGAATACTTTTTGAAAGGAAGCTTAATGTGGAGAAGATGAAAAACTGTATTATTTCTCAGGTGCCTTCAAACTTTAAGTGGTTCTATGGTCTGCGGTTTACATGTAAATATAATGTATGGAGTAAAAGCATGAGTGTGTGTGTGTGTATATTAATTTTACCACTTATGCTTATAGTTTCAGAGATTTTTAAGGCCTCTACACATCTGCACAAGAACCATTGAAGGAGTGACGCTTATTGTGCTTGTTTTACAGAGGAGGTGGGGAGAGGTTAGGACACTTGCCCACATCGATCTATGAGTCTATGTGTCTGTCTATTGTGAATTTATGTAGATGGGGAGATCTGTATATACATCTAGTTGTGATGTGTCAATATGTGAGACAGAACAGTCTCACTTGGGTTCAACATCCATACAATGTATGAAACAGCCCTGCACGGCACAAAGTTTTTTTGTGCTGAAACAAGGGTGTATAGGCTGCTATGACAAAATACCACAGGCTGTGTGGCTTCAACAGCAAAAATTTATTTTCTCACTTTTCTGGAGACTGGAAGCCCAAGGTCAAGGTGCCAGCAGAGCTGTTTTCCTTTGAGATCTTTCTTCCGGTCTTATGGATAGCCACCCTCTTACTGCCTCTTCACCTGGTCGTTTCCCTGTTTGCCTACATTCCTGGTGTCTCTTCATGTGTCCTAATCTCCTCATATAAGGCTGATTAGATTAGGGCTCACCCTGGAGGCCTCATTTTAACTTAAGTACCTCATGCTGGGCCTTATCTCCAAATACAGTCACATTCTGAAGTACTGGGGTTAGGGTTTCTGCATGTGGATTTGGGGCAGGGGTGGGTAGGGAGGACACAATTCAGCCCTGGAGAGAGGTTAATAGATTTCCCTAATTTGTGCTTTAGAGCTACAAGTATAAGACAAACTTCAAAATCCCTCCAAGTAACACCTTTGTTTCTATAAAGTCACTGACCTACTTAGCAGAATGAAATAGGAGAAATGGGAGAAGCAAACATGTCATAGTTCTGGGATGAAGTCCAGTCCTAAGATCTTCAGAGCTTTTGTACAGACTCCTGGCAAATCCATCCTGTGTTCTTATCCCACAGGCTCTACTGTGATTCAGGCAGGGACCCCAAGAATGGGTGGAGAGAGGGAAATAAGAGAGTTCTACTGGTCTAGGGCTGGTGAAATAAGCCAGCAATATGGTAAGCAGGAGCAGACCCTCCAACCACATCAGGGAGAAGACTCAGCAGCCACGGTGGGCTTAGACAGACTTGTGCTAGGACCCAAAGATGGTAACTACTGTGCACTCGGGGCAGCACATTCCTCTTAGCTAGGTGGCCCATGAAGTCGAGGGATGAGGCACAGCTGTTCATTTTACCCATAGTGGCTATAATAGACGACTTTGGAGGAGAGATCTGAGCTAGGTAGATGTCCTGGTTCCAATAAAACATTCTGGGGTTTAGAGTGGAGCACTACCCTGGTGAGTAGTAAGCATAAATAAAAGAATGAGGGGCAGCTGGGTGGCTCAGTTGGTGAAGTGCCTGCTTTCAGCTCAGGTCATGGTCCCAGGGTCCTGGGATCCAGCCCTGAGTACAGCTCCCTGCTTGGCAGGGAGCCTGCCTCTTTCTCTCCCTCTGCCCCTTCCCCCTACTCATGCTCTCTCTCTCACTCTGCTCTCTCTTTCTCTCTTTCAAATAAAGAAATAAAATCTTTAAATAAATAAATGAATAAAGGATGGAGACAGAAGACCAATCCCATGAACTAAATATACCAACGGTAAGCTTAGAAAGGGAAGCTAGAGGTTACCAGCCATTTTGTGGTCACTGCAAAGACTTTGTGATTCTGCCCATTAGAGGGTGCTGGGATTCTGAGTACACAGCCAGCCTTGATTAAGGTCAGGATGGGTCTGGGCTGAGTCAAGGCAGAGGATGTAGGTCTCTTTGCTCCTGAGAATGTCTGGGATAAGCAAGGACTAACAAGGACAGGCCATAGGGAGACTGAGGACTGGTTGGGGTTTGACCTTGTTGCTTTCCTCTATTTCCCTGATTTTTTCCCTCTACTTGGTGTAGAGGTCCACTTCCTCTTAATTTGATCTCTCTTTGACTGCAGGTTCCAGAATGCATTCTGTTCTGGTGCCTTCTCATGGCAAATTATAAACAGGATAAATACCAGGCCAAGGAATTTACTCTGGGAGGCAAAACTGCAAAAGCAGAAGGCGGGCTACCTGACCCAATCGGTCTGTTTCCGTCTGTAATGTTTCTGACTCTGTGATTATGGTTCTATGGATATGATTGCTGCCACACAATTGGTCTGCCCGCTGGAAAATATAGACTGCTTTTTTCCCTCTGGAGAGCAAGGGCAGGCTCCTCTCCCTCACCTGAGGTCATCCACCTCTCTCATCCTTCCCGCTGCTGGTTCCAGAGAGAAATCAGCTGCACGCATGACACCCGGTGGATGCACTGATGGCTCTCACTAATGAATTGGCCTTGCTTTGCTCAAAAAACGGGGCTGGTTTGAATTTCCCCCTCTTTTGTGCTTTTTGGGCCCCTTGCGAAGTTGTTCCTGAATGTAGTTCTAGATTATGAATCTTGACTTCAGTGATGGTGGAGCAGCACGGACTTCACCTTTAGCAAACTCCTTCTCAAAACGCAATCTCCTGGGGCCGTGCCATAGTTTTGTGTAGAACACAGGGGTCCACAGTCATGTCTTCCTCAGCGGTACCAATAGGGAAGGAATTGGATTATTGGCACAGTTAGAGTTCCTTCAGTGATAGCTTTTTAATCTGTGGGGGTCAGTGAGGCTGCATCACTTACAGAGTGAGGCTTTCCTATAAGGGTGGGCCCCGAAGAGGAGGGCTTGGCCTCCTCAGTTGCTCCATGGCTCTTTCCTGCCCTTCAGTCAAATTCGCCCTTTTGTGTGCCTTGTGTTGGCTGGGGACCCTTGTTCTGAGAATGGCTTTGCCAAAGGTCATTCATTTACTTGGCGATTGCTGTTTGGCACCTCTTGTCCTTGATAGAAGGGTTGACTGATTTGAATGTGAGCTTTTCATTGCTATGTGTTAAACAGCTGTTTGCTCTAACCAGATGCTTAATCTGGTTCCCTTTCCAAGCTGAGTGAAGGGAGCAGGCTCACTAGCTTGCACTTGAGAGAAATGGTCTGAGCACCTAAAGATACATGAAAAGCACTCCCTGGTGGCTTGGGGCAAAATCTTCTTCTTGGGTTGACATTCAGAAAGTAAGAAGCATTTTTAGAAAATGAGTGTGGGAATATTTGATTGAATTGGTGGCCTGCTGATTTGCTGAGATTGAGCTCTCAATGCAGCACTTTGAGGTAGTGAGACAGATGCCATGTGGCCAGGCCTTTACTGCCCCATGGCGTGACGATGCGTGGAGTCCTGGTGCAGTAGACTGTGGTCCCAGTGGGGAGACATGGTTCAGCGCAAGCCCAAAGCAAGGCACAGTTCCTGTGGCTAGAAGCTCACCTCCACTTACTGCATTTATCTGAAATCCTGGCCCAGGCTGTGTGCTCTGTGATCCAGTTGCCATGGAGAACTTGTATATTCTTGGCTTCCTTGCTGCTTTTACAGGCAGAATTACAGAAGAGAATGTCTTTGCTGCTAGGAAATATAAATATTACAGAGAGATGCTCATTTTCTCCCTCTATGATGATTATTACCAAAGATATGCAAGAAGACTTCATTACAGAGCATTGTCCTTCATAATGAGCCCTCCGTAGGCTGCTACAGGGATGAATAAGCCTGCCAGGAATGGATTGTGTTAACCCTCAGCTATCTACTAGACAGATATTAACTAGGACTATTTATATATTCAATAGATTCTGCTGGAGTACTTACCATGTGCAAGGCCCTGGGGATACAAAGACAAATAAGATATCACCCTGCCTTCAAAGATCTTATAATCTAGTAAAAGAAGATAGAACTGCAAACAAACAAATGTAAAAAGAAAAATTAACATGTCTTGCAATAGACTCCCATACCGAGTTCAAAGAGGCCTAAAAGAGGGAGGGAATCACAGCAGATCACATCACTTATATGTTAAATTCCTACTACCACTATTATATATATATAAAATAAATAAATGAATAAGGGAGATGTGTGTGTGTGTGTGTGTGTGTGTGTGTGTGTGTGTGTATGGGTTTTGTCAGGAAGACATCCTGAAAGAGGCATCCCTTGAACTGAGTGTAAAATATGGAATATTTGTTCACTAGAAAGGGGAAAGAATTCTAGAACCATTTTTAGTGTATAAGTTTTGCCTTCATGTACAGGTACTGCCTTTCCAAACATTTATGTCCATGTTCCAGATAAGAAGAGGGGAAGGGTGAAGGAAAAAGCCAAAGAGGCATATGTCAACTGAATTTGCTCTCAGACCTGTTAAGTGATATGACCTACCCAGCACAAGATAGCTAGAATCGCTCAGTATTTTCAACTTAACACATGGATATTCTGAATAAAATTGTAGTTTGGTTAGTAAGGCTTAGTAATCAGATGGCTACCAGATGACCCCCAACAATCCTGGTACTCATGCCCTTATGTAATCTTTTCTTGCCCTGAATAAGGCTGAGTTGTGGGACCAATTGGATACAGTGGTAGGGATGGTGTATGCTTTTCAAAGTTGGGTCATAAAAGGCATTGCAGTTTCTACCTTGATCTTTTGTTGTGAGGACAATTAAACAGCCCTTTGGAGAGACATATAGAGAGTAACCAATTTTCAGTCATATGAGTGAGTCTTTTGCTGTGTATCTTCCAGCCACAGACAAACCTTCAGATGACTGCAGCCCCAGTTGATATTCGACTACAATCTTATGAAAGATCCCTGAGCCAGAAGCACTCAACCAAGACATTCTCAAAACCCTGACCCACAGAAACAATTGAAACGATAAAAGATCATTGTTGCCTAAGCCATTAAACTTGGGGTTATGCAGCCAAAAATACTTAAATAATAAAGAAAATAGGAGCACTGGCTAATGAGCAGGCAACTAGAAGGGTTGACCATACCATCCAAATGGCCTCTACACATTACATAGAGGAGGTGCTGCACCTGCTATCAAATCCTCCTTCCCCAGCATGGGGTTCTGGGGCTCTCCCACTTCATTTTTTCTAGTACATTCCACTCTGCTGAAATGCTTATCAAGGTCAGTATCGAATAATGTATTACCAGATCCACTGATCATTTTCCAGTTTTATTTTACTTGGAAGAGTTCACCATGACCTTCTTTTTAAATCACTCTTTTCTTAACTTTTAGGACCTTCAAATTCTCATGAGTTTCTTCCTAGCTTCCGAGAAGCTCTTTTTCTGTTCTGAGTTTCTTCTTTTACTATTCAACTGCCAAGTGTTGGCATGTTGGAGATCTAGGTCCAGGGACAAGATTCTTTCTCTCTATATACTTTTTTATAAATAATCCCAACCAGTCTTCTGGCTTTAAAGAGCAACAATCTGGTGATGATTCCCAAACTCGTAGTATACTGGTGAAGAACATGAACTTTGGAACCAGAAAACCTGGGTTTCAACCCTAGGTCTGCTACTTGATTATTGGGTGACCATGAACAAATTACTTAGTCTCAATTTTCTCATTTCTGTAGTTAGGAGCAGCATAGTATGTATCTGTTATCACACTTAGAATGTTCTCAAACATAAACTGCTCCTACTACCACTATTACTATTACTTTTGCTACTGGGTGTCTAGTAGATATCTTAAATTTATCTAGGTCCAAAACAGAATGATTGATTTGCTGGGAACCCCAAACTGCTTCTCTCCCTATTTGCTCTGACTCAGCAAATGGCATAACTATCCATTTAGTCACAGCATATATAAAAAACATGAGAGCCTTCCTTAATTCTTCACTTTCCTTTATCTCAAATAACCAATCTAATAGGAAGCCCCAGTGTCCCTATCTCCACAGTTCATCTTAAATCTATCCATGTCTCGCCATCATTCATGCTGTTACCTTCATCCTAGCCACTGGCATTTTCTTTCTGAATTGCAAAAATGTCCTCTGCCCTGGTCTCCATGCTTCTACTTTTACGTCCCTTCCCCAGTAATAATTTCTCAATAGAGCAGAGTTATGTTTTTAAAGCATAAATCAGATCACATCACTTATATGTTGAAAATCCTGAAATGTCCAAGGGCACTTAGCATAAAATTTAAGCATGTCTTCTACAGTTGCACCCTTAATCACATTAACTAGTTATTTTTTTATATATAAATTATCAGTTTCATCTTCATCATCATGTATTTTATTCTTATTTTTCTATATTTTTGTCCTGGCATTTGCTCTTTGTTTTTAACTCCCCCTACTAGACTATACATATCATAATAACATAGGTCTCATGTCTCTGATTCATTGATGTATCCTTAGCACTTCAGATAGAGCTCAGAACAGAGTAGGTGCTCAATAAAAATCTGTTTAGTGAATACATGCCAATAAGACAAGACTATTTCCAGAATTCTGACTTGTTAACTGGTTTTGATAGTGGTTGCTTTCAATAAGGTATAGATGACAAGTCAATTGAAGGCAAAGTAATGAGCATAATTCTGGACATCTGAATTTGGGACGTGAAATCTGGATGTGACTGGCTCAGTATACAATTAGACTCATGATTCTGGAGTGCAGAATAGTTCTGGGAGGCATATATAGTTTTGAGATCCATTCATATTTACCATAAATGACCTAATTCAATGTGAGCTTTTCCTTTAACATTAGTTTCCAGAAAAAGGGAGAGCTGTTTTACCTTAGAGTCCACATAGAGCGTTCCATAATCCAAAGTGCTCTCTTAATTACTTGTGTAGAGAAATAAAGTAATGTTTGGGCAGACACATTAACTTGAAACCACCTCAATCAATGCTACTTTGATAGGAGGTTGTCTAATAGAATCAACTGAGAAAAAAGTTAAAGATTTTTAATACTGATTTAAGAATCTTTTTGAAGCTGTTACCTAATCATTACAAGTGTTAGGTATTTTTATAAACAGATTTTTAGAAATCACTTAAAAAAGCAACACAGTATGTGGGAATCACAAATATATGCTCTATGAAAAACAAAACCACCAGCATTTTATGCAAATGGCTACTAATAGTTCAGAATTTAATTTCCATTTATGGCATCATAAGAAGATTCAAAAGGTCAAAATGTGCTCTAGCTCAAATACTGGAATGAAGATGCTATGCCTTGGAAAGCTGTGTTAGATGACTCACTACTTTCTCTAGGGACACCTAAGATCCTGATATCATGATCCATGGGCATCACTGAATTGACCATGGAAGAAGAAAAGTGACATTTCTAAATTAGTATATTGGTTTATATAATATGTTATTTTAAATGTGCATGTTCCTTTAATTTAAATAATTAAATATGAGTACATAAACATTTGATTATATCGTCTACATTCCTACAAACTGTCAAAAGTGTATTTCAGTTCTCATTTGAAAAATGTAGAATTGTCTCATAAAGTTGTCTTATTTTGATTTGTACGGTAGATGGTAGCTAAAACACCAAGAGGGTTTCATGGTGCAAGAAAACAAAAGGGCTGAGGATAGAGCCGTAGGGGTCACTAAGAGATGGGCAAAAGAAAAAGGAGTCCTCTATAGGAGAACTGACAGGAATAAGAATTTTAGCAGGTAGGAAAATTAAGAAAAAATAATGATGTTAAATCCAAGAGAAGAGATCATATCAAAAGTAAGGGATTTTAACAACAACAATAAAAATAATGGATTAGTCCATTGGACCACAGGTCCAAAAGTCCAGGACACTGGACCGTGAAGAGTCAAGAGAAGGCAAGGCTGAAAGAATTGGTTGCATGTACATTGTAGACTACTGATCATCTTGGCTAGGGCAGTTGCAATGGACCGATAAGGTCAAAGGTGAAGAATAGAGGGAGGGGAATACAGATAGAAAATGCACATTCTTGGGGCACCTGGGTTGCTCAGTCATCAAGCGTCTGCCTTAGGCTCAGGTCATGATCCCAGGGTCCTGGCATCGAGCCCCGCATCGCGCTCCCTGCTCCACAGGAAGCCTGCTTTTCCCTCTCCCACCCCCTGCTTGTGTTCCCTCTCTCGCTGTGTCTCTCTCTGTCAAATAAATAAATAAAATCTTAAAAAAAAAAAAAAAAGAAAGTGTACATTCTTTTCTGATTAATTTGACCATAGAGAGAAGGAGAGGGGGGAGAGAAGGAGAATCCTCAGGGGGGATTTATAGTTTAAGGACATTATTGTTTTGTTGTTTTTAATGAGGGAAAAGGATTGGACATCTCTATAGATTTCTTCAAAACCAGAAGAGAGTGAATAGTTCAGAAACTAAAGATTGAATGAACAGGGTCCAAGCAAAGAGGGGGAGAATGGATTGGGTGGCCAGATGGGGAGATTAGTTTTGTCTAAGATAAAGGAGCACTTCTTCCTTTGGGCCAAAAGGTAATGAGATTAGGTACAAATATAAGTTCGTGAGCTGGGAGGTCAGAAAGTAGAGGATGTCACTTGACTCCTAGAATTTATCTACTCAATCTTGGCAAGCACCTTGAAGCTAAGTATGCTGTTCCGAAGTTGTCAGCACTCCTACTTTTAGAAGCAGGTTGAACAGTGGATGGAAGAGTCTGAACTTCGAGTTTAGTTGCACAGAACATTATTAATAAGACTTGAGAGAAGCTATGATCTCCGCCATGTTTTAGTACTTGGTTCCCTTTCCACCTGACCCAGAAACCCCTTTCTCACAGTGTTGCCTTGGGGAGAAGGAGGAGAAACTTCATTTCCCTACTCAATATTCTCTGCTGAGCATAGTCTCCGTGACTTTCTGGGCTTCCACGTGCCAACCTATTAAAGGGAGTGTTAAACTTCATCTCTAACATTTTATATATCTATAAACACTTAGCTCATATGATGCCTTTAAATAATAAAACAAGGTGGAATATAATTAAGGGGCAAAATGAGTTGTACATACAATTTGTGCTGTGAGCAAGTCTTTTTAAGTTGACTAATGTGACATTGTTCTCAAGGAAAAGAAAACTTCAGCATTTTATTTTCAGAATTACCCTAATCTAAATTAGGTCATGGACATGTGAGGGGGGAGGTACTGGAAAAGTCCCAGAGCACCTCTCAGGTGATATAAACTCTTGATTTTCTTTGTAATCCCACTGAAGGGAGAGGAAGGGCCAAAGCAACATGGCTGCGGCTGAGAACAACTTTGCTTCCATCTGAGGTACTATTTCTGCTCGCAGAACAATAAGCCTTCAGGCCAGTGGACGAGTCTGTTATCAGCCAGCAGCAGGCTGAGAAATAATCTCCAACCACCAGCAACAATGGGTGCCATATCTCAGGCCAGGTAATGAGTAGTCTTTAAACTGCATCAGCTCGATTGTATTATCCTTTAGTTTTACACTCCTCGGCCTAGAATAGTCTTATCTTTTGCTCCTTTTGTTGTTCTGTGGAGCCCCTCCCCCCTCCAGAAAGGAAAAGATATTAGGTGACCTTTTTCCTTTCCTTCCAGTTACAAATTTGAAGCCACAGCATTATAAGAAGCCTCTATAAAAATACACATATGTGCATGCATAATTAAAATTACCTGCCTCAGTTTCTTTTGTTTGGGATCTGGGCCAAAATAGCCAAATGCGTATCTGCTGCATATTAATGACAGAGACTCAAGGTACCAGCTTTGGGTGCTTGTTGGGGGTCATGATCTCTGAGCAGGCAAAGGATTAATCTACATCTAGGCAAAACCCATGGATCCTCTGTTGGTGGCACTTCGCACACCAGCTTTTAAACACGCTTATAGACACCTAGTAAGAAATAAGATGCCAGGCTGCCAAAGCCAACTGTTTTCCACAGTGCTGATGCAGTTCAAATCATTAACTGGTGCTTGCAATTTATTCCATTTAAAAGCCATTTCTTGGGGCGCCTGGGAGGCTCAGTTGGTTAAGCGACTGCCTTCGGCTCAGGTCATGATCCCGGAGTCCTGGGATTGAGTCCCGCATCGGGCTCCCGGCTCAGCGGGGAGCCTGCTTCTCCCTCTGGTCCTTTCCCCTCTCGTGCTGTTTCTCTCTCTCTCTCTCCCTCTCTCTCTGTCTCAAATAAATAAATAAATAAAATCTTAAAAAAAAAAAAAGGCCATTTCTTATTCTAACAGGAGGTGGCCAGGCCTGATAAAAGTTTATTTTTTTCATGCAGAATTACTTGGACTTTCTCCCATAACCTCTCCCCCTGCTATTGTCTTTTATCCATGAGGCATTCTTCCTGAGTCTGAAGGGAAGGAGAGCTTAGGTGGGAAGGGAAGTTAACATACTTGAGAAGATCAGAACTTCTTTCTCTAGATGAGTATACATTGGTGGAGACCAAGTCAAAATGATTCCTAATTCACAAGAAAGGAAAGGACAGGAATGTGAAACAGTGACCCAAATATGTAAAATTATTCTACAATCAACCTTATTTTTTTTTTCTTTTTAGATTTTATTTATTTATTTGACAGAGACACAGCAAGAGAGGGAACGGGAGAGGGAGAAGCAGGCTTCCCACTGAGCAGGGAACCCAACTCAGGGCTTGATCCCAGGACCCTAGGATCATGACCTGAGCCGAAGGCAGACACTTAACGACTGAGCCACCCAGGCACCCTTTTTTTTTCTTTTTTTCATTTTTAAAGACACATATGTTAGTGGTAAAAAGCAAAGAATTTTGTTTCATTAAAAAGAGAAGCATTGGAATAGTTCAAAATGAATTTCAAAAGGAGTTAAACATAAAAATTTAAAAAAATTTGAAAATATATACGATTTTTTAAAAGATTTTATTTATTTACTTATTTTAGAGAGAGAATATGTGCCTGTGGGTGGGGGAGGGGCAGAGAGAGACTCTCAAGTAGACTCCCTGCAGAGTGCAGAGCCCCATGCAGGGCTCAGTCTCAGGACCCTGAGATCATGACCTAAGCCAAAATCAAGAGTCAGACACTTAACTCACTGAGCCACCCAGGTGCCAAAAAATATAAAGGATATTTTTAAAACCTTGAGTTTGGGAATAACCTCTTAAGCCATACTCTAGGTGCAAATGTGATAAAAAGGTTCACAGATTTGGCAATGTTAAAACATATTACAATGAAAGAGAGTCTCATCAGTGGAATGAGAAGATACAAGGCCATCTGGAAGAAAATATCCTCAATATCTATAAGAAAAAAAGGAAGCATACACAGAATGTATAAAGAATTCTCATAAATCTAATAGAAAAAAAGACAATTCGATAGAAAAAAAATGAGTAAATAGGAAATATATAGTAGAACAAAATAAATCGATAATAAATATAAAAAATGATTTATTTCACTAGAAATCAAGTCATTACAAATTATGACATTTAAAGCAAAGGAATTGGCAACATTTTAGGAGGTAAATAACATTTGATTTTGGTGAGGACCAGGGAGGTGGGCGTCCTCACCAACCATAGGTGAGAATAAGAACTTGGAAGCCCAAGGTAGGTCAATTTGGCAGCACTGATCAAATTTTAATTCAGCATTTCTAAGAATCTTTTCTAAATAAATTCTTGTAACATTACCAAATAGAGATGTAGAGGGATGTTCATGGAGTATAGTTAACTGATAGAAATTAGAAACAATCTAAATACCCATGAAGAGGGGAACATTTAAATAACTTATGGTATACCGTTTTATGCATCCAATAAAAAGAATAAAGAAGAGGGACACCTGGGTGGCTCAGTTGGTTAAGCGTCCAACTCTTGATTTTGGCTCAGGTCATGATCTCAGGGTCATGTGATCAAGCCCCAGGATGGGCTCTGCACTCAGCACAGAGTTTACTTGTCCCTCTCTTTCCCTCTCTGCCCCTCCCACTGCTTGTGTTCATGTGCACATCTGCTCTCTCTCTCAAATAAATAAATAAATAAATAAATAAATTTTCAAAAAGAAAACAAAACAAAAGAATAAGGAAAAGCCATACAGACACAGAAAGGTATGTCCTGGAAAAGATGCAGAGTAGTAAGTATATTCTTATCCCATTTACATAAAATAAAAAAAATCAAGGTATATATACATCCTTCTATATGTGTATTTGCACACAAAAAGTAATATTAGGATGTAGCACACATTGTGAACCATGCTTTCCTCTGGGGAAGGGAACGGGGTGAGAGTATGAATAGGGACTAATTACCTTTTATACAACATATTTCTTCATTTTTGATTCTTTTACCAATGAATCTACTCATCTATTAATTGCATAAGAGGAAAGAAAGAAAAAAATGCAGATCCCAGTCATATGGTTAACTTATTAATAAATAGAGCAGTTTACTCTATATGAAGTTAATTTAGAATGCCCTGAGAAAAGCATCAGTGCTTTGTTTATCTTCCCAGATAAAAGTTAAGGCAAGGGCCATCAAAACAAGAAATAACTAAAGAAAATAGAGTTATCTGTTTAATGGAAAAGACTATATATGCATTCATTAATTTGACAAATAAGTATAGAGTAACTTTCTAAGCACTAAAGATACAGCAGTGAACAAAATAAAGTTCCTGGCCTCGTGGAGCTTCAAATCTAGTGGCCGGTTGGGAGGCAGTAAGGGTGGGGGTGAGGGTCAGAAAATAAATAAGTAAACAAGTATATATATAATGTCAGATGGTAAAAAGTCCTCTGGTAAAAACATAGGCTAAGGAAGGAGGCTGGGGGTCTGCTGGCAGGGAGTGTTTGTGCTTTCATGTGGGGTAGTCAGTGAAGGTCTCCCTTGTGAACAGAGCCCTGAAGAAAGAAACCTGCTCCATCTGGAATAACTTTCCAGACAAGTGACAGCAAGTGCAGAGGCCTTGAAAGGGGAACCTTCTTGATGTGTTAGAAATGCAGAAAAAGAAGGGTAAGAGCTCAGGGAAATGAGAGAGAGACTGGGAACATAATGAAATGCATTTTGTTTATGTGTTAAGTGATTTGTATAAATTATTTAATCTCAGAGACTCCAGGGAGTTGATAATAATATTTCTATGTTCAAGATAAAGAAATTGAGATTCAAAGCAGTTAAGTAACTTGCCCAAGGCTACATGGCCTTTCCTATTATGTGGCCCCGTTATATTTGAACGACGGTCTCTTCGAATTTGGGAAATATGCCCCATTCTAGAACGGTAGGACCCAAGCTTATCTGCATTTCAGAACCTGTGGAATTAGAATTCCACAGAGAGAGGCCCAATGATCTGTATTTTTAGATATCTACTTAAATGATACAGATGATTGATCTGCCAAGTTTAGGAACTAAGTATCTCATCTAAGCCCTACCGTCTTGCAGATGAGAAAATGGACGTCCTCAAAAGTTGAATGGCCTAGGAGTTACTTCTCAATGTGGCAGAGCAGGGCCTAAACCCAGATCCCTGGACATTCAAAGTTTCTCAAACTTTGAAATGTAGGTCAGGGCTTCTGAAAGGGTAACATGCCTAAGAATAACGTGGGGGCTTTTTCAATTACAGAAGCTGTTCAGTGCACCCAGGATGGGACCTGAGGTGCTATGGGTTCAGCTAGTTTCCCAAGGATGATGATGCTGATCAGGGGCCACAGTTTAAACAGCAAGAACTCTGACTTTCCTGGGGAGTCTATTAGAGCTGTCTGGGCCTCAACACTAAGCCTAGAGATTAGAAAGCTAAGCACTTTCATTTGAGTAGGTAACAAATACTATCTTTGTGCCCAGTGATAGAAAAGAGTGTTTGTATAAGTGTGTGATGGTGCTGGGGAAAGGGATGGTGGTAAAGGGGACAAAATGGGAAGGGAAGGAGATGAACTGATGTAGGCTGAGGATGTAATGAGGTCTCTGAGGCACAACCCCCAGATTATAATTACACAGAAACTGTGAGGAGAAAGTTGTGGCAATTATGCACAAAATTCAAGCCAGAGTTCCAGAGTTCTTGCTTCAGTGATCTGGATTAAGTGGATATTTTTTAACCTGATTAATCCAGATAATTGATGTGAGGGAAGTCGGTTAATCACTCCCTATACTTGCCCTACCAGACCATGCAGCAGCAGGCGAGAAGAGCATTGGTGGTCATTTTGAAACTGTTGGCCCTCTTTTCCTGAGGTCTAGGAACTTTGCCATCTTTGATACCCTGGCCCTTCCCCCTGTGTGACCTTCAGGGACCACTTCCAGCTGCAAACTTGAGCACTGCTTTCCAGGAAACCTAATTGTCCAGGCCTGGTCACCTGCCACCCTCTCTCTGTGGAAATTCACTTCATTGTCATGAATTGCATTATTTGCCTAAGAGATAGGCCAGACAGATTAAGATATATTGTCCTGATTGTTGGATGCCTGTTCTTTCTTCCCTTCCAGGGAGGTTAGGATGCAATGTAATTGAAGATGTGTTCTTGTGAGTCTCGTGGCAGAGGAAGCTGCTCTCAGGGACCCTAACAAAGAGGCTCCTGTCCAGGAAGCAAACCTGACTGCATTATTTAGATGTTATAAATCATCATCTCTCCTTCAGTGCTGCTGGCTCCCAGCTCAGGGTGACTGATGGGCAGAAATCATATTTAATGTCCCTGAACCCCAACTTCCCTGGGTCCTCCTGGGTGGGGCTCAAATTCTTAGATGCTGAGTTTTGATTTCATAGGTAATGCCACTCTGTTCGGGAGGTGTGGGTGGCAGTGACTGAATGTGTGAGACTCAAAATTGGGTTCACACTGTCTCCTTTGGTTTATTCAGTATCCACGAGGCCATCATTAATCTCATTCAGCGCTACTGCCCAGCTATAAAGTGAGATAAGTAGTCGTACCTAATTCATGGACTTTCATTTAATTACTGAGATGCTTTGTTTTTCCATCACAGTAGATATCTTAATAAAACCTCAAAGCAATTTTTAAAAATTTAAGTGATTGTTATGGGAATCTTTTTGAGGAATTCTTTTTAAGAGATATCTTTCCTTGGCTTCTTAAACATAGGATGTTTGATGTTTTTTAACATTGTTTTAATGACCCAAGGTCATTGTTGTGAACAGTGCTTTTGAACAATGCTGAGTTTCGAGGATGCTCTCCAGAGCTATCAAAGTGCCTGGTTATTTGCTCCTGTTTAAGATAACCCCCAGTTGCAATGCTTTTGAGGCATGTATCTACTTTTTATAGTTTTTCCTTATTCTTCCTTGCTGTCAGAATGCCATTCATCAATTTTTGCTGCTAAAATTTCATTTATCTTTAGTCAATATACATTTTCCTCCCACAGTCCCTGCCCTGCCCACCTCAGTGCATCAAAGTTTCTATTTTGGCAACAGTTCTCAAAGTGTGATTTATTTACCCTGTGATTAATTGATCCCCAAGACCCTTTCAGGGGGTCTGTGAGGTCAAAACTGTTTTCATAGTATTACTAAGACATAATTTGCCTTTTCCAGTGTGTTGATACTTCTGGTGGTACAAAGGCAATGGTGGTTATACATGCTAGAATCTTAGCACTCATCAATTATGCATCATCAAATTCTGCTAGCCTTTTTTTTTTGATGATGGGTATAAGATTTATCGAGGAAAGATTTAAAAAATTACTCATCAACGACACAAGGTCATACATAATGAAACCTCTTCTGCATCTGTAAACCCCTAGGGTTTTTTTTTTTATATATATACATACATTACATCATTAGTTCTGCTAGTCTTCATTGTATTCCTATTCAGAGTAAGAAAAAAAAGCAGTTTAATTTACAACTAAGAATGTTCTTATTGAAGCAGCAAAAATTGTTATAACATCTCAACACTGGAATACATGACTTTACTATTCTGTGAAATGTAAAAGAACGTATGCATGAAGCACAAAGTATGGTGGTTTCTCAAGGAGAAATCATTTGTTAGGTTATTTGAGTTGTGAGCTGAAGTAGCACACCCCCTCCCCAACCAGAAAAGAGAATTTTTACTTGGAAGACCAAGTCACAGATACTTGTGGTTATTCAGACTTGGTTTTGGTGATCTGACAGATATTTTCCTGGAAATGAATAATGTGAGCCTGTCACTTAGAGGAAAACAACTGACAGCATTTGTTATAAAAAATTATCAAAAATAGAATTTGAACTTTCAAGCTAAAACTACAATTTTGGAAAACATGGATTTGTTATCATGAGCTGGATAAGTTCTCAATGCCTAAAGATTTTCTGATGTAATTGGTGGTGACATTAACAGATGTGATTTTTTTTTTTATTTTGTATAATGAAATGTGTCAACATTTGGAGATCTACATATATCAGTGAATGAAGATTTTCTAAATAACTGATAATGTTCCAGAATAGTGCACAGAAAAAAAATCCATCCAAAGGGAAAGATAAGACAGTGGTTTTTAAAGTAACAGAGTATAAAATGTTCATTTATCAGTGTGGTTTCTGATTTCATATTGAAATCAAGGCTTAAGAAACTACCACTTGTCATGTTTTGGTGTATATCAAAAAGGAATATCTGCAATTATCTTAAAAGGCTGCTAAAATATTATCTCTTCCAAGTGCATCTCTGTGTAAGGCTGCATTTTTTCACATACTTCAACCATAACCTCTCACGACACATTGAATGAAAAGCAGGTAGGAAAATCTGTCTTCTGTTAAGGCAGACATTGAAGATATTTGCCCAAATGTAAAATCTTTTCTCAATAAATTTTTATTTTGTAAAGTGTTTATTTTCCATAGAAATGTCTTAGTTATGTTAGAATATAATGGGTTTATTATTGTTATTTTAAAGCAAATCATTAAATATTTTAAATTTTGTCTCAGTTTAATATCTAATATGGTAAATATCAATAGGTATAATATAATAGTAAAGCATATTCTTTGAGGTCTTTAATAAATTCCTAAGTGTCAGTGGGTCCTGAGACCAAAAGGTTTGGGTACTGGTATATTATGGTGATAGATGAACTCTTACTCCTTACTTATTACTGCCTCATCAGAGCTTGACAACAATCATGCAAGGGAAGCTGGTAAGGAATCACCATCATTGACTTGCTGAAGAAGGGATGGAGGCATAATTAAATTGCAAGTCTAGATTAGAATCCACATTTTGTAGCCCCTGGTCAGGATTTGTTACACCACAGGTAGCCCAGGGAAGGGGATATAACCAGACTTAAGTAACTTTTGCCTGATACTAGTGTAAGTCAGGTCTGAGTGGGCTCCGGAGGTGTTCTTTTAGGAATTGTGCATGCTCTTTGCTGCACAGATTGTGTGGCATTTATTTTTTTCTACTCAAACACCATTGTCTCCCCGACCATTGCCACATCCTCATGTATTATTTTCCTACCCCTTGTCAGTCTCCTTTAAATGTTACCTTACTGGAGCGGTTGTCTCTGACCACCCAGGATAGAACAGCCCATTCCCCATTCCCACAGCTCTCCACCCAATTCAGCCTGCTGTGTTTATTTCCTATGCACTACTGGCATGAGGGTTGGTCGACCAGTTCTCCTCACTGGAATCTAAGCTCTTAAGTGTGTGCTCTGGTCTCTGCATGCCACGATATACAGTTCTGTGCCTGGCACAAAAGAGGTGCTCAACATTTGTTGAATGAGAAAATGAATGTTTTGAGGTGTTTGGGATGTTTTTTGGAATCAGTGGTCTTTTCAGATAAGTACTCTCTGAGAGAAGTTCTGGATAACACTATATTGGCTGCATGCATCACCATCCTCCTCTGAGCAACAATAGCAGTGATTGATTGTCCATCATGCTTCAGAAGGAGTAAAATGTGGAGATTAAGAGCACTCCTTCCTAACTGTGGGACCCAGGTCAAGCGACTGGCCTGAGATTCAGTTCTTGAGTGATTGCCAAGTGTCTTATGTTGCTTTCCTTAAGAAGCAGTCTCTGACACTGAAATAGGAATTTTATTGGGAATTTAGCAATAACAACTTTGTTAGTGCATGAGCAAGCAGGTGAGCGGCTTGGAGAAGTTGAACTAAACGCGGTTGTAGCACAAGCCTGGGCCCATCCTATATGGTCTCTGATGCTGAGAAGGCCTTTAGAGTTGACTTTGATCAAGGCCAAGGGACCATCCTCTGGAGCAGTCAGTGGTTGGATGCATGCTGCCAAAGAAAGGGACATAACATTGGTCAGGACCATCTACCACTCTAATTTCCTGAGGGGACTCAGCAGACAGCACTCCCTACAGCTGGGAAAGTGAGTGTTTCAGTAAAGAAGAAGGAATCTGGGAGGGTACACCATGGCCTTCTCCATAGAAAATGAAATGAGAAAAATTCATGGCAAATGCTTGTCAGACAGTAATTACTTGGTACATTTCAATTATTATTGTTATTATTATTTTGACCTTTCTGCACAATCCTTATTACTGTCTGATGTTATATTTGTTATGTATTGGTTGTTATTTATTAATTGTACCTTCACTGAAAGGCAGGGATTTTATATCATTTGCTGCATTATGATTAGTCATTAATCAGTCCCTGGAACATAGTAGGCTTTCAATGCATACATGTTGAGGGGATGAATTGTGTTGTGTGTGTGCGTGGCCCTAATCAACCACTATAGTGTAAGCTTTTTAAGAGGCAGGGTATGTCTCTTACACCTCTTGTTCTTGTCCCTTGTTACCTGTTTGAAGGGACCATTCCTTAGGTGGCATTCAAGGCCCTTCCCATCTGGCCCCCCTCTGCTCCTATGCTTCCTAACTGGTTGGACTCCCTCCTATGTCTGCACCTTGAACAGCCCCCCCACACTTCTGCTGGGAACACCATTTCCGAACTTCTTGACTGTGCTAATTCCTCTTCATTCCCTAGCTCTCAGATCCTCCTGGAACCTTCCACACCAGTCTGGTTCTGTTCCTCCTGTCAGCTCCCATGCTCCCTGGCTTCCCCCTTTGATGAACTTACCACACTCCATATTGCAATCATCTTTCTGACCCTAAGACTCCAGTGAGGATCTTCTCATTTGTCTGTTTTCCTACTGCCTGACACAGGCATTGTGGTCTAACAACAGGATTAGTATGTTTTTATACAACCAGAGAATTGTAAAGAGTATTATAAAAGGTATTGTTTAAATCTTCAAATAATTTTAACTGGACTGTGTTGAACAATACAATGATAAAACCACAAATTTCTTTGATAACTTTCCCCTGACAAGTTCAAAGCACTATGCATGTTCACTCTTGTTCTGCCCTCCACACTTGATGACTTAGGTGAATTATGTTGCTTTTTGATGGAAGTCGGTTGGACTTCCACCCTCACCACTCTCTACATGAAACACTGGTAGAATCATTTATCACTTACTGAATAAATGGATGAATAATGTGGTTATGGGCTAACTGGGAAGACCTAAAGTCCTTTCGGCTCTCTTCTATTGCTACCGACAGCAGCGTACTTGGAAACGAACAAGATGCATCACGAGGTTATTAGCCTAAGTAGATGGAATTTTCTTCCAATTAAAATGCACAAACCCTAAAATAATTGACTAAAACTAAATTTTAAAGTTTCCAGCCTAGTGTGACCTCTCTTGCCTTAAAATTCCTTTAAGGGTTATCAGAATTCTTAGCGGTTTAATTCACGCAACCTTGGACATCTTTCTTTTGTTCTGACTTGCTACCTAAATCTTTCATTATTAATTAATATTATATCTGTTTCTGTGTTGTTTCCCCTACTGGACTGTGTTCTGCATAACAATGGGAACCTGTTTATCACTAACTATAGTTCATAAAAAGCCTAGGAGTTCTCTGAACCCCCACAGGTGCCTCTGTGATTTGAGGAAGGAGGAAGAGAACAAGGGAAGGAGACAGAGAGAAGGTACAAATGGTTGACAGGGATCCCTGCACTTAGGTCCTTGGTTCCTCCACATTCCCCACCCCAACCCCAAAGTAGCAGCTCAGCTTTTATAACTCAATGAATTTCCAGTGTAGGATCTTATAGGCACAGAAGGTTCTGCTACTTAAAAACAGGTTTTATAGCCACTAACCATTAACACATATCATCTGTTATATGAGCCGATGTCTGTTCTTTCCCTACTAAAATGTAAGTGAGGGCAGGGATCCTAGTGAGTGTAGTAGGTAATCTTTCATATACAGATGAATGAATAAATTAATTTGACAAAGAATTAATTTGACAAAGATGGTGTCGATTGAATTCCAATTGGCTTAACATATTTAAACACAAGAGGACTTTTGAGTTTGGGACTATTTAAATGTAGCATTATCATATAATGTATTGTCTACACTGAAACCCTTTTGAAGTGAAAGTGTGACATTCTTAATTACTCAGGTCAACAGATGAAGATAGTGGCTGCTTCTGACAGAGTAGGACGTAATTCACTCTCTTGAATGACATCTCAAGGGGATCTTGATTGAGGGCAAATTTGAAAGTTTAACCTTTGGCCAAGGGGATTTCAGTCCTATTTATTTCCGCCTTGTTAGAAGTGGTTATTACAGGAAACAAATCCAGTGTTGGCCTTGTTGCCGATTACAGGAAACAAATCCAGTGTTGGCCTTGTTGCCGATTACTCACTTCTCCCAATTTTTGAGTGTCTGAAGATTAGAGCTACTACCAGAAGAGTAAAGGTTCCTTTGTGGGCTCAATGATAGCCTATCACCAGTCCTGGGCTCCTGTCTCTCTGACGCTGAGGGAGACAGCAATGAATATGCTTTCCAGGGACAGGGAGCGTAGCTATTATTTTTGCCATCTCTGCTACCATTCCCCTCCCAAGCCCTTGATAGGGTCCTATCTGTGAAAGTGGATCAGTTATTCTGAGGGCAATACCAGAGATGAGAAGACAGAATAGGGGAACCAACATGGCTAACAAGGACATGCCTTTGGCAATGAGGTACCTGAGTTACAGGACCCCCGGCTGTAACACCTAAGTTCTCTGAGTTCAGTTTTTCCAGTATTTCCAAGGCATCCACCTCATGAGTGTAGGACAGAGTGTGTGATCGTTTGCCACATAAAGCAGTGTTGTGGTCCTGTGCTGAATTTAAGGAGTTCACAATAAAGTTGAAATGAGATGAGCAAGCCCAGTGAAACTTCTTTTCAATGTTGGTATTAGGATCATAGGATTTAGATCAGGCCATTTCAGAATGTCCCTGTTGTGTTTTAGGAGACGGTTTTGACCTGTAATATATCCAAGTTTATGTGATACATTCTATTATAATCGTGTTCGTAAAATTACAAATGTCTCCCAGGAAGAGGGTGAATCAGATGTTATCCTGGCACTGCCCCTGACATGCTCATTCGGTCTGGGGTCAGTGCATGATTACTAAGCCCTACTGGAAAAAAAAAATAAATTGACATTTTAGACTGAAAATCACATCGTTGCCAGGTGGTGTGCATGCTGGCTGTGTACAGATATTATATGTCCCTGCAGTCATGAAGCAATTTATGTGCTGGAGTGGATTTCCCATAAGTTAGTTCATCCTGTTTCCCATAGAGCAGCTTGATAGGATGTGAAAGCGGTCCCTCTCTCCTCTCTGCAAGAGAATTGGTTACACAAAACCACAAACCCCATTTCATCCCAGTGAGGGAGGGCTGCTGCCACATCCCCAAAGGGCACAGGGTGCTGGTTCCCTCCTTCCTGTCTGCACTGTGTCCTCACCCCAGAGCCTCTCTGAGGGGCTGTCACTATGAGCAGCTCATGGAAAAGGCAGTGGAGCATCCCCACTGCGGAGGGGCCGCCCAGCAGGATGATGAGGTGCTTGGTGGCTCCTGATTAGATATTAGCCCACTGAAGCCTGACCTCAGAAAGGTGGCCTCTGGCTCACTGAGCATTGGTCCTTACCCTTCCAAATCAGACTTCCACAGCCAAACTTTTAAGATGACTTTTCTTATTGCTGACCTCTCCGAGTTCTTGGGCACAAATGCTGATTTACTCAGACCTTGTTTTCCAAGAGCAGGTTATGGCTTGAAAGAAGCTGGGTCTGTAAAGCTAGAAACAGAAATGAAAAGTGAGTTTATCGTCATTTGGAGTCTAAAATTAGAGACCACACAAATGAGACCAGAATGAAATGATGTGTGCGAGAGGATTAAATTCAATAGATGATTTCTGAGTGATTTGTATTTGCCAGACTTGGTGTTTTATTTTACTTTTTTAAAAGATTTATTTATTTATTTTAGAGAAAGAGAGAACATTAGAGGAAGGGGCAGAGGGAGAGAGATTCTCAAGCAGATTCCATGCTGAGCGTGGAGACTGAGGCAGGGCTCTATCGCACGACCCTGAGATCACGACCTGAGCTGAAACCAAGAATCAGATGCTCAACCAACTGCGCCACCCAGGTGCCCCATAGGCCTGGTGTTTCTAATCCCATCCACCTCATCCTACCCCCCACCCCCCAAAAAAAAATCCCACCTATGCTGCTTATCATGTGCTTTGTACATAGTGGGCATTTTTCTTGCTAATCATATGAAAGTGGGAAAGTATGACGAGAAAGCAAAACATGAACATAGCTCTTGGCTCCTGACAGCAATTTCCCTGAGGTCATTTTACAGGGCAGAATTTTTTCCCTGGAGCCAGAATCCTCTAACCAAGAGCCATCAGTAATTGTCCTGAGAAAAGCAGTCAGAGTGATAAAATAACTTACAGTTCGTTTCCAGAATTGTCCTACCTCCTCCCCTTGCTCATGCTGTTTTCCTGACTTACATGCTGATCCAGCTCTGCCTGCTGAAATAACAACATGTCAGAGCCTGCTTCAAGTACTACCTGCCCTGCCCATTCATCTCGTGGCACCACCCTCCCACAGCTAAAGAGTACCAGATATTTCCTCTAAATCCCGATAAAGGTTTCAGAGAGCATGCATCTATTGTGTTATTTCTTGCTAGGTGTATATATAGGTATGAGTCAATCTGTCTTATCCTCAGCATTGGCCAGTTAGGTGATGGAAAACCAGAACTGGGTTTCATTAGTGCGTTCATTCATTCATTTTTAATATTTGTCAGCCCCTGTTTGTGAGGTCCTACCATGGGTCAGGAATGGCACGAGGTCCTGGGGAAGCCACTGTGCATGGCATGGATGGTCCTTGCATTGACTGAGCTTCCTTCTAGAGGGAGATTTGGGCAACTAACCAGACATTTACACTCCATTGCAGGGTTCCCAACCTCAGCACTATTGCTACTTGGGAACAAAAAATTCTTTGTTGTGGGAGATTGTCCTGTGCCTTGTGGGGTCTTAAGCATCCACCCTGACTTCTACTCTCTAGATATCAGTAATATCCCTTTTCTGACCCCCCAGTTTGCCAACCAAAAGGGTCTCCAGACATTGCAAAGTGCTCCCTGTGGTGGAAAGTCACCAGCCTGAGCATTACTGCACTACAGGGATAAATGTAATTATAAGTACAGGTTCTATGGGAGCCTAGAGAAGGGACGTCTAAGACTTTAAGGGTCAAAGAATCAAGGCCTTAGCAGGAAACAAATGGCACACTGGATTGTGAAGAATTGTAGGCAGATTTAATAGGAGAATTATTTACAAGGTATGGAAAGGGTATATAAAGGGAACCCATTTCCAAGGTTAATAACAGCAGGATTTTTCTTGCCCCAGGCCAGAGGGGGATAGTTGGACAATTGCTGGGTTAAAGGGGGGAGTTATGTGGAGAGGGCTGACTCGAGAGAAGCCATGTTCTTTGGTGAAGTGTCTCAGTCATGGGAGGTGACCCTCCTGGAAAATTCACATTTGAGCTCACTTTCCTTCTTTCTGATCACCTGCTGGGCTTCCTAGTGGTCATGTCAAACAGAAACCAATGGCAAGGGAACCAGGTGGTGTAGCCCATATTAATCAGGCACTCAGAGAAGAAAGCAGGGCATAGAAGGCTGACAAGTGTTTCTAGAAGGTTGAAAAGGAAATATTTAGTGCAGCAGATTTCCCTGAAAGAGTCAAATCTAAGTTAAGACTCAAAGGATGAGTCAGAGTTACTTGAGGACAAGGTAAGAGAAATAGCACATGTGATTTCTATTCCACAAAATTCCATTATAAGAATCATTGTTACATTTATTGTTAATCTCTTGAGCCCCCATCAGCCTGGCATATGAGAAATTCAGTCTAAGTGATGTTTCGGGGGGACTGTCTTTCCTCTCTAGAGCATCCGGAATGCTGAGGAAAGGGTCTCTAGTTTTCAGTCCTCAGTGGTAGGAGTCCTTCAGTCCTAGGTTGTAGGGACAATTCATTCCTTGAATAAAGGAACAAAGAAAGGGAGAGAGGAAGGGAGGCAAGGAGGGGAGACAAGTAGATCTCAGCTTCTGGATCCACCCTCATCTTCACCCAGTTTGAGGTGCTGTCACCTACGGGGCATTTGCATGGGAAATGAACAGGTGATCTGCTTTGGTGGAGACACCTCTGTAAACCCCACCACTTGGCTATCTATCCCCTGCCCCCCAGCTGGCTGGTCTACTCCCACCTCTCTGAGCCAAGACTCTTTGTTTTCCTGTTTATTTAAAACAAAAGCCTGGATGGTAATCATCTTCTGGGTGCCTAGCAACTGCTTTAGACCCCATGACACAGAAGTCATTAACAATCCTGACGTCAGAAGCTCAGGATGGAGAACAAAGTCTTTTGTATGTATTTTTTCATCCTCCACAAAGGTACATGAGGTTCTAATGAGACAGGCAGTTTATACTTTGCACCAACATTAAAGCACCTAAGTAGTTAAGGGAGTAGGTGGGGAGCCTACCAAAGTCAGCAGTCAGCCATGTGACCCAAACCCAGAGCTTCCTCGTGGTCAGGCCCCGTGCATACTGTAGTTCTTACAGCTCTCCTGCACAAGAACTAAACCGCCAAAAAATTGTGCATGACTTACTTATTTTTACCTGCTCATGTGTTGACTCTTTGGAATGAAAACACTGGAGCCAAATGTTTTCTTCAACACAGCAGGAGCCCTGGCTGCCTCGGTGGCTGACCGCAGGTCTCCTTCTCAAGTGCTCTGTGCCTCCATCGCGGGAATTAACCTGGCTGCCTCCTCCTGTCTTCTCTGTATCCTGCTTCCCCATCATCTCATCGGTGTCCTTGCTAATTCGACAAAGTTAATACCTGATTAATAACTCCTATGATAGAAGAGTTCCTGGATGAGCTGTAGCCCCCATTTACAATCTGCTGGTGATTGAAAAATTATGTTCAGTTCAGTAATAATTGATGGAAATGGTCTCTTCTCTTCTGCAGCTGATTGGCTTTGTAATTGTGATTTAATAATGTAAATACCACTTGTTTTCTTCTCAAGATGAATTGCCTTCTGATTTGCTAGACTCAAGGCTCATTGGGCTTTCTTATATCTTTGTCTCTTCTCCTGAGGTTATAGGTGAGATCTATTCATTATTTTGCTCTATTTTTCTTTACATTTTGAATCAATAGTTGGAAGGAAGACATTTTTTTCAACCAGCTATTGGTGATCAAATGTTAGACCTAAGACTTATAGAAATAATTTAGAAACAGGAGCCCTGGGTGGGTAAGTAAGTGATGTACTCAAATGTACACAGAGAGCTAGAGATTGCTCACGAACTAGTATGGTGCTATTTCCTAAATGATGAGGAAAGCTCAAAACGAATGGATGTGATTTTGTGATTTATAATAAGAAATACATATTTGGTCTTTGTCCAGTTCCTGGCACAGAGCTTCAAAAACCCTTGGAATTTCCTGTGACAACAGGAAATGTACCTTCTGTTATGTTAACGATGAGACTTTTGGAAAGCACCTAAGGATAGAGGATGGTTGCCAGGGTAGCCAATCCTGTGATTAGAGGGTTGGAATGTTCATTCTTCCCTACCCCACCACCACCACCACCTCGGGGAGGGGACAGGGGCTGGAGATTGAGTTCAATCACCAATGGCCAGTGATTTGCTCACTCATGTAATCAAGTCTCCAGAAAACCCAAAAAGGCAGAGTTCAGAGAGCTTCTGGGTTGTTGAACATCCAGATTCAGGGAGAAGGGTGAGCTCCGAGGGCATGGAAGCTTCATGCCCCTCTCCCCATTCCCTGCCCTATGCATCTCTTCCATCTGGCTGTTTGTGAATTACATCCTTTTATAATGAACCGAAAATCTAGTAAGTAAAATATTTCCCTGAGTTTTGTGAGCCACTCCAGCAAATCAGTCAAACCCAAGCAGGGGTCACAGGAACCTGTGATCTACAGCCAGTGCACGGAAGCACAAAGAACAACCTGGATTTTCAGTTGGCATCGGAAGTGGGGGAGCAGGGGCATCTTGTGGGACTGAGCCCTTCCCTGGTGGGATCTGATACTATCTCTAGTTGGATAGTGTCAGAACTGAAGGACACCCAGCTGGTGTTAATTGCTTGGGGTGGGGGATGAAACCCACGCATCAGAACTGGTGTCAGAATTGCAAAGGCTCTGTATTTTACTTTCTTTATTGAATGTTTCTCTACTGTTATGCATACATACTATATGTGTATCTGTGTGTTCATATGTGAATTATATGCAACATGAAATAAATACCACACTGTTACTTATATTAATTTCATGACTTACCATCAAGGTACAGTGTTCTATAATTGAAAAAAAAAAAACCCTCTAGTGTTGCGGGTAAGTGGAGCAAGCTCAAGGCCAGTCTGAAGGTGTCTGACACTGTGCATCCTGACCCGTTCCCTTCAGAAGCTCCCTGTGCAGTCGTCCTGGAAATCTAGAGGCACCACCTGCCTAGCGACCAGGCTCCAGGCACCTGCCTGACATGGCATGTAATACAGCAGCCCCTTCCAACCTCCCTATTTTTGTCCAGGATCCTTCAACCCAAGCCTGCCTTTTTGGAACTCAGTCATCCTTACAATCCTCCTTGCTCTTCTCCCCCAGACTGACATTGTCTGCCAGGGAGGCAGAGGCTCCATGCTTCCTAAAGTAACAAAAACAAAAGTGACAAACTCATCTGAGCCAATAGGAAACAAATCTAGGAATTTTCAGGACTTTTCTCCCTCTCCAGGTCAGATGTGTTAATTTTGACAGAGGCCTGTTGGGTTATTTATGACCACTGCGCATAAGGAAACCCAGCAAAGGCAGACAGGAAGGGGAGCACAGCAGGGGTCTGGTGAGGGGTCTTTCAGAGGCTGACAAGCCCTTGCTTGAGCCTTCACATCCCTCCCAATGTGCTGAGCTGCCACATTTTCCAGAACCAGAGCCAGCCCCAGGGTTTGAGGGTAGAAACAAGATTCACACCTCCAAACTTCCCTACCCAGGGGCTTTGGGCCTTGATCAAATGCTGATTGCCGTCCAGAGACTCATGGTGAGACCACAGCATCCCTATGTACTGGGGCAGAATTAAGTTGAGAGAAGAACAGTGGCTAAGGAGCTAAGAAATAAACTGGCCCAATGCCCTCATTTTGCAGATAAGGAAACTGAGGCTGCCCCAAGTAAAGTGGATTGTCCAGAGTTCCTGGCTAATTAGTAGCAGAGCGAAGACTCCTAGGTTTCCATTAGGCCTATGTTCATCAGGGTTCTCCAGAGGAACAGAACCAGAAGGTTATATAAAGAAACAGATAAGACAAGACTTACTATAGGAACCAGCTTGAGTGGTTATGGAGGCGAGAAGTCCCCTGATCTGCCATCTGCAAGCTGCAGGATCAGGAAACCTGGTGATGTAATTCAGTCAGAATCTAAAGTCTGGGAACCAGGTGAGCAGATGGTGCTGCTTAGAAATCAGCCTTAGAAATCACCTTAGAAATCAGCCGGTCCTGAGGCCAAAGGCTTTAGAAATGGGGGAGGTGGGGGCACCCACTTGTATAAGTGCCAGGAGCTAAAGGCCCAAGAACCTGGAGCTCTGACGTCCGAAGGCAGGAGAAGACAGACATCCTAGCTCAAGAAAAGCGAGAGGGAATTTGCCCTTCCTCCATCTTTTTGTTCCCTTCAGGTCATCAGTGGACTGGATAATGCCTACCCACATTAGCGTGGGCAATCTGTTCTACTCAATCTGCCAAATCAAATGCTCATCTCTCGTAGAAGCACTTCATAGACACACCCCAGAATCATATCTACCAGCTATCTGGTCATCCTTTTGCTCGGCCAAGTTGACACATAAAACTAACCATTACATGGCCCCTCAGATCATGTTGGTTCTGTTCTGGTGCAGCCACAGATCAGTTCTGATAGTGGGGGTGCAGGGGAAATTTGGGTTGCAGTTCTAAGCGTTGGGCCTTTACTACTGCCAGCCCCCCCCCCTTTGCTTGTCTCTCTTCTGTCTTCTGGTTGGGAAGGATTCACAAGGTGAGCCACATAACTAAGAAGGGATATTTTTAGCCAGGCAGGAGAGGACAGAAAGCAGAGAGAAGCATCATTTTCCTGCATTTGGAGTTACCCTCAGACCCATGAAGATGGGTCTCAGATCAGATAAGTGGATGATTAGTTATACCTATAAGATATTATTCCAACCTACCGATCGAGAGGAGGGAAACAAGAACAGCTACTTGTCAAAATCTGCATGAATAGGATTCTTAGAAGGGAACGGAAAGAATTAATTTCCCCCATTAATACAAGACATTACCCTCAGACACACACAGCCCTTCATAATTGTCAAAACCTCTTTCCTCCCCATCACCGAGCAGTGACAGCACAATGACAGATGAGAGCCACCTTGAAATTGCTGTGGTGTCTTTATTCTTGTGCCTGTATTGTCAAGACCCCAGAAAAAGCTAGGGTGGCCTAGGTCAATTCTGCAGTGTGCATGCCTGACTGCAGGAAATGTCTTATGTTTCCATATAGGTCAGTGACCCTGAGCTTCTCGGTTGGAACTCTGCCCCTCAGCACCACAGTTGTCAGATTTCCAGAACTTAAGGAATTCTGTGGGATTTCTGGTCACAGACTGTATTGCTAAGTTATAAAAAAACTAGAAATGACCTCAGAAATCATCCAGTATGTGTTTTTATTTGATAGGAAAAAATAGTGTAGGCTTGGGGTGCTAAAAACATTTACCCAAAGTCACATAGCACATTAGTGGCAAAGTGGGGGTTAGAACCAGGTCTTCTGATCTCTAATTCGGTACTTTTCTCCCACTTACTCCTGCTCTTGGCAGAGTCACAGAAGACCGTGGGTATTGTGACTTCTATGGGAACGAGGCTAAGAAGGGAGGCCAGGAAGATAGTCGTCTTTCATGAGAGGTCAGCTTAATAAGAGACCAAGTCAGATGATAGGAGGCAGACAGACTTGCCTAGAACAGCACAAGGTGCAGATACCGAGGGCCCCTTGACAAGAAAGTTGCCAAAGCAAACCAACATCACATCAAGAGCTCTTGGCCCCAAGGGCGGAGACATTGCCCACTGAGTGCACAGCTCCTCATTCTTCCTTTCAACGGCCGCTATAGCTGAGTGCGTGACCATAGCTCTCTGCCCTTGATGCTTCAGAGCTCAGGCCCTCCAGCTCGGTGAAGTGTGCACAATGTCTCAGGTGTGGCCTGCATGCCAAGTATGCTGCTTGGCTTAGTGGGTATTCTGCCTGGAAGCGAATACAAGGATTTCAAAAACATTAATGAATGTTGATGATTAGCATCATTGTCATGCGGTTGTGCTATTGGGAGCTAATCTGGGGGGAGACTAAAAGGTAGAGAATAAGAGAAGAGGAAGGAAGACAGGAAGCAGGAAGAGTCAGGCTGCACCAACGCTTCATCTGCAGACACTGGACTGTGTTCTGCCTCAAAAGAGCATCTCCCCAGTAGCCTGAAGGGGCCCTGTGGCTGCTTCCGTGAGTGTTCTGGACCATCGTAACCATTTCAGAAGGTGGAAATCTGGTCTGGTATCCAAACTGCCGGGACTTCGAGCCAGCATCTGTGGAACCCCAGCTGGGTTTCTGTCCTGCAGGGTGCAGTGCTGATGCCCTCACTCTAGTTGGCCTTGCCTCTGAGCAGCTGCTCTAGCCTGCAACCCCACAGAAAAGTAGTTAGCTCATGAGCCTCAAGCTCCAAGGAAGGGAGCACACAGAGTCATGCTGGACCCTCATTTAGCAGAGTCCTACATCTGAGAATTCACAATCTCCTTGGGGACCAAACCACTGTCTCTCATTGAATTTAAAAGCGTGGGTGTTGGGACAGCCCCACAGGCAGAGAAAATGCAAGCAGCAGCCTGGACAAATCCTGATGGCCGGCCTTTCCAGTGGCTGGAAGTATAGTGGCCACTCAGATTATCACCCAGAGCAGCACAATGTTGAGAGCGGAAGTGACCATTAATTAATAATGAGGCTTGGAAAACAGGTGTCCACTGAGAGTGTACCGGACAGACTTAACTATATGGTTACCCTACTTGTAAAAATAACAAAGACTTCCTTGGTGTTGCTATAGAAAACATTAATCCCCAGGGAAAACAAGCCAAGTGCAGTTGGTATTGGAAGGAAAGTTTTAATTCCTCCCAAAGCACATAAAAGGTAAAGCATTTGGTCTGATATTGCTCTTTATTAGAAATAATCTGAAGAGTTTGGACACCACTTGCTCCCCAACAGTTTCTGACAAATAGACTTGCTGTGAGCTCAAGAAGCCAAGTTTTCAAGCACCGTCTGGTGTTGGGTACTCACTGACCACGTGGTGGCATGGGGCATAGCCGCGCCTCCAAAACACTATTTTCTTTGAGAAACTGGGCCTAGGTGACTGGTCATCCCTGTTTAGGCTAATGCAAGACAGGTCAAGTCAAACTTTCTTAAGACATATACAAGACATACATATACAAAAAAGCAGTATCTCATTCAGTGCCTTGATTAATTTTTTAAAAATTATTGATTATTTTTTAAAGTAGTAGTTTATTTCGACTAAAGCATAGAATTCCTTCACTCTTTAGTTGTTAGTAATGAAATAACCTTTTTGGTTCAGAGTGCAAATAGTATTAATGAAGGAAGAAATCCTGTAATAAATAAAAACTTTTCAAATGTCCTTAACATTTTGTCAATAACTCAGCTGTTTCAGCTATGCTTTCTAAAAGTCATGATGTTGTTTTCCTCAACCTTTATGTCTTTTTGGCCTGAGCTGTTTATTTCTGTTCATGTGTGGATACTTTGTAGAATATAAATGTTAGCTACTTTTTTTTAACCATGTCAGCTACTCTGTTCTCCAAATGGATTTAAGCTCCTGCCCTCCGCCATTTTTCTGCATATATGTGAATTTCTGGCTTTCTGCATTCTGTATCCTCATGCTCTCTGTCTCCGTGTGTGTGTGTGTGTGTGTGTGTGTGTGTGTAAGGGCGTGCACATATTCAACTCCTCTCTTCTTTATCCAGCATGCACTCGGAACTCCCACTGAAAGGGTATGTGCCTCATGCTTGCCAGTACCCTGGCTCTTTCTGTATCACTCACTCAGGACTACTCCCTCTGGGTCAACAGTATCATCTAGATTATAAAACTCTCATGTCCTGATTTTTCTTATAGCGAATGAACCCATTTCAGAAAAGAACACAAGGAAGACCAAACTGACTACATGTCTTCACTGTGCTTTGGAGAGAGAGACTCTTGCCCTGATGCTCTGTGTCTGTCCATCTGGGCATCCCTTTCCACTGTGGGCTGATGAAGGGCAGTCAACGCTGTCAGGCCCAGGCCCTGCTGCCATTACCTTGCAAGGCTCCCTTTCCCAGACTCACCTGCTGACATCCCAACTGTATGTCTCTCATAGAGGCCAGTGGACAGTCAATAGAAGGCCTGAGCACACTCTGAGATGTGCAGAACTTTATGGACTGCGCACTGGGTGTTATATGCAAACAATGAATCATGGAACACTACATCAAAAACTAATGATGTAATGTATGGTGATTAACATAAAATAATAAAATAAAATTAAAAAGAAAAGAAAATGACAGACTTAGGAAATTCACCACTGCCAGGCAATTCCTTTGAGCCTCCGGCTCCCGGGAGCATTATTATTATTTTTTTTTTAAAGATTATTTATTTGTTTATTCATGAGAGACAGAGAGAGAGAGAGAGAGAGAGGCAGAGGGAGAAGCAGGCTCCCAAGGAGCAGGGAGCCCGATGCGGGACTCGATCCCAGGACCCTGGGATCATGACCTGAGCCGAAGGCAGACGCTTAACCATCTGAGCCACCCAGGCGCCCCTCCCGGGAGCATTATTAATGTACTCTTTCCCCCCTTAGAAACTCACCTGACTTTCACAGTCACATATTGATCATGTCATTAGACAACTTACTGTCAGCCTCAGGGAAGGCAGCCAGCAAGGCAGCCCTGGACAGGGGCAAGCCACCCCTCCCTTGGGCAAGGTCCTGGTGGCGGCAGCCTGAGAAAGGTTGTCTGAGCCCATGACAAAGAGCTTCTGTCACTGCCAGCAAGTGAGACGTTGACCCAGAGGCTCAGTCTCCAAACCAAAATGACTTTAGCACAATTCAATTGCTTGTATTAATTAAGGGAAAATGAAACAGTGGGTTTATCACACTTTTCATTAACTCCAATGCAGCGAAGGGATGTATCTGGGAGTTGGGAGCAAGCAAGGATGGAATGTACTGCTGTCCACACTTCCTGGTTTAATTAAGGAGGGGGCGCCCAGAGTTGCTTTTTGCCAGCAGTATTCGAAGGAGAGTCACGGGGTCAGGGAGGATAGAGAGCGTGGACAGCGGCCTGGCAGAAAGAGAGAAGATTAAGCAGAGAGGGAGAATTTAGAGGGGATTCAGTTTCCAAACCCTTGGCCATCGGGCATAGAGTGAACAGATGCTATATGTTCATCCTACAAGAGATGCATACAGAGTTCAAGGAGGTGGTAGTTGTAATCCCTTCTCGGTGCACTTGGCAACTGAGACAATGGGATAGCTACCACATAGGGGTGCCCACGTACTCTCCACTCCCAACGGCTTTCTTCTTTTCTTGCCCACTGGAGTTCTCCTTCTCCCGCCCATGTCTTCACAAAGCCATTTGCTCTCCGTGGATGCCTCCTTAAATTCTTACCCCTCTTCCCTGCTCTTACCCTCTTCTTGTTCATTTCCTCCAAGGCACCCGCCCCCAGGCAGGTGCCACTGTGAGCCACCTCCTGACAGGCCTCATGGCAAAAGCTGTGACAGGTGTTGACGTTTAACCTCACAAAGCAGTTTCCCTGGATAGAGCAGCAACTTTCCGTGGTAAATGAGGAGGGACAGTGAGGTTGGGGCACCCAGAAGGGGACTTTTAACCGTTTCAAAGAGAGAAGCCAGGCAGGGGTTGCCTCAATATGAGGATGATTGTTTTGGATGATGTGAATAGTCTAGCAAAGGAATAGGCAGCCCTCTGAAATCACCCCCAGGGATATTCACACAGAGTGGGGGAAGATATTCCATCAGGAACAATAATCCAAAAAAAAAAAAAAAATGGAAGACTAAAATCTTTGAGCCCTCATGGTGCTTAGAACTGTACAATTGTAAGGAATTGTATGAAGAAAAGAAAAATTGGGCATAGGAGTAGTGACTGAGAGATAGCTGGCATGGAAGGACAGGTTGTGAAGGGGGGAAGAAAGAAGTCGAACAAGGTCAGGAAGCGTCCTGATTTTACTCCGGATTTCCTATTTGATCTCTTCATCCCTGAATGCTTAGGTTGCTTCCAGCTCTAATAAATCTTTCTGAACCACCATCCTTTACTAGCAGGATGTAAAAACAATTAGGAACTGAAAACTGAGCCTAGGGATAGAAAAATATAAACTGCTCCAGTTCTGGGCTCATGATATTGTAGACTACCCAAGGTCAAGGACCTTGTCTTCTACCTCTTCTCCGCCCTACACCCAGTGTCTAACCCAGCGCTTCTCTCACGGTACTAGTGCATAAAATGACTGCAGGTGATGTCAGGGAAGGCAGATCACACCAGGGGTCCTTCCCTGAAGCAGTTTCTCAGTCTGCTCCTCTGTTTCTAAGATGGCAGACCCTGCTCACGGCCACTGCCTGTTCTTTGCAGTCTGTGACTGGGTCAGTACCTGCCTCCCTGCAGAAGAAGCCCCCTGTGCCCACATAACCATGGGACTTGCTCACGCATCTTGCAACTGAGGAGTCCTGGCCCACGGACCTCCCACATACCCTGATAAATGGCCCCGTTTGTATTCTTGCAGCTCTTAATCTCACTAACACAGTGAATTAAACTTACCTTCTCCAAAGTACTCATCTGTGGGAAGAAATAACCCCCTTTAAAAAAAAAAAAATGCCACTGATTCAGAATTCACTTCCTTTCGCTTCCAGTCATGGTATATGGGGATGTCTGAATGCATAGGGCAGGTTGATAATGCCTTTGGGTTATTGGCTTGTTAAAGGACATCTCATCACAAAGCAAAATTGTGCAGTTGATTTGGGACTCCCGTTTTCATACATTTTGTCAGAGAAAATATTGTAGTCCTTTAGCCTGTATTTTTCCTTTAATCCTTTCTGAATGTGTCTTCAGCATCTTTCCCGTGACACCCAGGCCATCTTTTCAGCACCCCCTCGGTCTTTCATTCCTTCCTCATACCTTCCTTCTCCTTCCTCTTCTGTTCCTCCCTCAGGTGTTTCTCCCTGTCCCTCCTCTCTCTTCCTCTCCCTCTCAGCAGTTTGTCTTCCTGGCAGCCAGCAAAGAAGAATAAAACATTTGTTGCCTTCTGCCCCTTTCGATGCAGCATGGAATCAGAATTTGACATTGCAACTGGACCCGGAGATGCCAGGGAAAGCATGTGACCCTGCAGTTTCCTAGATCTCTAGGCATTTAGCAACCTCGATTTGTTCACCCAGTATTGAAAGCAGTAACAAAAATTACATCTCAATCACCTTCAGTGAGCTTAAGATGGGGAACAGTTTCAAAGTCTTCTTCCCATTTCTTAGCAAAGACAACTGAGAGAATGCATGCTTTGTAGTAAGACCATGAACACTCTGAAAAGTTAGCTTCAGGGTCCAGATCCTTGACCTCAGCGCACCTGACTGAGCACTGTTCTCCAAAGAGGGTGTCTTTTGAGATGCAGGCTCCCCAAGGATCTCTGCATGAGAGGAGCACAGTAAGCTTTGTTGACCAAGTGGCCACTTCGAAGACCCAGATAATTGCACATGGGTGACAAGAGTGAGCTGAGAAGAGCACGGGTGGTGCCTTGTAACTTTGCTGCTCAGTGCGTGGGTCCCAGAGCAGCAGCATGGAGATCCTTGGGCACTGGTTAGAAATGCAGAACCCCAGGCCCCACTCTAGACCTACTGAATCAGAATCTATGGATTTTTTAGATCCCAGAGGAATTTATATGCAAATAAAAATCTGAGAAGCACTTACTTTATAGTACAAACTTGACAAAATTCATTCTCTCACTTAACCAGGTAGTATTATTGTAACGATCCCCATTTCACACGAAACACTCTTCCTTCCTCCCTTTTTTGCTGTCATATAAGTATCCCATAAAAACAACATCACACATAGTGAAAATACATTCCCACAATCCAGAGGGTGGCTGTGTCATCCAGTAATTTCTACACAAAAGATCCAGGATCTGCCCTACTCATACAGATGCAGAGAATTACTCAGGGTCCCAGCGCATTGGCCTCCATCTTCTTTGAGGTGACCCCGTCCATTTGCACAGGCCAACACTTCTAAGTTGACTGGCTTCTACAAACCTGCCTTATTAGGGGCTTTAAGACATGTGTCCAGTGTGTACCATGGAGCATGATATGGATCTATCTCATTCTCTGCAAGGAAAGGGGCTCAGTGACCGTGCCTGAGGCTCCTGCTGGACCTACTGCAGGTGGCTCTTTTGTTTGGTCAGATTTAATTACTTGTGGCAAATGCACTGTAGCACATTTTGAAAAAATCATGGCATCTTAGGAGTAGGGAGGCAGCCTTTTGATCCTGCCATACTTATTCATTACAGAAAAGGTATAGTGAATTTGGGACGTTGTTTTGTGTGATTGATTTCACTGTTGTTTAATCCTTAAAAATACTTAGATTGGTCAACCAACATCATTTCAATAAGTGAGGCCATTTTTATCTTTATAGACTTCCTGAAATAAGTGATCTTAAAATCTTTTTCAACTATGAGATTCTGTTAAGTCTGAGAGAAATAAGGAAAAAGGGATGAGAAGATGTTTCTCTCCCTCTAATAAATCTTGAGGAATTAGGATATGAACTAGCCTGAATGATTAAATGTCTGCTGCGCTGGAGGCCTTGTGACCAGCACCACTAACCTGAGATCCTGGTGAATAGGGCCCTACCCCAGCCCCAGGGGCGCCATGCTCTGGAGTGTCTTGCTTGACATTTTCTAAGTCCTCCTCTGGTGCCTGGGAGCAGCCTAGGCCAGCAATACCACTAAGGAGAGATACTCAGAGTCTAGACTGGGAGTGTGTGCCCTGTCCTGGGGCCATTGTTCCCCTACAGGGTGGGGTGCGTTTCCAACCTCTACTGTCAGCCATTCTTCACATGGGTTCAACCAGATTCCCCAAGATCACCAAACTCACACCTGTGGGCTTATTCTGGGACCCGGTCCACAGGTCCAGGTTCTAGGAGGGTGGTAAAGGATTGCTCCTCCTGACAGTGCAAGATTTCTTTCATGTAACTGCATGAGATTGGGCTACCAGAATGGTGCTGATGTTGGATGACTCTGCTTGATCATATAGAGAGGGACCTCTTGAAAAATATTTTGCCAGGGGACCCATACCTGCTTGGGATGTACTGAAGTAACTGATGGCAGAGCCTGGGTGGTTGGGACTTGGAGTGGGGGGTGGAGGCAGGGAAGGCAACAGGAGCTGAAAAGCAGTTGGTCTGAGGAAATGGGCAGGACTGGTGGAAACTCCCCAAGGGTTAGACTTGGAGCAAGGTCAGGATGCTAAAGCACCTGCCTCCCTACCCCTGCCCATCACCCTACCCCTCATCTTCCTGCTATTCCACATCCATGGTTGACCTAGACTTAGTTGACTGAACACCCATTGGATAGGAATATGTTTATATGGGAGTGTGAGGAAAGTTATAATGAGTTTCTATCTTTCTGAAAACTAGTTTCACTCTAATGCTTGGAGCACAAAAAAGAATCAGGCAGCAGACCTACAAGAAAGGCAAATGACTGTATTTCGTCCCTGGCCTTTGTGTTGGCTGGGTTTTCACAGGAGCCTGGTGCTTTGACAGAACTGGAAACATTTGGGGTTCAAGACAGAGCGTCCGTTCTCTTTGCACTGAACCACAGGGAGGGGGATGAGGGATAAGAGAGAAGAGCCAGATTGTTGTAAGACACATAATGGTGATTGCAAACAATGTACATTCTGTGACCATACAATATTTTGGATCATGAATTCCAAGCTTCATAAGTGTCTAGGAACAAAGTCTCCAGAATGTCCCACAGAGTTGGGTATTAAATCCACAAGGCTGTTCTAGTAACCATGGGTCCATCATTTGGGGCTACCACATTTATCTTACATTGGCAATCATTTATTGAGCACCACATGCATAGTGGTTACAAAATGCTTCCACATTCATTCTTTCTCCAGTTCATCTTCTCCAGGACGGTTTGAAACTGAATCAACTGCTTGGCATCTATCTGTATTAAACTATTAAATGGTCACTTATTTATTCTACAAGTAGTTAGTAGTTTGTGTTCCATATCCAAAGGAATATTTTTTATTTGGAAGAGAGAGGTGGGGGGCAGAGGGAGAGGGAGAGAGAAACTCAAGCAGGCTCCACACCCAGCATGGAGTCCAACTAGGGGCTCAATCTCATGACCCTGAGATCATGACCTGAGGCAAAATCAAGAGCCAGATGCTTAACAGGCTGAGCCACCCAGGCACCCCACAAAGGGATTTCTACATAATGAGAAATTAAGATGTCCATGCTAACATAGTTAGCTAAAGTTATTCCCACATTTTTTTATTATATTATCGATCATTACAATTCTCTTTAAAACATCAAAGTTTAGTAATGTGCTGGGATTTTTCACACGTGTTCTCTTAGTTAATCCTCGTCGTAATCATATTTGAAAAATAATGAAAATCTTTTCTTTTCAAATGGCCTGAAAGTTAAAGTGAGTTGGACAAAAACACAATGACCCAAGACTCCAGCAGAGAATTTCTTTCTCCAAATGCCATACTATTTGGTCAACATGATATCTTACAATCTTTGACTCGATGTTCAAACCTCATTTTTACAGTTTTTTGTATTTCTTCCCCTCCAAGCTCATGATGTGAATATAGTTCTGTCCCTGGTTTCACGGTTTCTTGATTGTTTCTATCTCTTTCTTTCCTCCCAGAAGGCCAGGGCTTTGTGAGTGAGGATGAATACCTGGAAATCTCTGACATCAAACGTGACCAGTCTGGGGAATATGAATGCAGCGCCTTGAATGATGTGGCTGCACCTGATGTGCGGAAAGTAAAAATCACTGTAAACTGTGAGTTGACCCATTGTCAGGAAGTTTCAGAGGAAGGGAGAATATAGGGACTGAGGGAACAAGCTGGTCATGGCAATGCCATTTTCTGACCATCCCAAACTGTTTCCAACAGGAAAATACTGTGTCACATTGCTTTGCACCATGACTGTCTCCAGTGCCATTTTGCCCCTGGAATCTACCTGTGCCCGTCAAAGTTTTAGCTAATGGGGAGAATTGTTAACTTTGAATTGGTTTGAAGCCTTAAGAAGATGCTGGGGTAAATGCAATTATCCTCGAGCAAGAAATTCTTTTCCCAAAATAAATGGTTATTTAACTGGGAAGGTGGGGTGGCACAAGAAATCCATTTGCACAGCAGGTGACTAAATGTGCCTTTCATTTGTTTCGTGAAATCACTCTGCATTTTCCTCCCGCAGACCCTCCCTATATCTCAAAAGCCAAGAACACTGGTGCGTCTGTTGGTCAGAAGGGTATCTTGAGCTGTGAAGCTTCTGCAGTGCCTATGGCTGAATTTCAGTGGTTCAAGGAAGATACCAGGTACCTTAAAAATGAAAATAGGGCATATCTGAAGCAGAGCTGATGGATCATTCCCCACATGGAAAAGGAATGATAAAGTAAAGGGGAAAGATGTGGCAAAACCAAAATGCATTTGTCCCCTTTATAATAGAGTCTCTTTTTAGAACCAGAAACAAACAAACAAACAAATCAAGGAAGCTGGCAAGTGGGAAAATGACCTGGTTTCAGAATCTGAGATTAGTTGTAGACATGGCAGCCCTCAATGACTAGAAGCCAGTGAATCTCACCTTTGGAGCATGAACATCCTTTCCTTTTTCCTCCTCTGGAGGCTGTGGTACACATGTTTTGGGTTAAAGAGACTGGGTCAGTTCGAGGAAAGGTGTCTGTGAGCAGGGCTTCCTTGTAGGATTCATCTCTGGTCTCTTTCAGTTCCCCCTAGCATCTCTGTCTGCTATTTCACTTTATTTGTAGAACCAGACCAGCAATACCTTCTCTTATTGCAGGCTAGCCACTGGCCTGGGCGGCGTGAGGATTGAGAACAAAGGCCACATATCCACTCTGACTTTCTTCAATGTTTCAGAAAAGGATTATGGGAACTATACTTGTGTGGCCACAAATAAGCTTGGGAACACCAACGCCAGCATCACACTGTATGGTGAGTGCAGGAAGCCTGGATGCAGTGGGCTTGGCCACGAGGGAGAACTGCGGGGCTGTAGAGGGAGGAAGGCTCAATCTGCTTGGCCTGTGTCCATCCATACTGCTCAACCCACCACCCTAGATACGAAGTGCTTCTCCCGGTCATTCTCCTAAGCATGTGATACATGATGTTTGCAAGGTAATTGATTATCTCCTGGTCCACTGAAAGGCAAGGTTTGCACCTTACAAAAGGAGTAAACCCAATTCTGAACCAAGTTGAATGGTGGTTGCCATAAAAAACACAGAACCATGGAACAGTTCAATTGTAGTATCTAACAGTCTGCGGGGGTAAGTTAGATACAATTTTAAGATACCTTCTATAGGAAGAGTCTATAATTCTGGAGGTTATATTCATAGATTTGAACCAAGTCAACTGCTGCCATCATGATTCTCATGTTGACTGCCATGTCATATTCTCACTCATTGGAGTGGATGGAGCAGTAGTCTGAGTCCTCATCAAGACAACTGTTCTGTCCACAGCTGGAGCATCAAACCCTTCTCTGAAGGCCTTTTCCTCCCATATGGATGGAGAGGTCTCCAGATTCCTGACTGGCTCCACTGGAAGCCCTTATCTTTCCCTCACTCAGCCTTCCCACTTTGCTGTGTCCATCTCCTTGTGCCACATTTCACATCATGGGCCAGGGTCAGCCTGTTGTGATATTTTGTGTGTGTATGTATTTGTTTATTTGCTGAGATTTGGTTAGAGGTGAGTGAGGGATGAAAAGGTATTCATTTTCCCATGTGTATCTCAGACCCTGAACAAGTTTTCAGCGTTGACATTAACTAAACTTTGTCCACCAACCATCTGAAATGTGTGATCTATGTCTTTTGTTTTCTCTCTGCATTGTGTGTGCATTGTGCTGTGTGTGTCTTAGAAATAAGCCCCTCATCAGCAGTGGCAGGTGGGTACAGCATGTTCCTTCCTTCCTCTGCCTGCCTGAATGCCTATGCTTTTGAATTTAAGCCCACTTCAAAGATTGCCTGCTCCACCTCCCTGACTTATTTATCTTTAGTAGATAGATCTCAGGGGGTTTGGTTTGCACAGGTTAGGTAACAAGCATGTAGAATATGATGACTTTCACATACACACATCGTTATATATTTTGAGGGGAAGGGGTTTCCCCCCCGAAGCAATATACTTCGACTTGGTGGCCTGTAAAATAGAGGAGTGTTCTGCTATTTCTGCACATAGCAGCACCAAGAGGAACCCAGCCCAGACACGAAATGGATTATCAAGTGATTGTCTCCATGGGGAAGTCACCTTAGTATGAATGTTTTATTCTTTTAGCTCAGGGCAAAAAGCGATAATGACTTAATTCTATAAACTTCACTTTAAAATAGAAGTACTTGGGGTCATTATTCATCATATAGTAATAATATCTACCATTTACCAAATATTTACTGGTTTCTAGGCATTTTGTTAGTACTGTGCAAAACAGGTTATTAACTCCATTTTAAAGACAAGTACAAGGAAGACCAGCGAGGTTAAGTAACACTGAAGTACGCGTACCAGTGAGTAGGTGCTGGATGAAACCCAGATTTGGCCCTCCATTAGATCCTGGATAAACAGAGAGCGATGGACACATGCGCACACACACACTCGCGCACAGTTAGATGAAGCAGCAGCAGGTGCCTCGCTGTGCTTCCAGAGGCAGCGGCCTCACAGCCCTAGTTCCCTATGTTCAATCTCAGTCACATACAAAGTGATAACATTTGAATTTTCCAGACCCGGAATCAGCTCTGTAACTGTCACTTTTCTATAGCTCTGGATCTAGGAGAATCACGGGCAACTAGTGCTACCCAAGCCTTGAGGTCTATGACCGTCCATCTCTTGGTTTTGATAAAACTGAGGGGAAAGAGCGGGGTGGGTGTGATGCTCTGAGCCTAACCCTGCCATCACCCTCTGAGTGGGGTCACCAGGGGTATTGAATATGGCGAAGAGAGTGAACCTAGGACTGATAACCAGATAATCTAGGTTCTTGTGCTTCCCTCCCTCCGATGAGAGAGGTGTGTCATAGCAGATAACAACAGCAAATGTATGCACAACTGTACTAGCCTGTTAGGGCTGCCCTAACAAACTATCACTGGCTGGGGGGCTTAAACAATGGAAATGTATTTCCTCACAATTGTGGAGGCCAGGAGTCCAGGATCAAGGCAGGAAGATCCATCCTCTGTTTTTGATGAGTGCTCTCTTCCTGGCGTGTAGACAACTGCTTTGTCCTCACGAGGGCTTTCTTTTGAGTGTGTGGAGTGTGTGGAGTGATACAGACAGAAAGCGCAGAGGTGGGAGGAGAAAGACAGGGATCTCTGGCATGGCTTCTTCTTAGGACCCAAATACTATGGAATCAGGGCCCTACCATTATAACCTCATGTAACCTTAATTACTTCCTGATAGGCCCCATCTCCAAATACACATTGGGGGTTAGGTCTTCAACATATGAATGTGGGGAGATACAGTCCTGTCCACAGGGAAGACATAGCTTCATATCCCAATTCAGCCAGCCACATGCCAGCCACTTCATCTTCCTGAGCCTTACTTTCATCATGGGTGCTCTTGGGCTATCATCAATACCTTCTTTAAAAGGCTAGTGAGAGGACTGTGTGAGTCTTACAGAGAGAGAGCCCAGCAGATGCCATGTTTAGATGCATGACTTCAAAAACATGCCAAGTCTACAGGCCTCAGTTTACCCAGCTAAAATGGGGATGGTATTAAATAAATAAATAAATAAATAAATAAATAAATAAATAAATAAAATGAGGATGCTATTTCTTGGCCTGCTGCCTCTCATTGTGAATTGTCCATAAGATAATATTTACCACAGAGGCGTGACAAACTGAAACTTGTATAAATGCAAGGTATTGCAGTCACTTCCCTGCTTGCCAACACCTGTGATGCAGCCCCTCTTATTACTGCTTCCCTTGGTATGGCTGCCAAGATTGTTGCTCAACTGGACTGTGCGTTCCTTTCTTCCAGAGTCTCTTATGCCCTTTACTACAGCATCTGTAATCCCCATAATCCACATATCCTGCTTCACCTGGTTAGTACCCACTCACCTCCCATCATCCCTTCCTGAGAGATGCCTTCCCTGACCTCTGTGAGTGGGCCAGTCCTCCACTGCACACTCTCGTATAACGCTTCGGAAGGCCACTTGCACCACAGTGCACTTGCTAGCATTCGTTCAGCAAGTACGCGCCAGTACTTGCCACAAGTAGGGCACTGTTCTCAGTGACGAGGACACAGGAGTGCACAGCAGCTATATTCCTTGTCCCTAGAGCCTTCCCTGGCTAGTTGCAATTTTACTTCTGTTTCATTTATTTAGTTTGCTTGATTAAAGTCTTTCCTCCCTTTTCGCCTGTATGCTCCCTAAACAAAGGGACCATGTCTGGTTTGATTCTTAGAACCTAGCACAGAGATCCACACACAGTGGTGGGTCAGAAAAATCTTGTTGAATGAGTGAACATGTATATACAGAGATTGGAGAGCCATGTTGGTGATGCCAGCAGCAAGAATTCAACTGTCAAGGATGAAATATGGCAGCATGGAGTAGGGTCTATAGACTCAGAGCCTCTTTGAAGCCAGGTTGTGCTGCTCACTGGCTGAGTGGCTCTGGGAAAGTCGATCTCAGTGTGCCTTATTTTTTTCATCAGTGCAGGTATTTTAGAAAACATGTCCTGTAATTGTCTGACACTATGCCTGAATGGAAATAGCTTAACAAAAGATCAGAGTGACATTGTCCAGTAGACCAGCCCTTTCTGTTGGCCATGAGTGTTCCTTCCAGTCCTCAATATTCCCATAATTATGGCTAACTAGTGTTACCAGGCTTACTGGTAACTTACTATGTGCAGAGCCACTAGACTAAGTGTTCTACATGTTTTATCTCATTTAATGATTTGGGGCACCTGGGTGGCTCAGTCGGTTAAGCGTCTGCCTTTGGCTCAGGTCATGATCCCAGGGTCCTGGGATCGAGCCCCGCATCGGGCTCCCTGCTCAGCGGGAGGCCTGCTTCTCCCTCTCCCTCTGCCTGCCTCTCTGCCTACTTGTGCTCTCTCTCTGTCTCTCTGTCAAATAAATAAATAAAATCTTTAAAAAATTTTTTATCTCATTTAATGATTCTAGGAAGTAAGTAGTATATTTATCCCGATTTTACAGAGGATGAAATTGAGACATTAGGCACGTTACTCAACTCATAGTGGCTTACAAATGCTTGAGCTGAGATTTAAAACTATGTACTCTGGTTCCAGTGTCTGAGCTCTTTCTCCTACTTCGATCCCACTCACCATACTTGGCAACCCATCATGGACATTGGTGGATGCCCTTCCAGATGGAAACCCATATCAACAATTAGCCTGCTTGGACCCATTTCCCATACCAGCATATCCCCTGTTCCAACTAAATCTGAACCCATTCTGCAGTAAACATAGGGGTGCATTTTTTTTTTTTTGAAATAGTGTTTTCACTTTTGTTGGGCAAAAACCCAGTAGTGGAATTAATGGATCATATGGTAATTCTATTTTTAATTTCTTGAGGAACCTCCATACTGTTTTCTACAGTGGCTGCACCAATTTGCATTCCCACCAACAGTGCATGAGGATTCCTTCAAATAATTTAAAAAGCAAAAAATAAATCTGAACCCATTCTTTTAAAGGACGTTTTTTTACGTTTACAACCCATACACACATACTTCCCAAATATACACCTCCCCTCCACCCCACATTCCAGGCATACATTGGTGTTTGCCCTCAAAGACTATACGATTGTTTCTGGAGACCCTTTTGACTCTGCACTGTGACCCCATCACAACACATACTCATAATAGGGCTCTCACACAAACACATCTTTATCTATTTCCTACCTACATGCAAAGAACAAGGGGAAGTGGGATGAAAGCAGTTTCAAAAGAACACATAAGACAAAGCCCGTGAGACAGTGGGTTGGTGAGCGAGCTGAAGCAGGAAGTGATGGGGCAGGTGGTGAGAGTGAACACAGGTGGGTGGGCGACATGCAGAGACAAATCAGTGGTTGGCACTGACATGAGGTGTTTCTTCCCTGCACGCCAGTTGCGGCCCCTTCAAAAGCCACACTGACAGGATAGGTCAGGCAGGCAGAGTGCAACTCAAAGTGGCATTTTAGACTGCCTGTATGTTCCTTAGTGCAGGGCAACTGCAGGTCCTGGAAAGACAACACAACATTGAGAGGCCAACAGCAAGGAAAATGGTGTTCTGGTCCCGACCCCAGTTCAAACAAACTGATGCTCTCTGTTCTGTTCCCTGGTTGTCTGTTGAATGTAAGAACAGAACAAGATGGACTCTCAGCTGAGTTCCAGCTAAGTGTTCTAAATTTAAGCAACAGTGGAGAAACAGTATTAAAGGTAGGTCTCCAAAACCTATCATCCATAAACTTGGAAATGGTGGCAACTAAAATGCTTTTTCTATGGAAAAGCAAACTGCTCTAAGTATAAGTAAGTTTTACTGAGTGGAGGCAGCCTTTTGCAGGCCCCCCTGGAGTGCTAGCACCTTGAAGTCTTGCCAGGCCTGTGTGCAGCAGAGGGAAGGCCAGGCTCAGCCTGCTGGCCCCAGGTCTGCCCCCTCCCCCCGCTCCCCCTAGGAAGCCACTCACTTCTCTCAGCTTGTCAACCCACTTTGCCTCCCCTGGGTCCTGAGCAAGAGGCCCCATCCCCCTGTCCTTAGAGTGCAGAGAGCGAAGATTCTGAACTTGATTACATCCGGCACTGCAGAGAGTGTGATGTGCTTAATGAGCCATATAAACGCTTGGATTACTGGAACTGGCAGGGGAGAGGGACAGAGGGCGCAAACAATGCCAGAAAGGAGGGGGGGCTGCTGCAGAGAGAAAAACAGATTTCTCACATTTTATCTGTGAAATCGTAGCAACACAAATTAGTTACATTAAGAGTTAAGTATCAGGAATAGGGACAACTGATAGGAATCTTGTCATTGCAAATGAAAACGGCAAAATATTCCAGTTAAGGCAACATCTGGGCTCTGGATTTTTTCCTCAGGCAATGCCTCAGCCCCCCTCAGAGCAGCCAGGACTCAAGCCTACCTCAGCGGGCCGTGCAAGCCATAAGGACAGAATCTATATTTTGTTTTGCTAATGGCCATTCCTCTAGAATAAATATACATATCAGGCTGTTCTTCAAACTGGATTTTCTTCAACTACAGGCAGCACCAACCAATTCCTCTCAGCCTCCACCCTTTGCTGACCGTGTGCCCAACACCGCACACACCACTGGTACTTGTAGGCAGAGCCTCAGAGCCGGGCCTTTGTCCCACACCCCACCCCAACACACTTCTGTCTCTGTTAGCCTTCCCTACTCTTTTATTAAGAGCACACCTTTCCCCCAGGTGCCTCCAGGGGAGACCTGAGGAGTGGGTGCGATGAGTCTGGAGATTGTCTTTAGTGTGCCTTCTGTGTACCATACCGCATCTTCTCTTGCCTTCTCCTCCAGACCTCTGACAGGGGGAGTCTGTGTTCTCATCCCCTCCTCGAGCACCACCATGCCTCAGTCTGCCATGCTCTGCTCCCTCCTAAAACCCAGCAGAATCTCAGTTCCAGACCTCCCTTTGGCCCCCAGCACCCCCTCCTGGCTTCTGTGACATACCCAGGTGGTGACTTTCCTACCTCTCTGGGTTAGTCTGCTGCTGGCCCCTCCACCCCCTGCCCCATCAGTCTGCCCAGGGAGCGTATCACAGTGAGAGGAGAAGGGGTCTCTTATGTCTTCAGGCATCTTACAGAACAACATTTTAGTCTGCATTGTACTTGCTTTGGGGGCTTTAAAAATGCAGATTCATGGGTCTTGCCCCAGACCCATTTAAGCACAGTCTCCAGGGAAGGTCCTGAGAATGTGCTTTTAAAGCAAGCTCTCCAAGAGACTCTTTTGCACACTGAAGACTGATGGTCTCTGAGCAATTGTCTGATAACTACAAAAGTTGCATCTCTAGCACTCTCCTGAATTCTGAGCTCCGAACCCTCTCCCTACCTGAATGTTCCATGGGAATCTCAAACTCAACCTTTCTATCTCAGAAATGCCTCTCACTCACACGTATACCTTACCTTCTCCCCAACATACTTGCACTAGGATCTCTCCGGTCCTTCTGACCCCTTCCTTTCCCTTCTCCTTCTACCTGGGGGCCTGTGAGTCCCAGCAAGCAGACCTGGCCTGCTGGCTTGTCATTCCGTCCTCACTTACACTGGGCATGTGCCTTCCCTGAGCAGTTATGCTATTCTCTTATTCATTCCTGCATGTTTGGTGATCCCTTTCTAATCTCTTTGCCACTGTGGGGCCATGTGACCTTTCCAAAGCTCAGAATGAAACTGCTCATACCGTGCTGAAAGCTGCCTACCAGGAAAGCATGGCCTTGAGGTTTCTTCTTGCTCTGAGATCCACACCCCCACCCCCTTCTACTTCAGGTTCTCCCACTGCCTTCTATGCGCCCACCGTGCTAGATCCAGAACACTGATCCCATGACACATGTCAGCCTCTGACCATGCTGCTTCAGCTCTTTTCATCCCTCCATCCATTCAGATTGAGTTTCAAAGTTCCCAACCCTGCACAAACAAGTCAATAGACAGCTACAGTAGAATAATAGAATATAATAAGTGAAAAAGCCACTAGCTATTGTCAGCCAGACATGGTTTAAACAGCTAAGAACACTATGAGATCAGTACTGTTATTATTCCCACTTCCAAGAAGAAGAGCCTGGAGCCCAGAGAATTCAGGTGGTGGGACTGAATTCCCGCAGACAGGAATTCTACCACCCAAGGAAATGACAACACCAGGTTTTGCATCCAGGTCTGTCTGATCTTAAGCCCATGTTTCTTTTTAACCCATACGTATCGTATGTCTTCCAGTATGCTGTAGGGTCACAGACGGAGGCTTTTGCCGTCTTCCCTGTCTGATGAAATTGTACTTATCCCTTAAGGTTCTACTCCATTTTATTCTGCCCATAAAGTGATTCCGAGCCCCACTGAAGAAGCACTCATCTTTGGGGCTTTCAGGGTAGTAGCTTATATTTTTTTGTATTTCTTTCTGCACTTAAAGGATGTAGCCCTGTATCTTGCAGTGGTTTTTGCCCAGTAAACATCTGTCAAATTAATAAATATAATTTCCAGTCAATGGGGGCATCAGGGATAGCCCTTATACAGAGCGAAACTCTCTAATAACCAAAGAAAAGCCAAATGCTCAAAAGAACTCGTGGTCTTCTTCCCCCAGGGAAGCTAAATTGCTATTTCTCTGACACTCTTCCTTGCATTCCAGCATCCATATTTGGAATTTAGGGTTCCCCTGACCCTGGGTCTTTCTTCTGAGGGAGACTCTATCAAACATTCCCGTTCACTGTTTAGGAAGACGTTCATCAAATGATTTCTTCTTGCAGAGACATCAAAAACTGCATATATTTGTCCATTTCCTGCTGATAATGTATATGATATTTATTTTCCAAATCCACAATTTAAATCCAGGTGGGAGGGAATGAGTCAGAGAGAGATACCATTGCTTTTGGCTGATGACAGCAGCGGAATCATTTGTATTTTCCCCAACCTGCAAAATGTCAACATATTAGAAAAAAAAAATGCAGACATTTCACATTTCATTCCTGATGAGGTTCCTTGTCATTCCCTCACACCCCACCCTCCTCTATCTGAATCATTGACATCTGGCTATTAGTCTAAGCATTTAGAATGTAACACTGAGCATTCAGGGTGTGCTGATGTCAGCACACACACAAGAGCTTGTGGTTCGGCATAGACCAAAGTCTTGTCTCTTTCAAGTTTGTGATGAGCTGACAGATTTGAATTAACTTCTGATATTAACTTCTTCAGCTTTTGTTTTTGTGGTAAATACAAAACAAGGAGCTCTAAAGAGAACAAAACAAAGATGGCTGCCTTTTTTGGCCTCTTTATTCACAAGTCCTCGCGCTGCAAAGCCCCGTTAATCTTCCTTGTAAAACAACACAGTGCCATGTTTTCCACTGTAATTAAAGACAATGGAGGAAAAGTTCCCTTTGAAGGGGAATGAAGCGCCTTCATCAGCCAGCACTGCTGAAAATAGGTTTATGTTTCACCAACAAGTGTAACGCGTGCATCCTCTAATTAGATTTCCTTGCTCCTCTTTTAATCACCAAGAACATCATTATCCTTTTAGTTCCTCATTAGGAAGGTCACATAGTTCATATTCATACTTATAAAACCTATCCAAATTTCAGAACAAAACTGTATCTTCTTACACTTCAGATACCTCATTGATCTCACTGTGCTATCACCAAGTTCAACTTGCCTGTGGGGTTTTTCTTTCTTTTCTTTTTTAATGTGATCACCCTACCACCTGCTATTTTAGTAGAATTACAGCGATACACTCTAATGTTGCTGAAGAACCATGCCATATTTTCATGGCTATAATGGAAAGGAAAAACCGTGACACATTTCAATACCTTCATTGCCATTTTTAAGCTTCGAATCTCTTGCGAGGCAAGATCTCATCAGTAGGCTTAAATATATTTGGGGGGAGTTTTGTGCTGGGTTTGGGTACTTTGATTTTCAAAACCTGCTCCCTCCGAGGGTGATCCGTCACCCCTCGGCATAGTCTTATTTGCAGGGGAACTAGGCCTGCAGGCTGCTTCTAGGTTAAGCTCTCCATCAAATTTGCTTCTTTAAAAATCTAACGTTTAGTATATTTAATTTAGCAAAGTAAGTAGCCTCTCCACAGTGGACTTTATTTTATTTATTTGTTTGTTTTTTTCTTATTTCCTTCTCTTAACCCTGCTGAGCATCACATCTGGCCATAAATCTTCCCTCTGGCCGGGAATACACACAGCAATTGACCTTCATGCCATTTACCATTTCTGGAATTTATCCCTTGATCTCTCTCTTCTTTCTCTATGCTGAAGACTAAAGTATTTTTGTCTGCATATGTGTCCCCAAGGTATTTTGTCATTGTCATTGTTGTCATTCACAGTTTGCTCTGTGGCTTTGCATCATCATTTCAGCTTTTATCCTCAGGGACGCTCCCCTTCAGACATGAAGGAAACAGTGTGTAGCATTGAAAGGGTGGAGGAGGATCTGGATCAAGGGAAAGGGCAAAAATACACGTTCTCACTTCCAATTTATCCCTGACAAATATTTAATTAAACCTGATATTCATCCAGCCATTCTAATTGAACTGAGTCACCGTTAACTGTAAAAATGATCCCTTAAATGTGGCAATTGCCCAGAGAGAAAGTTGGGCCTCTAAATACACTTGCTTCCTCGGGAAGCTTTTGCCTGTGGTTATAGCCACTTCAGGTCTTTTAAGGAGTGACCAGGTCACTTGCTTGGTCGCCATAGCCAAGTTTGCTTTCAGCTTGTGTTTGGCACTTGTCCTTGAGAGCCTGCTCTTCCACAGGGTCTCTATTTAAAGCAGGGTCCCCACAAAAGATCCCATTTTAAGGATCAGCAGTTATTGTCCTGGTTCTAATTCACCTCATATTTATTCATCCTTTACTTCCACTCAGCGATCTTACCCATCATCTTAACTAATCCACAATACAACCCTACAGGAGGAGATGAAACCACCCCTCCCCCTTTATACATTAAAAAAAAAAAAAAAAACTGTTTCAGAGCAGTAGACTGTCTTGTCCAAAGTCATCCTGCTAGTGAGTCCCAGAGCCAGAATTCAAATTCAGTCCTTTCTGACTCCTGAATTTAATTCCCCTAAGACTCCAACAGGGAGGGTATTCTTGAGATGAAAGGGATACTGGTTATTTGTTCCAAATGGCTTTCTTCTCAGGATCTGGAAGCATTTAAAAAATTTCTCTCTTTCCTTCCTTACCTCTCTTCCTTCTTTCCTTCCTTCCTTCCTTCCTTCCTTCCTTCCTTTCTTCTTTCCTTCCTTCCTTCAATTGTTTGTTGACTGATTTAGAGTCGAAGAAATGCTATTCCTGGTCCTAGTAAAGTATAAGCTCTGTGAAAGCAGAGATTGTGTCTGCCTGAAAACAGAGAGTGGTTCACAGCAGCTTCCCAATCAATACTTGCTGAGTGAATGGCAGTGGCTCTCTGAGGCTAGTGTGGGGTCCCTTACCCTTGCAAGACTTATCCTTTGCCCTTGGACCTTGCATGGAGCCTAGCTTTGGACATCTTCCATCACTCTGCTCAGTGACCCATGTCTTCCCAAGCTCACTTCACGGCCAACAGCCTCTCTCAGCAACAGACCCCCTATCTCATGATTTCATCTCCTCACTCTGTCACCAGCAAAACCTCACCTCAGGTTCAACATATTTGGGAAGGATTGAAATAAGCCAAATTAGCTTCAACTAAGAAGTGGAAGGTGGGGGTTGTGGAAGCTCCACAGTGGTGATCGCCATGATCACATGACTACATTGTACCAGGTACTATATTAATCACTCTGACTCTTTATCCTGTAAACTCAGTATTATTACCTCTATTTTCAGTAAGACAACTGAAAGTACCTTGTATAAGATCACATAGCTGGTACACCACAGAGTCAGGATTTAAATCCATACTGGTCTCACTCCAAAGTTGCCAGGATTAGTACACTTTTACAGTGGTCATTGACTTGACCCAAAGGATGTTTAGGGCTGCAAAGACAAGAGAGCAAAGCCAAGCGGTCCAGATGCATCCAAAACCTTTCCTAAGGTTCATAGAAGACGCCTACTCTACCTGTTCATTCAGGGACACTGCTCCATAGATGTTCGGTCCCATATTTCCTTCCAACACTTGTCCTTCATCCAGATACATTTCAGGGTTAGTTTTCTGTAGTAGAACACACAATTGAAAATTCACTTCATGTTTCCCAATTCTGGATTCTAAGTTTGAAGTAAGAACTAACTTTCTCCCTATTTCCACCAAGAAGGAGGTGGAGGAGGAAAAGTAAGGGGAGGAGAAGGAGGAAAGCACCACTTGAATTCCTGACCATGTTTATTGGAATTAAAGCTGGTGTGATCTTGGGTACCAAGTACTTGGAGAAGTCAATGTAGCTGTTGTTACCTGAAGAAACCAAGGTATAGGAAAACCATAGTCAACTTGATATCTGAGGAAGTGTGTTCAAGCTTTAGTACTACCACTGCTCAGCTCAGGGGAAGTGTTCCTCCAGTAGCATGCCCTTCCCTCAACAGATTCATTGAGGTAACATTTGCAAAAGCCTCCTACCAGCCTAAGGGACCAAAAGTGAGCCCTGAGTGTTCATGGAGCCACACCAATTAGCTGAACAGTGGTAATCTATATTAAAGCACAAAGAAGCACATGGCTAATCAGGTGAGTGACCTTACCATACAGAAACCCTAAGGGAGAGACACAAACTAAATGTTTTATTTTCCTCATTAATAGTAGAATCAGGGTTACTGCAATGATGTAATTAAAAAATCACTTCATAGCTGGCGGCTTTTATCTCACATTCCTCCAACTTAGAGAGTGGAACACAGATGTGAGCCTCACTTCCTGCTGTGAACAAAATCCAAGAGCCTTCCTATAGGTCCCTTGCTGTCCTGGCATTTAGCCCAGCTGCCAAATCTCAAATGTGTGCAGGATCCATATGAGGAAAGTGATGCTAATTTTAATCTCTATTATATTGGATTAGACTAACTAACAATGGGTCAGACTAGCTCAGCCATTGCTCATAGATTGACTGACTAAAAGCACTTTGGGATTAAATTGCCTTATTTTCTGATACGTTTAAGCAGATCTCCTCAAACCTGCTAAAGAATAAAGCTTCTTGAAGCTGCATAGAAAACATGACCACAGAAAAGAAAATCTGGGGGCCCAAGAATGTTTGGTGGCCTCTTGTTCTCTTAGATGACATGCTGAGGTGCAAAAACCCAGAGTGGTGATGGTTTTGTACCAACTGGAAAGGGCCATCTGGCTGCTCACCAGCTGTCCCTTCTAGGACCAGATGTAGAGTTTCCATTCATACAATAACTCAAAATGCTAATAAGAGAAAGGCCTTAGGTCATCAATCCCAACCTCCTCTCCTTTTGTACATGGGAGAGCGAAGGCCAGAGAGGGGGTGCCAGTCAGCTAGGGAGAAACAGAATCACATAGAGAAACTGGGTCTCCAGATTCCTAGCTAGTTATTCCTCTCACTATGTGTTGCTGTGGTCCTTGGAAAACATGCACAAGGGGTCATTTTCCACTGAAAGGAAGTCGAGTTGTAACAATCCAGGGGACAGACTTTATAGACAGAGTGACTCCGTTCTAATACAGCCCTGTATAGAAGTTGGGTGACCATAGCAAAGCACTTAACTGCTCTGTTCTTTAGTTTCTCCATTTATAAAATGGGAATGCCATGGCTAGTGCATAGCTCATAGCATTTTGTGAAGATTAAATGAGTTTATATGTGTTTAACATTTAGAATCACACTTGCCACATAGAGAGCACAATGTAAATACATGTTACCATCATCATCCTAAGCAAGCTGAGCAGCCTTTATATCTGCTAAGTTACCCTCACGGTTTCTGCTCTATGGAACACTCAACTGAAGTTTAACTGTGGTTATAAACCCTCTGCCCGATAGTAATGAACATCTTATTGCAACTGCCACACACCACCAGAAATACTCATTTCTCTTTATGATTCTGCCTCCTTCTCTCTCTGTACCTCACCCTTCATGCTTTGCCTTCCTCATATACTGTTTTTTTCTGCTGTTTTAGCTATATCCAACCTTGTGCCGGTAGCATGACATCCAAAGCAATGCTTAAATACACCGGTAGAACTTGGGATAAAGTGATTCCTACACTAAAGCTCTCTGTCTCTCTAGAGTGGGGCTTATTAGGTCTTCAGTTGTCCCTTAAGTTAATGTCAGCATCATGAATTAGACAAAGACACATACACATATATAATTAGTTTAATGTAAGTCCTCTCTATCTTCTTCAAAAGATAAATGACTTAGATGCTTTAATGAGTTTATAAAGAAATGAGCAATGCAGATTCATTAAACATATGTTTCTATAAAAGTATCTATCTATAGATAGATATAGAAACATATATGTCTTTCATAGAAACATATATGTCTAAAAAATCTGCATCGTTCATTTTTTTATAAAGTCATTAAAACATCTAAATCATTTATCTTTTGAAGAAGATAATATAGAGAATTATTTTGAGCTCCAACTGGGGCATTTTTCAACTCAGTACATTCTGTAGGCCAGTATGGTCCTTTAGGATGTATGTCTTGACTGATGGAGGCCCCAGAGTCAGGCTACTTTTTGTAAATATGTATGGAACCTTCATGGGGATGATAGCACTTAGCTCATGCCTGGATCCTGCCCTTGTCTGTGAACACTTTATAACAAAATTGCACAGCAGTATGAGCCAGACTCTCAAGCCAGAAAGTAAATGTGAATCTTTAGTCAATAGGAGATTTGTGTACATTGGAAACCAGAGGAAGAAAAAGTATCCATATGGAAATCCCTGGGCTTGGAACAGTTACATGCTCATTGCTGAAGTGAGAGGCCTGTATTTCCCCAAGCAAAAGGTTAGCACCAGCCTCTTCCTAGGCAAGGCAGGGATCCACACCATCACACTGACAAGCCAGCCAAATGACTACAGTTCTGTTTTGAGGAGACCCTGCACCAACTATGCTTTTTCAAGGAATCATGTTTATTTCCAATAAGCCTATTTGCTTCTGAAAGCAAGCCCTGGCTTAAGAGGGCAAAAGAGGCATGCTTGTCTTGTCTGCATCTCCTTTTCCTTCTCACTGGCTCTACAGGAATGCCTCTGGATGACTTCTTACCCCCTGTCTTATATTTGATTCCACATTCCCTGGAATATTCTCTGCTTGCTAGCTGCTGGTCTTCCTTATGACTCCAAATTCTTATGGCTTGCAAATAAAGGTGATGGAGGAATGCAGAGGTGAATTAGACCCTGATACACATGCTCTGGGTCCTTAGAACAGGCTAGGACAATCCCACTTCATGTGATTTGTCTTCTTGAGGGTGGCAAGTGAAGTGAAAGGAGCAACACTTGTGACTTGATGGTCTTGTTTTACAATGGAGCATGGGTGACTCACTAGGGCATGTAAAAGTGCCAGAGAGACCAGAAGAGAGGGTAGAGGGAGAACTCCATCAGGCCACACCATTAGGTGTCAATTTGAACAGAACAGAGAGTTTTCTTTGTGGTCTTCAGAGAGGCCCTGCTGACTGCTGCAAGAAACCTTATCATAGTCATTAAAACTCTTAAGTATAATTATCAATTCTTCCTCAGCTACCTCCGCAAGAGCCTCCATGATACCTCAGTTACACATGATGAACAGTTGGCCACACCAACACCTAAAATCCTGTTGCTCACAAAATGTTTCCATTCCTTTCTCTTTCTTTCCCCTACCTGCTTCTCTCTACTATCGACTGTCCCCACACCCCATGCCTGTCGTCCCCCTCCTATCCCTGTCTGTCCTGGACACCATCTCCACAGTTAGAGGTACTGCTTATGAAGTGACAATCAGGTCCTGCCATACCACTTAGCCCTGTCTCTGCTGCCCTAACTTTTTAGCCCATAGGCCTAAATGAATGACAATCCCTCCTCTACCCCTTTTATTTTTTAAACCCTTTGAGAGCAGGCTATAGTGGTTAAGGTACTTCAGTGAGTTGCCCTTTTGGGTTTCTAAATGCTCCCACTAGATGTTTTCCATTTGTCCCGATTTGGAGGGATCAATGGTGTGACGTGGGAGATGGGGGGATGCTCACAGAGAAGCATGTCTATATATATATATATATATATATATATGCTTATCAGGGAATAAGTATGGTACCCTTTGGGTTCATGCTAATGGATCTGTCTCTCTTTCCCCTACACAGGGCCTGGAGCAGTCATTGATGGTGTAAACTCGGCTTCTAGAGCACTGGCTTGTCTCTGGCTATCAGGGACCCTCTTTGCCCACTTCTTCATCAAGTTTTGATAAGAAATCATAGGTCCTCTGAGCAACGCCTGCTTCTCCATATCACAGACTTTAATCTACACTGCGGAGGGCAAACCAGTTTGGGCTTTTTGTTTGTTTGTTTCTGTTGTTCTTCTTGATTTTTTGGGGGGGGCGTTGATTTATTTGATTTTTTTTTCTCCAGTTTGAATGAGTGGGGTTGGGAGGAGGGGTGGGCAAGGTTCTACCATGTGTAGGGTAATCATTCACTGGTGTGTCCGAAAATGGAATCTGTCCCTGCTACCTTGGCCTTTCCCTTTCCTCTGCTCCTCTCCTCATCATCCTCACTACCAGCCTCCCTTCCCCCCACACACCAAACCATAAGCTCCATTTGGGCAAAAACGTGCCTCATGATAAACACCCTGAAGACACAACTTGACTTATAATGTAGTGCACAGCAAGAGTTATATCCAAGTGTCCTATTATCTGTGTCTTTTAAGCTTTGGGCCATTTTCCTTATTATAATGTACATATCCCTCCCTCCATGCTTATTATTATCTAATTACACTCGGGTTCACATCCTTTCTTTTTGGGAAGGTATCTCAATATACCCATATCCATCTATCTATATATATATATATTTTTTTTTTTCTTGTCTCCTTCTCTAGCCACTCTGCCCTATTAGCCTTCTCCATCAGCTATAGGGATTAAAGGTTTGGGGCTATGCACACAACCCAAAAGTAAAAGTTTAGAAGTCACTTGACCAAAAAAGGGGGAAACACTTTGAGGATAGTACTCTTTAAAAAATGTTGTCTAACTCATTAAAAAAAAAATGATCCATAGATGGCTGATTATTTAGGGTTTATCAAGCTATTGAAGCAATCATACGGTTATCCATCTACTCAATTATTTGATTTATCTCTCCCTCCAATTATCTACCCACCCATCTTCCTCTGTAGCAATCTATTTACTCCGTTTATCAATCTATCAATGTAATTATCTAACACTTCTTTCTATTTCTTTCCCTAATACTCACTATCAATTCATCACCATATTAATTTCTAATCATATCATGTCTATTTCATTGTATTCATTTCTACTCTACCTTCAGCAGACATTGGCATCTTCAAAAATACCTATCAACTTTCTTATGAAAGCCAGTGGTCTCACAGGCTAACAACATAGAAAAGCAATATGTCAAGGACTCTTTGGAATGTGGTATCCTATCCATCCAAAGTAGTTAACAGATGGACCAAAGTAGCAATCTAAGGATCAGTCACTCACTATTCCCAGAAGAGACTGTGTTTCCAAAAGCATCTTCTTGGGAAGCATATCAGCCCTGGAAAAGCCTTGATCAGTACTGTGGGTTTCTTTTCCCTTTCACACCTGAAGGACCAAGGTGGCAAGCTTCCTGTTTCTCTCAACCTTTCAAGAGAGTGTATGTCGGGAACCCATGGGACTTACTCCATGGCTGGCTTTTCTTAATAGCAAGAACATAGAGAAAAAACACATTTCTGTCCCTGTAGTGTGAAGAGAGCAGTCCACCTGTCTGAGTGCAATGACTTCAGCTATTGTCTCCTCCCTGTTCCAGTTTTCGTGTAATCTGTTTGAAAACTATCCAGTAAAAAGCTGATGGAAGCCAATTACATGGCGGGTGTGTTGACAACTCTGGTATTTGTTTCAGGAAGCTCTTCTGAGCTGAGGGCACTTGAGCAACTGACTTAATTTCCAAGCACTTGATTAACACAACACTGCAAACAGGAGGGGAACGTGTAAATGACACACAATTTCCTCTGATATAGGCTGCTTCTCCAGTGGCTCTGGGGAAGAATGTCCTCAGTGTTCCATGTTCAAATCAGATCCAGCAGACAAATAAGAGCTGACTGGACTTTTTTGCATCATCTCCTGGGGCAAGAAGGACTCAGACAGGAAGGGTGCCTATAATCCGAAAGAATGGCATTGAAAACCATGCAAAGTTGTGCCCCTCGTTACCTGTACCACAGGGACTGACCTACTGAGAGGATGAGAAAAAGCATCAATGGTGACTGTCTCACAGACCTGCCCTGCCTCAGTTGGAAAACTTTCAGGTCCACAGTCTAAATAAATATGAGCTTTATAGAGCTCCATTCTCTTAATGCTTAATTGACCTTCTTCCTCCAATATAAATGGCTTCTTTGTTCTGTCCATAATGGCACATGAACATGACATACACAGAGGGGGGAATATATTCTTAGATATATATACATGCATAAATAGATAAACAAATTCAAAGGTAGGCAGTCTTGGCATACAAAAAGCTAGGCACTTTCATAAAAGTTGGAGCTGGTACGAGTGGAATTAATATTACATTTGCCAGCTGTAAACAGACATCTGCATTTCCTAGTGAGCTGCCAGGAGCCAGATTCTGGAACATAAATGACATGCCAAAAGCAGTGTATTGATTCCAAGTTCCAGGGACAATCAGGAGCAGACACAAAGTCAGAGTTAAAGGTCGGACATCAATGTTTCAGATCTGTCATCACGTTCAGCACCTGGAGTCGGGTTGGTGTCAGACATTGTTATGGGAATTAAATGTGTCATTTGAGTGTTCTACTGATAATAAATGTGTTACTTTGGAGTAAAATAAATGTGGAGATTCTGGGGAGTGGATGGTCTTGGAGAACACAGCGCTTGAAATGGACAAGCTACACATGTTCTTCATGCCAAGACTTCTTCTAGAGGAAGGGACCCATCCTTCTTTGACCAGGAAGATCACCAGAACTTGTTGAATACAATAATAAGGCTGGGTCTCAGTGTAATTATGGAACTCTGTGCTGCCTTCTTCCACTGGATATCAGGAAACATTTCTGGTGATTGCCTATTCCAGCCATGTTTCAGAGGGAAAAAAATCCTACAGTCAATCCTCATCTGTCTGGGATCAAGAAAACCAAGTAAATAAGACCCAAGGAAACTGGGCACTAGGAAAGAAAATGGCTCTTCATCGCTTTAGACATACTCCAGCTTCTGTGTTGTTTGGGTTACTTTTGTGGGGATGGCTCCATAGAAGAGTAGCCATTACCCAACATTTGAAGCACATAGAACATTAAATGCTTACTAAAGACAATATCCACACTCACATATGCTTTTTCAATTTCCCATGGAGGGTAGATGGATAAAGCCTGCTGGATAGATTTTTTTTCAAGGTGCCAATGGTAAGGGATAGGGGCCGGGTCTATAAAGAAGATAAGCAAAACTCTGAACAACCTATGACTCTTCATAGGCTTTCCACATGGGAAGGAAACCACCTAAGGCTTATCAGGAGATCAGGTGAGAGAAATGCAACAATGTAGTTATTCTGAAACCTTCCCCCTTCCCAAAACACAGTTAATATGTATTTCCACCAAAGTAATGCCAATGAAAATGCTAGTGTTAAGGCTCTGGCCAAGCTTGTTTTTTGGTAGTTTAATGTCAAGTGCCTGATACAGTCATCTGCAAGTCTAAGCAAGTGTGTTTAGTTTTTCTCATTCTTGTTTTAATGGGGAGAGGAGATGTAGAGGTGAGCGGTGGTCAAAACACGCACATATGTTATGCAGAAGGCATTGTATATGTCTGTTCTGCTGCAATTGTGCTGGGTGGAACAGAAGGAAAGTAAGGCTTTGTATCAAAAAGAGGCCCTAGTCTTTGTCCCCTGAAACCTGTGCCTCGTACTAGTTGATACATTCCACAGGTTGGGCAGTTCCTTCTCAAAACCTGGGTGGGAAGTATGCTTTGGGACTCCAGAAACTTCACAGCTGAGGATAAATGTAAGGTCCTGTTTCTGCATGGATCCAGTCAACTTGCTCTCAACATGGATGTGCTAGCATGTTCTACTTATGTTGGAAGGACTCTTTTGTGAAAAGAGCAGAGAACCTCAAAGTGAGCAGTCAATCTCAAAGAAAGCTTATCACTGCCATTGCATCAGGAGTGGCTGTAAATGGAAAGCTCTAGTTGTGGTTGGTGCTTCTAGTGCCAGAGGGAATTATTTTCTCCTCTGTAGTTGTGTATGGATGTCATAAGCCCTATCAGTAGAAGGAGGGGAGTAATAGCTGAAGTTGAAGTGGGATATGGGTGTGGGGTCATCTTTTCCAATTTGACCCTTAGTCCTCACCTGGAACCAGCCCACCTCCCCTCCCCATCTACCCCCTCAAAATTTTTTAATTTTTATTTTTTTAAGATTTTATTTATTTATTTGACAGAGAGACAGCGAGAGCAGGAACACCAGTAGGGGGAGTGGGAGAGGGAGAAGCAGGCTTCCTGCTGAGCAGAGAGCCCGATGCGGGGCTGGATCCCAGGACCCTGGGATCATGACCCGAGTCAAAGGCAGACGCTTAACGACTGAGCCACCCAGGCATCCCCTCAGAATTTTTTTAAAGTAAAGTTTAATCTCTTTGGAATCACGGAAGGAGCATAAAATTCTTCTCGTTGGCAAATTCACTTTTTTATCTTTTTCTCCAATAGTGAGAATGTTTTCTTTTTGTTTCACACAGGCTCTGTTCCTAGAAACTTACACCCAATCTCCTCTTCTACTATCCAAAGATTCCCCTTTGATTTTAAGACAAATAAGTTTGAGCAGTTGCAGTAAAACTTCACAGGTGTGTAACTAGAAAAGCAACATTTTCAAAAGATACCATATGATGAGAACTCCTAATGATCACTAAAAGCAAACAAATAAAAATGCCTGTCTCATTTCCCTCATTTCTTACTTAAGAGAAGGGAAGTAAATGAAAGGAGGAAGAAATAGATTTGCAATTAAAGGATGGGGCAGAAAGACAGAGCTGAACCAATGCAATTTAGCCTTCAGGTGCAGGATCCTCAGAGTCCAAAGGAATGTGGAGTGGACTTAATTAGGCATCATTGTCTTCATCCTGAAAGTAAGCAGCTAAACCTCATTTCCAGTATTTTGAAATAGCTTCCTTTTTGTTTCTTTCAATGGTGCCCTTTTAAAGGCATACAGTTGTTCCACGCCACTGAGTGGAGAAAGAAAGATTGTGAACCCTCTACTATCCTTCTAGGGCCACATTCTACGTTATTGGCAGATCTATAAGGATAATCAATAATAGCAATGATAAGTAATAGCTGCCCTTGTGTTAGTTAAAGGGAGCATTTTTAGTCATTCAAAAACTTTTGTGACATGTAAAGTGCAGTTGTGAGGAATGTGTGGGTGTATGAAAATGTATCTGTCAATTTCAGAGTCCTCTAGATTAAAAAAAATTATGATTTATCAATGGTGCCATTATAGCTGTGTCAGACGATGGGTGTGCCCATTCTCACAATTATCCTTGAAATAAATCTATGTTAAAATGCTTTAAAAAATTATCACATGATACAAGAGTATAACTTCTAGAGTTCTTTTTCTTTTATTTTCTTTCTTATTTTTTCCTTCAAAAATCAATGAAGACTTGATTTCTGTCAATAATTGTATTAAGGGTGAATATACTACCTGAATTTTGTGCATGTTACATTGTAGTTGTAACCTTTTCTAATTCAGGATGAATACGAGATGGTTGTGATTGTGCAGTGTATCAATAAAGTTCGAAGAAATTTGTAACTTTTGGGGGGCTGTTTATTAGGACATTTTACTGAGTATCCAGGAATGGAGAAAAGCAGGCTATGCGTTTCCCATATGCTTCTCTCATATGTGTGTTTTAGGCTTTGGGGAGTGATGTAGTCAGAAAACTGAGTAGCCTCCTCTCTCTCTCTCTCTCTCTCTCACACACACACACACACACACACACACACAGAGTAGAAAGCATTCTAGGTATTTTCCATATTATACCTATATATCTAATATCTATGCCATTTACAATTAATATAAAATGTAGCTGCAGCCTCAAAGTCTAAATTATTTATTAACCTAAGCTAAAATGAAATCAGAAGAGAAGTTTCAGAAAAATAATGACCAGATTCTGCTCAGTTTGGACACTCCTTAACAGTTCCTGTGGTTTGAGTCCACTGAATTAAGAAACATTTTGACAAGAGTAAGTATGAGAAAATATGGTGACTATGCTATACATTTATTCTTAAAAGTGTATTTCATTGGATTGCCTCTCCATCTTAGGTTTATTATGGTATACATATGGGAAATAGCCTAAGAAAGAGACCTGGAGAAGTTCCCTTCCTCTGATTGCCTTTTCTGAAACAGACTTCTCTTTTAAGAAAACTCCAACACCTCTACCTTCATCACACGCCTATCTGCTTTCCTGAGGGAATGGATATTAACCTGTTTCTTACAACTTAGGTAGCTCATCTTTATACATCAGCTAACGCTTCCTAGTTTGGCCATTAACTAAATATGTGATCTTGGACTGGACCCTTGACCTTGCTTCTCTTTGATTCCTCATCTGCATCATTTTTGAATTTATACGTGATGGTATGTTCTAGTTCAAAATTCTCAGGACAGTTTTTGTTTCTCTTTCAACAACTGGATTTATCAAGACTACTACCCCCAAATAAGGCCTATGGCCAAAGGTTAATTAATAGTTTTGGAATTCAGCAGAAAGTGAGTTGAAATTCTTCAGTTGACTTTACAGCATGGCTAGCTCCTCTGGCCAAGACCCTGAGCTAGATTTATGAGGCTTATTTCTTATCGGGTTCCTAGGTAGACAAGGGCTCATTTCCAAACTTTTAAAACTCGGTTTCCCCCACAGGGGATGGAACACAGAGAACTCGATAGACTAGGTCATGTTCTTCGTAAATTAAAATACCAAGGAAATGGTGGTACCAATGATTGAGAGTTTCCAATTTCCTCAGACTCATTGTAAAATTGTAACTTATAAGGGAAACAAATTCCAGTTCCCCTTATCATCGTAATACCTTTAGTGCTCCCCTTTCCTGCCTCCTTTTTATTCTTATTAATCATCCTCTTCTCATCCACACCTGACAGTCTCCTGCTTCTGTTCATACCACAGGATTTACCCATCTATTGGCTCTCTTGCTGGCATAGACATTCATTGGTCTTTCATTCCATCTGGCCACTCAGCTCCATCAGTCTTCTGTGTACCAATTTATTCTTACATCAGCAAACCACTCACCTCTTCATTCACATATTATTTCCCCATTTATCTAACCTTTATTCTATCTATATACTCATGCACTTCCATCATATTACTGTTCCATCTATTTATTTAAACCATCTATCTTTCCCTTACCTGTCAATCCATCCACCAAGCATCCTCCAAATAGCCTTTGGCAGACATACCTATTTACCAAGCCACTTCAAGGTAATGAAAATCTTTGCTATTATCTCTTCATTCTGCAAGGGAGGCTCTATCTAGTTATTCTTAAGCACGACAGCTAAATGATTGGATACATTTTTGTTATCTTCACCAAAAATACACCCTATTAAAAATATATATAGAGAGAAGGGCTTTAGGAAATATATTAAGGGTGTACTTTGTTCCTATCAGGTTGTGTTACAGTAAGAAAAGAGTGGAGAATTGGGAGCAGAGTGGAAACACCTAGATGAGCATATGTTGATGTTTAATTTTCTAACACTGGGAACGCAGTCTTGCAATGAACAAAACAAATGGCTGAAGAAATAAACAGGAGAGACCTCAAATGGCAACTATACCTTCTTTTCTCTTTGATTTTCTGTTGGATAAATTATTTTGATGAAAATTTGGAAGGGGGTGTTAATTGGTACCAAATCTTAGGATCAGTTTTGGAAGCCAAAACCTTCAAACTACAAATGATACTACTTTCATGGAACATGTTCATTTGATCAGTAGGAAATCCTTTTTTTTTTTTCTTAATTTTTTTCCATTTATTCATTTGTTCATGCATTGCATTTAGTGAGGAACTCCCCTTAAGGAGCTCAAATCTAAGATGTGAAAACAGCTATATAAAAAGAAAATTACAGTATAATTTTGCAAGTATTATGATACAGATATGAGAAAATGAGTGTAGTGGAAGCAAATATTGGGAAATGATTAGGAAGCTACTTTTATCCCCTAGGGATGAAAAGCTGGAAGATAGACAGCTAAGATAGGCAGTGGATATGATGAACAGACTATTGCTATGAAAATAAATGGGGGTACCAGGACCAGGGCACATTCGGTGTTCAAGTATTTACTGACAGTGTCAATGATATCTGTTCATGAATGAGTACCATGAAAGGAGTTCAACTGTGAATGTCCAAAGGACCACACTACAGGATTGGTGATAAAATTGACACAAAATGTCCCGGAGAGGGAGACATAGTACTTAGAATGTCAACTCTGGTTAGAATATAAAAGTTCATTTCCACATGGGATCATCAAACATACTGTCTTCTATTGGATCTCAAAGCTCTGGGAGACTTTTTGATGAGGGCAAGAGAAAATAATTACTGGGAGTATGGACATATCAGAGACTTGAAGAGTGAAAGGTGGAGATTAAGTGTGAAGTTGCTGAATAGTTTCCTCTAAACTGAGTTTCTCTAGACAAGACTTGCCTAGAACTCAAGGATTTAGGATGGAATACCTGGCTCATTTGCATTTAAATGTTTAGCAGCATCTCTTACTTCAAAAGTAAGAATATTTACAGTTTTTGCCTCTTCATTATTTTCTATATCCTGTAAGACATATTTTCTTTTGTTTAGTTTATGTACTCAAACCACGTATTTTCTCTTCGGAGACATAGTGTGATGTAGTTTGGGGAAACTTATCTTTACACTCTGATGTCACAAGTTACAAGTTATGTTGCCTTGGACCAATTTCTTACGCACTCTGGACCTCAGTCTTATCTTCATTAAAATAGTGAAGATTGACCGTGAACTTATTGGATGTGAATAGGTAAGGATGTTTAACAAAGTACGTGGTATATATTAGTTGCAAAATAAACATTACCTTTTTCTTCTGATTCTTTCTTTAGGCTTCCTTCAATGACCTTCACTTTCCTGGGTTTCTACGAAATCTAATTTTAACTGTGTTTGCTTCTTTCAAAAAATGAAAAAAAGGATATTTATATGTTATTTATTTGTTGAAGTTTAAAAAGGAGAAATAAATCTCTGAGTCTAGATTATTCAAGGATGCAAATCTGGAAAGTGGGAATATTTTTGGTAGTATCCCACAGGAATTTTGAAAACAACAGAGTAAAGTTTAAATTCCAATCTAATAAATGTGTATTGGATAGCTAATATCTGACAAGTACTGAGGATACATACAGGAGAGACAGTGTCTATCTTCAAGAAGGTCTCAGTCCTGTGGAGGATTTAAAACTATAGCACAACATAGCAGGTACTGTTAAGTGCTAGAGGTGCCCAGTAGAGGGCTCATGACCAGACACTAGGGCTCAAGGAACACTTTCAGAAGTGAGTCATAAAGAAGCAAAAGAAATTAGCTAAGAAAAGGGAGAGAAGGGGAAGAAGTGAGTGATGCAGAGGCTCACCCTTGATGAACACATGCAGGCATGAGAAGCATAGCAAGGTCAAGAAACTGCAAGTGTAGATTATCTCAAGAGAGGTGAGGGCAAAGGCTGAATGGCAGGGGACAAGGTGGAATGGGTATGCAGGGGTGAGATCCTTAAAAATTTTACAAGAAAGAATGAGATGTTGGGATTTGTCCTAAAAGAGAAAGGGGAGACATAGAGGGATTTCATCAGAAGAGTGGCTAGATCAAATTGCAATTTGGAAAGATCACTGTGCCAGAGGGTGGATTCATGGGCATTGGTCAAACTGGCAAGGGAGACATGTTTTAGGGGCAATTTAAATAATTCAGGCAACAAATCATGAGGAGTATTCAGAAGAAGCAGGCAAGCCGGGAGGATTTTTTAGGGGGTAAATGAGAATGACTAGATGCATAGGGTGATGGGTAATGTGGAATATGGGGACTATTCCAGGTTTCTAACTTAGCTAACCGGGTGGAAGATAGCACCATTCTATGATTATAAAACTTAGAAAGAGGAGGATGTCCCAACCAGTTTTTGATATATGCATTTTCAAGCATCCTTAGAACTTCCAGGTGGAGAGGTTTAAGCACCATCAGCATGTTCCTGAATCATCTAATCATATCCATCATCATCAACAAGGGGTGCCTGATTTCCTTCCTGTGCCTTCCACTTTAATTCCATAGGAAGTCTAGCTCCTTGGATCATCTGCAATTCATTTCTCATCCTCCATTTCCTCTGTATCTTGATTTTGTCTTACAAAGGTACTGTTTTTATTTCTTGTTGGGATAGAAGGGTAGAAGAGCAGTTCTCTGATTAGGCAGCCAGGAAGTAACAGATGATTTAAGCAAGGCAGGGGTGAATGGCACAGCTGTCCCACCACCCAGATGGGATTTGGCACTTCTCAAGTCGACTGCAAAGGGCCAAACCACTTGTCCCTGGAGGATGAGAGAATAGCTGGGCACTGGGAATGTTTGAACGTGTTTTATTACAATTCATCTGTTATGTTAGAGTGAGGCAAGTCCTCTTTGTGTGACCATATTATCTAATCCTCACTTGCTTGCAAACAAATGTCAGAAAGGTGCTTAAGCTTTCAAACCTCATCAGATAGCTACCACAAAGAGGAATACATTCCCTTTGAATGACTCGAGGATATCAATATAATTCTACCTCTGTTCAAATTTTTCCCCCAATGATCCCAGAGAGGCCCTTCTAAGACTAGGGAAGGCTGCATCTCGACAAAAGGCCATGGGTGTTTGACTGCATCTCACAGCAACATGATTCAGCAGGTGGATCTACCAGTCTATGTCAACATGGAGCCATGTGAGTTTGCACCCATTAGTATGTGCTGCTCTGATGTGAGGCAGCAGACCTGCAAGTGCTAAAGAACTTGGTTCAAATTCCAATTCTCCTATAGACAGGTTGTGTGCCTGTGAGTTTATAGCACAATCTCTTGCAGCCTCGGTTTCCTCATCTGCAAAGTAGCACTAGTAATACTTATGCCGTGACACTGCCATGAGATGTATGAGGGAGGGTGCAGTGGGGAAGTAGCTGGCAAGTTCCTGGCCTGTAGGGGCTTGGCACAGACGGGTGGCTGATAAGTGAATTTATTTCATTCACTCTCTGGCTCTGTCTTACGACCCCTATCACATATGACGATCTAGAGGGCAAAGTGTAAGGGATGGTTTTGCGTAAATACCACATTCTCGGATTTTTTGTTCAGTTCACATGAAATAAGACATGTAGAGTACCTAGAAAAGTGTCCAGCTTCTATGTGTTAAATAATATCTACTTCCTCTCCCCTTTCTCCTATGCCTCCGTGCAGTTGCTGGGGCATAAACAAACCAACTACAGATGCACAGAGGATATCTATTAATTCCCTGATGCCTGGGCCCTGCAGGGTGTGGGGTGCTCTCTGGGTTGGTTGTCCCTGAGGAAGGAAGTAGGCTGGCAGTACCCATGGAGTCTGCTCCTGCACCCTTGCTCTTGTTCCCTGCTTGGTGGATTTGCAAGGACGGTTGCTCTGGTTACAAGACCAGATTACTTCAGTTTCTGTCTCTTTATGGGTAAAGGTCTCAGGGGAATCAGCTTATTAGAGAAAGAGCTGCATGGTTGAGTTAGCTAGGACAGTAAAGGGACTCATCGGAGGGGCTGAGATACAAAGGCACCGGTTCTTCTCTTGATGAAGCCGGGGTCCCAGTCTCAGTGCTGCAGCAGGCAGCATGGACACCCCCGTTTGTGACTTCTCCTTGTCTGTTATTTTCCATCTCCTGTGATGGTGGCTCCAGTACCTGAGTCAGTCTGCTTGTTTGAATGTGTCCCCTTTGATGTCAATTCCTTGTTGAGTTACTCACAGAATTCTCTATTGTCCTGGCCTTGCTCTTTCCTGTACTGATCTGTTCCATGGGCAGTTTCAGCACCGCTCAACCTGCGCCCCCCTCCTCTTAATTCTTACCTTAAGGAACTTGAAACTGCTGAGGAAGAGAGTAAGACAGGAAGTGGAAGGTGCGAGGGGCGGTGAAGAGTACTGTCTTATGAATATGTTTTTTGTTTTCACACAGTGCAGTCCACAGGTTAATGATATTTTAGCAGACCCATTCCTGATACAGTAGCATCACAACAGTAGCAATGTGTGCATAGGGGTAGGCAGGGGGAGGCAGAGCAAGGGCCAAAAGCCTCTAACACTGATATGTTTATTGAAATCACACAAGGAGCTGGGAGCTTTCACATGTACTAATTCATATAATGTTCAAAACAACCTCAAGAATGATGTATTATCCTTACTGTAGCTCAGAGGCACAATGCTAGAGATCAGCAGGGTTAGGAATCCCATGCAGCTCCATTCGATTCCACATTGCATACTCTTTCCAGTTCAACACCAAATTGCTCCCTGTTCTCGGGGTTGACTTCATGTTCCAAAAACACACTGGGTTCTGTTACTGAACACAAGAACAGGTCAGTTGTCTTTTGTAAGTCTGCCTTCTTTGTAAGCTTCCATGATCCAAGTTCTATCTCTTGGAAAAAATGGCACCAGGTCCCTAGACAACCTCCTGGCTCGAAGGATCAGGTCTAGAAATGACTGTACTCTTCAGCCCGGACCCTTCCCGCTTTCCCATTGGGGAACAAACACCTGGTAGTGTTGGCTTAAGTGTGTCTGACCCTTAGCCATGCACAAGTCTGAGGGTCATGGAAAAGCAACATAGAGGAGAAAATTGTCAGTTATGCAAAGAACTGAGCAAAGAATTTAATTCCAGGCTCCAAGTACACAATACTGTATCATATAAGAAGAAATAGCTTGTCTTGGTTTTCTAGTTTGGATAAAACAAAAGAGATCCACAAAAAATCACTACCTAGTAAAGTAGATTATAGACAATGGAGTATAGACTCTGTTGAGTCAAATGTGACTCCATTCAGGCAAATGGTAAGCACTGACTTTAAATAAATATAAATGTGTATGTCTATGTCAAAATGTCTCTTTTTCCTCATCTCCTCATCTATCATCTATCCTCCATCATCCTCCATGAACCTAACTCAATGACAGCAGGTCATCTGTGTGTTTGCTATTTCCCAAACACCTACTAGAGTGCCCGGCACGTGGTAAATTCAGTATCTGTTCAATGAGTGCATCTATGGATTTTGCGCTGAGAAAAAAACACGATCAAAATGATCCTGTGAGCAGAGACCCGGTAGAAATACACTGGACAGAGTGAAAGAAAGAACATCGGCACCAGTAGGGCAGGAAGTCGGGAAGGCAGAGAGCTCTGTGTGGTCCATATTTGTGATCATGAGTGTCTGATGTAGGAGGTGGTCATGGGTTGGAAAGGAACTTACAGATGTAAAAGATATTGAGAAAAAAGTAGTTTTTCGTCTACACTACTTCTCGTCTAAAAGGAAATAGGCCTGAATGTGGATTCAGGGCTATTGTGACATTTTTTTTTCTTTTTTTTTTGTGCTTGTTTTGTCTGCCTTCAATGGTAATACTAAGCTTATATTTTTATAAGTGTTCATGTTTTAAGAAGCTTGGGTCCCACCATTCATACTTTTCTGAAGAAGCATCCACAACACCGAGGCCAATGACTTGCCCTAGGTCTCCCAACTAGTTAGCACCTGGATGAGAACTAGAGTCCGGGTTCCCTGGTGACAAGTCCTTTACTGGTCATCCTTCCTTCCCTGATCTGCTTCTGTTGTCACTCTAGAATCACAGTGTCCTTGTACCCTCCCTCCTGCTCAGGGGAAGTCAAACTTCTATTTCCTCAATGGATTTTTCTTCTTGGTCACAGGCAAGCCCCGTGACCCCCAAAGGGCAACACTTGCTCCACCTGCATTTCCATTCAGCTTTCACAGCACCTTTGTATCTTAACTAAAGGATAGTGAAAACTCAACAGGAATAGGACATTCAACTGGCCTCACTTCTCATGGACTATCATGAATAAAGACTGAAAGGGGCAATGCAGGGAGGAAGTAGATTGGATTTCAGCCTTTGAACCAGTGGATTCCCAATACCCACGCCCCCCTTTTATTTTATTTATTTATTTATTTTTAAGATTTTATTTATTTATTTGTCAGAGAGAGAGAGAGCACAAGCAGGGGGAGCGGCAGGCAGATGGAAAAGCAGGCTCAGGGAGCCTGATACAGGACTTGATCCCAGGACCCTGGGATCACAACCTGAGCGGAAGGCAGACGCCCAAATGACTTAGCCACCCAGACGTCCTGGTCACGCCCCCTTTTAAAAGCATCTACAGTGTGCTGGCACCGTACTAAGTCCAATCAAAGATCTAGTGGCATTGGGGCGCCTGGGTAGCTCAGTTGTTAAGCGTCTGCCTTTGGCTCAGGTCATGATCCCAGGGTCCTAGGATCGAGACCTGCTTTGGGCTCCCTGCTCAGTGGGAGGCCTGCTTCTCCCTCTTCCACTCCCCCTGCTTGTGTTCCCTCTCTCACTGTCTCTCTCTGTGTCAAATAAATAAATAAAATCTTTGCTATGGTGAGCTCTGTGAATTGTGTAAGACTGTTGAATCACAGACCTGTACCTCTGAAACAAATAATACATTATATGTTGAAAGAAAAAAAAAAAAGAAGAAGATAGCAGGAAGGGAAAAATGAAGGGGGGAAATCAGAGGGGCAGCAGATGAACCAGGAGAGATGATGGACTCTGAGAAACAAACTGAGGGTTCTAGAGGGGAGGGGGTTGGGGGGATGGGTCAGCCTGGTGATGGGTATTAAAGAGGGCACGTTCTGCGTGGAGCACTGGGTGTTATGCACAAACAATGAATCATGGAACACTCCATCAAAAACTAATGATGTCATGTAAGGGGACTAACATAACATAATATAAATAAATAAATAAATAAATAAATAAATAAATAAATAAAATCTTTAAAAAAAATCTAGTGGCATTAAATGTGGTCCCTGCCTCCTGGGAGCATAGGAGAGAATTAGGAGGACCACACGAACATATGCACGAGTTCATATGATTAAAATGTTCAGGGGTGAGGTGCAGTCCTCAGAGGTCCCATCCCACTGGGAGAAACTTTGAAGGCTGATGGAATCACAGAGATTGTTTTAAATGAATAAATGCCTTGCTTTCCTGTACACAGACTCTCCCACCCAGGCAAGCCCAGGGAAGGCCACCCTAGGGAGTGAAAGCTAAGAAGGACGCCTAATCCTCTCTCCCCCACCTAGTCCAACCAGTCGCTCACAGGGCTCCATTGTTCTCTCCACAAACATTAAATAGCACCCACAGAGCAGAGGGATGTCCAAATACTGGGGTGGGTGAGCACCCAGCTGCCACTGCCCTGAACACCACATCAGTAAACAGCACCACGGCAATCAATTTGGCTTTTTTGATGAAGATTAAACCATAGAGGAAAACCATTAGAAGAGGTAATAAAGGCCCTTCTTGTACAGTTAATAGAGAGCCTCCTGGATGGAACAAGCCCAGCTGTTGCTGCTGAAAATTTACTTCTGTTTTCAAGTTCAAATAGAGACTAAAACATTATCTTCGCGGGAATTGATTTTACGTCTTCCAAACACATATGCCACCTTAATTGTGATTTGTGTGATAGTTCAGCTGCTGAAAGCTTTCGTTTATCTCTACCTGGTTAAACAACTTTAAATAATAACAAGTCAATATATCTGTCTATTGACCAGGGTTCTTCTCACATCCCCAGAGCATCCTGTTGACAAAGAAAAAGGTCTTTAACCCTTCACAGCCCCAGCATCTGTCCCTCATTCATTTCCCCATGCTTGGTTTTAATGGGGAGGTATAATCATTTAACAAATGAAATGAATAGAAATACGCAGGGCCTTCTCTGATGTACTTTCTCCTGCAGAGACTTTTTTTGTTGTTGTTTTGTTTTTAATTTGTTTTATTTTAGCCTCAATACATTCACTAAAAGAAAAAAGTCTGATTTTTGTTAAATTGATTTCCTCGTTCATTTTAGTTATAGAGACTGCTTTTGAATTGAGCTTGAGTAGAGAATATTAAAGATGGCAACTTGTTTCGGAAGACCCACATAAACAAAAAGATCCATAGACTCCCCATAGCGTTTCTTATAGGACAGACTTTTTTTTTTTTTTTTTAATAGGATTGCTTTCTGTTAGGGTGGGGTGAGTAGATGAGGGCAAAGGGGATTATTTTATTCACATGAACTCAAGCCTAGATTTCTTTGGTGATTAGAACATTTTGGTGATAATGGTGGTAATGGGATAAAGTTTGGGGGTTTTCTTTGTTCTTTTGATGAGCTAATTCACTTGTCAGCCAGTAGGAAAGCAAGAAGGGAATAGGCCAGGAACCCAAAAGTGCATCTAGCCAAGGCCCTGTCCTGACTCCGAGGCAGAATGTAGCTAGCCAGCAATAGGCTGTCCCTCTTTGCAAGGGTCAGCAGGCTCTCCTCTGTGTAGTGGTGACAAGGGCAGGTAATGCAGACAGGGTTGGGGTTTGTGTTTCCCCAGGCTGTCCTGACATTTCACTAGGTGACAAGGAGAGGGCACTGCCTGAATCCCCAGCTCTCTACGTAGCTAGAAACCTCAGCTTCTTCCCCTCCGGTTGGTCTTGCTTCTGTATCACAGGCGAATAAGGAGTGTATGTGGAAAGGCGGTGATGAGATTTCACCTGCATCCAGCCTGCTGGGTGAAACCTGCCTGTGTCAGCAAAGCACAAGAGGGAACAGGGAGGACCAGCCTGCAGTTTCCGCTGGGGGAGAAAGAAATGTAAGTCAAACAAAACATACCCTCCTTACGTAGACTGCCACGGGTATGGCAGCCTGAGGGAGGCTATAAGTATCAGTGGATGAGTTTAGTGTTAATTCATATGTTGAGGATTCTTTTTTTTTTTTTTAAGATTTTATTTATTTATTTGAGAGAGAGAGAGAGAATGAGAGATAGAGAGCATGAGAGGGAAGAGGGTCAGACGGAGAAGCAGACTCCTCGCTGAGCAGGGAGCCCGATGTGGGACTCGATCCCAGGACTCCAGGATCATGACCTGAGCCGAAGGCAGTCGCTCAACCAACTGAGCCACCCAGGCGCCCCGAGGATTCTTTTTAAATTTCCACAAACTCTATTTTAGAGGTTTTGATTTCTTTGTTTTTCTGTGGATAGAATTCTAATCCAGACCTCCATTTAAAATACATCTTCCCTGCCACATCCTCACTCTCTTTTCTCCCTCGCACTTCTCCCCAAAAGCCCTATGGACAGAGAGTAAGTACTGATATTAATAATCATACTACCCCTTATAACTGACAGATTGCTTATAAACAGTGAGCTGTGAAGATGTGAAGTTATCAGTAATTGCTAATTAAGAAAAGTCTTCTCTTGGGTGTGTGCTCATCTGATAAAGAACATTTCTGGACTTTTTCCTGCTTGTTCTCCCTTTGTTTTCCTTCAGGGCATGGACTGTGTGTTAATTATCTGTGTATCCTCAGCTGTGAATGACTGACTGACTAAATGAATGAATCTATTTATTAATTTTTTATTCCATAGCTTGCTTCACGGGGTGCATGAACTTCCTCCTTCAATGATATTAAAGTGACATCCTTATCAAGACCTTCCGGATACATCATGAAAGTGACTGCGCGCTGCCCCCTGTTTTGTGGTACCCTGTGTCTAATGTACTCATTCTGTCTATACGTACTTTTCATAGTCTATACGTGTGTTTGCATAGACAACATTACAGCAATACAAACCACCCACTCCCACCTTTCCCAACACCCTATTAAATCAACTCTTGTCTTGTTTTTGTGTTTTTTATTTCTGTCCAGTTCCTGTCCTCATGCATGGGTATTCTTAACAGAGATGTAAGCACAGCAAAGATACAATTCTGTATTACAGTTAACTAAGATGCAAGTGGATGTCTTCTCCAGATGGTTCGTTTGGTTGGGGTGGGGTAGTGGTGAGTTAGACAGTACTTCGCTTGGCATAGAATGACCACTAAATAAATATACGTCAGTTGAATTAAACTAAAGGAACAAAAGTACTGCTCACCTTCTGCATAGGAGCAGAATATTCTTACATGGAATCTAAGGCTGGAGCCAGAGGAACCTCAGTAAATGTCTCCTTCAGTTTTCTAATCTAAACAAACTATCTAACTCACTAAACTTTCTAAATTCTTTACAACTGACTCTAAGGGAAAAGCAAGAAGGAGGAGCAGTCAGGGAGAGGAGGTGAGCAAATTCCCACTGTTCTGCAGAGCTGAGGAAGGACCTGGCAGGGGGCAATGAACACTTGACATGCAGGTCAACTCCAATATGATCCAGTACTTACCTTGCAGATGAAGAAACTAAAATCCAAAGAAAAAAATTGCCCAATAACACAAAGCTAGGCAAAAACTGACATCCTGAGCCCATGCTTTCTAGCCCGGGGGCTCTTTCACCTAGACTGGGCAGGCCTTCTACAGAGCCCTGGCCAGGGAGCGAAACCCTTCTTCTTCTTCCTCTGGAGGGATTCTCAGCTCCTCCTTGTCTAGAGCACGCCTTCTGAGGATCTCTTGAGATCCAGTAGATTGTGCCCAGGACCAAAGGCCCTCACTGTAGTGGGAAGTGAGAAGGGAAAAAGTCTCCTTCGGGGCCGGGACACCTGCTTAGTTATGTGTTACTTAGACTATAGTATCCCTTTCAAAATTTTGCTTTGGGGAAGTCAGTGGTGAAATGCATGCTCCTGGTGGAGGGCGCAGGTAGCTGCAGTGCTTCCCCCCTTTACCCTGGAAAGTGCTCCACTTCTTCCTTTGTGCACAGGGGGGCACTAGAAATACACCAGCGCAGCCCCAGAACCTCAAGCTCTGCAGCTGCTGGGGAAGGACTTAATTACACCCACTTCCCAGTGAGCATAGCTCGCTCTTCAGCGAGCCCGTTCTGCATTGCAGACCCGCGGGCTATGCTAGATCAAATGTCACCTCCTTTAGGAAACCTGGCCTTATCTGGTTAACCCCACTTCCGCGGGGTCAGTCCTAATCTTCCTGTTTCCCCAGCCTCGTGGTCAGTTGGCCTTTTCCCTTCACATCAAACATGCTGCTTTTTAAAGTATCCCTAGATATTTCTCTTTGTCTTCTTTTATTTAAGCTCCCTTTGTGCAAAGGCCATGTTTCCTCCCGTTGGTCCCCATGGAGAGCTGTGTCTATGGCGGGGCAGTTGGTAAATGTGGTGTGAGGGAAGCATAATCCTGACACCCTTCATTGCCCTGTGACCTCAGGCAAGTCCTTTTACCTTGTTGAGCCTCAGTTTCTTTGTCTGTGGAATTTAGAATAATCATGGTATCTCAGACCTGTTTGAGAATTACTGAGTGAAAAGTATGTGTGAGTGCTTTGCAGGGGGCCTGAGCACAAATGGTGCTTTATAACTGCTCCCTAGATCCATATAATGCCAGAAGGATACCCTCACTCTGCACGAAGACTGCGTGTAGTTTCTGTGCCATTTATTTATAACCAGCCCAACGCAGGGCACCAGATAAGCTCCCCAAAGAAGACACAGTTCCTGCTCTCAAGAAGCCCAATGGGGGCAATTCGAACAGGAGCAACTAAATGTAAAGTCATCGTGCTAGGGTGAAGATGCTAGGAGAGTCCGAGGGAGGGACGCGTCTGTACCCACCTGGAAGACAGCCCAGGAGTGCAGAAGAGAATTTTCACTACCTCTTTTCTCCAGAACTAAGGCAACTAAAATGGGAATAAGGAATGTGTGGACATCACTCTTCTGTTGTTTTCCAACCCCACCCCTCAGGGCCCCTAGAATGCTGCTGACAATAGAGAAAGACAAAGAAATCCAGGGTGGACTTTTTGTCCTGTCCCTACCCCTAAACAGTGTCCTCCTGAGGCACTCTCTTACCTTTGTAACAGGAGACAGTCCTCCAATCCATAGGGTTGTTGAAAAAGTTTCAATAAGATACACTCCTAATATGCAAAGCAGTGATTGCAAAGAAGTACTTGCTAGTTTCCTTTCCCTTCTCTGAGGAGGACCAAAGTTCACAGCTCTAGCATCATCTTAGATTTCCCCTTCTTGGTGCCCCGAGTCTCAATGCCCCTCCACTCTCTCCTAAGAGCCTCACATGCACTCTGAGCAAAAGTTTCTACACCAACCCTGAGAACTGGAGCACAGAAAGGCAGGGGGATTAGTTCATGGAAGATAACAATGAGCTCAGTGAATGACCAGTATGTTTTCTCTTTTGGGGTTTATTTGCATTTAAGACAAATGAGCTCTGCTAACCTTATGACTCTCTAAGGGGTAGCATGTATTCAGGGATCAGGTTGAGTTGGAAGTTTCCATCATTTTGGATCAAAGTCCTAGACTGCCTGACTCTCCACTATTGTTTCACTGTCAGAAGAAAGTGGACCAATTATTTGGATCCTCATGTCTAAAAGGTAGCTTGTCTCCTCTTTATGTTGAATCGCAGGAATCTTTAATCCATTTGTGGAAAAATGCTTCTTTGCTCTGACCTCTTCTGTCTTCAGAGAACATCCCTGTTGTGTTTAATTTTGAAGAGAAAACAGCATTCAGTTAGACTCTGACTTGATATGAGTGACCTCTAATGATTTCTTTTGACCAGAATGAACTTTTTAGTTTATTGAACTTTGTGCAAACCCACCCTTCTTTTTATGTGACCCCCTTGTAGACCATCCCACTCGGCCTCCCCAAATTTAGGAAATATACTCTTCCTGCAGAAAATGTCTCTTTTTATCTTGAGGTAGTTTTGTTGACCTTTGGTTGACCTTGGTGAACTGGAAATGAATCTATTGATCTCTGTCTGACCCCATTCCTCAGGAGCCACCTACTCCTTGTGCTTCTGGTATTACTGAAGAACGAGAGCATGACATAACAAGTTTGCAGTTTTATTCCATTAGTCATTCATAGCCATCATGAACTGTTTTAATTCCAAAGTGAAAACTGTCGCCTAAAATTCAATTGAGTGGTGGGGAATTGAGAGTGTCAAAGATCTGCCATCTTCCTTGTACTAGTCTTCTCCCTGGAATTTCCCATGGAACAGAACCATCTCAAACTAGCTTCTCCCTGATGTGTACTTCCTATTGTGATTTGGCTCAACTTCTTTTCAGCTCCCTCTATATAAATCAGTTCTCCTGGTCTTGGCTTACCTGCTCTCTGTGAGTCTTGCTTTTTCCCTCTGAAATTGTGGCCATAGGATGCTGGTAAAAAATGGATGACTTTTCCTATTTATACTAATCTGTGGTAGGTTGTGGTCAGTTCCCTAGAAGATATTCACATTCCAACCTCTGAAGTCTGTGAATTTACCCTTGTATAGAAAAAAAAAGGGGGGGAGGTGTCTTTACAGATGCGATTGAACAGTTAAGGATCTTGAGATGAGGAGATTATCCTAAATTATCCAGTGGGCCCTAAATGCTATCACATGTACCCTTATAAGAGAGAGGCAGGGGGATATTTGACACCCAAAGAAGGTAATGTGAAGACAGCAGAGGGAAATTTGAAGATTCTGCCCTTGAAGGTTGGAGTTATGGAGCCCTAAGCCAAGGAATACCGACATCCCCAAGCTGGAAGAGGTAAGGAATGGATTCTCCCCTAGAGTTGCTGGAAGGAGTATGGACCTGATAACACCTTGATTTCAGCTCAGGGATACTGATCTTTGACTTCTGGCCTTCACAATTGTAAGAGAATAAATATGTGTTGTTTAAAATGGCCAAGTTTGTGATAATTTGTTATAGCAATCGTAGGAAATACATATACCATCTATGACTTCTTTTTGGACAGTTGGACCTGTTTCCCAATACTAATTGCCTTTTTAGTCTCACCGCATTCCCAAATGATACAGCACATTTATACCACCACCACTACCATAATTGTTGTCCTCTGAGCCTAGGATGTTATCCTAGGTATTTTCTTAAATGAAGTCAGAGATTTCTAATCCAGATTATACTGAACTACAGGAAGCCACCTTCCACTTCAAAAACATAAATACATTACACAAAATATATATTTTGAAAGAAATAAAAATATGTAGCCAAGTATGAAAATCAAAATGGAACTAACTGCATTTTCCGGAAGAAAGATGGAACACATGGTAGAAGGGAGCTGCTGAGATGACAGGATTCGTGAAGGAAAATGGGCAGAATATACCATTGGGGTCTTAATGTCTGTGTAGGATGGACATCAGCTTCCAGCCCTGTGTGTGCAGGGCAGCTGAAAATATGCTCCCTGGATAAAGCCAGGAGGCTGGAAAATGTGCCTACTTAGAAAAACTTCACTCCCTGGCCTAAAGAAAGCAAAGAAGTAATACCTCCTTCCAGACCACAGAGGGAAAATGATTCAACTGCAAAAAAAAAAAAAAAAAAAAAAAAACAGAGACTCAAGTCTGAACTCTACCAGGGTGTCAGACCCCAATTTTTATATGAAATAAAATTGGTCTGGTACCACAAAGTTAGCATCAATTTGACAGAGGCAACTAGGAAACAACCTATTATGGATGCTTCCATAGTCCACAGAATTCACAGAACCCCCACAGAAGAAAATGTTTGAAATGATGAGCTCATAATTCAAAATTTAAAATACATGTGGAAATATGTATCCAATATCACACTATTTAGAGTAAAAAATATAATGAATGGGAGACATCTAAAATTCCTAAAGTATAAAGACATTGTAAGCACACACAAAAGAAACAAAGTGGTTTAAATAAATAAGTGTAAATGTGAATGTATGTTTGAGTATTAATGGTAAAGAACAATTAAATCATTGTATTTACTCATCTGTTTATTCAAAAGATCTTACTGAATACCAACTATGAGCCAAGTAGTCTTTTAAATGCTGTGATATAATGATTAATAAAACATTATCCTTACCTTTGTGGACCTCATTTTCTAATGGGAAAGACAGAAAATATTTAAGTAAATATGTAATAACTTGTCAGTTAGTGATAACTGCTATGAGGAAACATAAAATAGCCTAAAGGAGATAGAGCAAGCAGAGATGTGACTGTTGTGAAGGAGCAAGCCACAAAGGTCTTAGAAAAGAGCACTCCAGACAGCTGAAATAGCAGGTACAAAGGTCCTGGGGTAAGCACATGATTGGGTGTTGGAGAAATAACACAGAAGTCAAGCGAGATCTGTGTGAGTAAGATAGAGAGGTAGCAGATGAAATCACAGAGATAGCCAGAGGCCTGGTTATGTAAGACCTTGTAAATGTAATTAAAAACTTTTTATTTATTTATTTTTTGCCTAAGCAGGTTGAGAAATCATGGAAGTTTGTGAACTCTGACATGGTCTGATTCACATTTTTTTTTTATTATGTTATGTTAGTCATCATACAGTAATTCATTCGTTTTTGATGTAGAGTTCCATGATTCTTTATTTGCATATAACACCCAGTGCTCATTGCCATACATGCCTTCCTTAATACCCATCACTGGGCTGACCCATCCCCCACATTTTTAAAGTAACATTTTTGGTTGCTATGTGAAGATTACATTATAAGAAAGGAAGAAGGAAGGCCTGTTGGAAAACTGTTGCAGTCATCCTGGCTAGACATGTCAGTGACTTCTCCTAGGTGCTATCTGTGAAGATCATTAGAAACACTGGATCTAGGATTCATGTTTAAGAAAAGTCTGAAAGCACTTGCTGACGTGTTGGTATGACAGAGAAAGAATAATCAAGAAATCAAGGATGCCTCCAATTGTCCTTTCTGAACAACTGGAAGATGAGTGATATGCCATTGTGTGTGTGTGTGTGTGTGTGTGTGTGCGCGCACGTTTCCATGTGCATGCGTGATGCATCTGAGGTTTCTCTTGGACATCCAGATGTCGAGTCACTGAATATATGAGCCTAGAGCTTCAGGGGAAATTGGAGCTGGAGACACAAATTTGGCAGCCATCAGGATATAGATGAGATTTAAAGCCAGAGTCTGAAAAAAAGTCGCTAGGAAGAAATTATAGCTAAGGAAGAAAAGAGGTCTGAAATCCAACCTTTAGAGATTGGGAACAAGTATATAATCAAGTAAAGGAGAATTAGAATGAGCTACCACTGAGGTCGGAAGGGGACAGAGAGGGACAGAAACCAAATAAAAATGTATTTCAAGGAAGCAGTGATCAGCTGGGTCAAATGCTGCCAAAAGGTGTAACAAGATTAACATAGAGGCTGGACTGATATGTTTGGTCGGGGGGGGGGGGCGGTTAGTTTTTAAGAGGAAGAGTACAGAAGTGCAGTTTTAATGAGTGGAAGCAGTAAGGAAAAATCCTGGTTTATGTTAAAGAAATAATAGCTGAAGAGGAAGCCAAGACAACAGACTTCAGTGAGTTTTGCCACATCTTTATGAAAAATAAGTAGTAGCTGTTGAAGGCAGTGAGGAGAAGGGACAGATTTGAGAGAGTGGGAAATATTGGAGTGTCTGTAATCTGATGAGGACTCAGGAAGTGCAGGGAAGATAATGCAGGCGACAATGGGAATAGTTGCAAGACCAAGGGGGCAAATAAAGGACAGATTTTACTGCTCAAGGAAAGATGCTTCCAGATAGAAAAAGGGGTATCTTACTTGTTGGGAGAGGAGAAAAATTAGAATGTGTGTCTACAGAGGAAAGCTCATCTCCTACTCAGGATTCCTTAGAAGAGAGGAACTGCTGATGCTTCATTTGGGTAGTGCTGGCGCAGGGTAGCACAGATGAGGAGAAAGGAAGTGCAATGATAAGAGACCTCAAAAGCAAAACAAAAGGATGCTTTACCATACCAGCTACCACCTCACAGTGATCCCAGCAGGGAGGAGGCAAAGCAGGTCAGTTAGCAGTTGCTGCTGCTCAACATGTGGGCTTTCTCTAGATGGTTTCCTTGGAAGAACTACGCCTTGGGACAGTCCGTGGGAGAGAGAGAAGAGGGGGATTTATTTTCCCAGCTGCACTTCCTCCCCTGATTTCCATTAGTTAAAGTGTTCTGTGTGGTGTAAAGCCTCCTGTACCTCTGGGTTGTATCATCTGACCCCTTTGGCAGCTACTTGGGATATGGGATCCTATGCCATGCAGTGTGGTGTTTCATCCAAGTTTGGAAGTATTACTACTAGCTATGAACTATAGGAAAAACAAACAAACAAACAGCTGTGTGGCCAGGGAGCAGGGCTTGGTAGGAGGTAGGAGGGTGGTAGTAGAGGCAGGAAGGGTGCCTACCCATTACATTCACCTTCTTCCCTACAGTGTAGGACCTCTACTGTATGTGCATGTGTACATGTGTGTGTTGGGAGAAAATGACACCTTCACGCCTTCCCCAAAGGACAGGGAGTTGGGGCATGAGTCTAACTGCTCACAGAGTCTCATTCAAATTATAGCCAAATGTGAGCTCTTGCAACACTTAAGCAAAGAGGGTTAATGATATAAAAAACAGTGCTGAAGCTGCAGGACCTGGCCCCAAGCCTGCAGTTGATGTCTCTCATCTCTCTCCTCTGCCAGCAATTCTACATGTCTTTCACTCTTGGAAAGCAGTTAGGTTGGTCAGGGTTACATGTCTGGTAGGGTGATCCAGACACAGATCCCCACAGGTATCTCAACCAACTGTTTCCCTATACTTTTTGGTTTGTGGTTGCCATAATCACTCTTTGGCAGTTATTATTAAGTCTGGAAGTTCTAAGAGACACCCTAGTGAAGTAATTGCTCATTTACCTTATCATATAGTACCAATTCTAGCTCTTCATGACAAACAAGACCTATTAATTCCACCAGTTACATTAGCTCCTTTCTTTGCCTGCTTATCGGCTCACATGAGAAGGTGAATTTACAAGGTGACAGTTGTAGCTTCTAGTTCAGTGGAACAGTTAATGTATCCCCTGGCAGCCTTCTCCACACCCGGTGAGCTGGGATTTCCACCTCAGCATAGCTCAAGGTTGATGAAACAGAAAGCTGAAACTCCGTGACTGAGCCGCTAGGTGTGACAGTGAGCCGAACCATTTCTAGTTCCAATCTTATTTCCTATACCCACGCATTCTAGGTTTTGGAAATGCAGAACCATACCCTGGTAGTTGGTTGAACACACATGCCAAGTCCTGGAGGCATAAACCACGCTGCTGGACCTCAGCTGAGACTTCAGTGGGCAGCTGCTTCACTGTTAGTTCAGGCTGGCTGCTTCCAGGTAATGGTATAGATACGAGCAGTGGACCCTGTGGTCACGGGACTATTGTCAAATCTCCTTTGCTGTTAAAGGGCCCTTCAGTGTGAAGCACTGTGATATGGTAGCATGTGTCCTAATGAGGTATTCTGTAAGCCTTGGATGATTGTGATGGTAGAGGCACATGTACGTATCTATATTTATTCTCATAAAAGCAAACTTATACTCCTTCATGATAGAAACAGTCCAATGGGATAGATTCTGCCAAATGGCTGATAGGTACCCCAAGGAGTAATGTCACATGTCCATTTCTGCTGCTATCAGTGGCAATAGCCAGAAAGGTCTTGGTGAAGACAAGCTTAGATTGCTGGATGCATTCAGAGCCTCATCTCTGCCACCACGGCACACTGGCCACGTATCAGGTAGCTGAGAAGAGAAGCTGACAGACATCTGCTAAAGAAGTCACCCTCTTCAGCTGGTTATTGAGCAGCTACTCCACAAGGCATATGCTCTACGAGGCACTGACATGAGACAAAAAGACCTCCACACTTTGTCCTACCCCCAGAGATCCATCCACATAATTCTTCCCCAGATCTCCTCATCGGTATTCTCCTGGTCTTACTCCCTTCAAACCTCTGGTGAATCAGGCAGGCCATTTTGTCAGAAGTCAGTCTATATCTTTTCTTCTCACACTCTACAAGATGGATGATTAACTCTATCCCAAAAGGATTTGCTTTTACTACTGTCCATCACCCCTTTGAGACCATGAAGCAGTAGTTCATTTCCTTTTAGTGCTAACATTTTGTGTTGACACATCTAGGAATCAGGTCAAATTTCTTTCCTTTTCAGTCAATTAGTCAAAGGAAACTGCTTACCTCAAAATGAAGTTTTAAGTATAGGTTGAGGGAAAGGAGGATAGAAAATGCAGACAACATCTGCATTTCACATAACATATTTGTACCTCCTGGATCTGTTTGAGCTTATTCTCAAACATGCCACTTCCATTCCATGATGGATTTCTGATCAGCCTGCCCAGCTTAATAGTTTAGTGGGTGTGACAGATTGTGTTATTGTTAAGAAATCACTCTCCAACTCCACCTCCATACATCCCAATTCCATTGAAGTTTTACCTGGTTGTGTGAGTTTCTTTGACCTCCGAGTGGGGAGAATATACTTTCCTGCCCCTTGCATTTAGATTAATTTTCTGACTTTCTTTGACCAGTGGAATGCTAACAGATGTAACTCAGGATGATCTTGAAATATGCCTCTATGTTTGGGCTTACTCCTCTAACATTTTAGGTTAGAGTCATTCCTTTTCTACAATCAGGAGCCCAGTATCTACTATGCCCCAGTATCTCACTAGAAGCTGTTTTTCAGGTTGAAAATAGTTCTCTGATAGAGAAGTCGTGGCTTTGTACCAAAAATTTGGTTGTCTTCTCTGTGACTTCCGTTGAAGTTCAGCAAAATTTCATATAGCATCCTTATCCACTATGGGTCTTCTAGCACCTGAGTTATATGGCCCAAGGGGAAGAACAGCATGTACTAGAGTCTGAAAACTACTGAAACCCTTTTTATGACAGTCTATGAATGATTCAGGAAATACTCTGAAGCAATATTCCCAAATGGAGTATATTTTACTTCTAAAATCCAAAGAGAACAACCAAGTGCTATGCCTCTTGTTTGGTTGAAGGAGGTATGAAATGCAGCAACTTATATTTTACAGTGTCACAGCATATCTCAGACCACAGGACAGCTAAGATATTCATTGATATGCCATGCTTCTGAGTTTCTTCAATTATTTGATTTCTTTTTTCTATGATTGGTGCATATGCATTTGTGTGTGTACATATACATACATACACATATATAAACAGACAAATAAAAACATATATTATATATGTAGATGGGTATATATGTGTGTGTGTCTTACACACACATGTCTTATTCAGGCATTTAGAGTGGTGCTACTCAAAATATGATCCTCAAACCCAAAAGATAAATTAACCAATCCAGAAGATGACTTAATAAGTCCAGAAACTGAGAGTGATTGGACAATTTTATATATCATTCTGACAGACATTTCTACAACATCCAAGCTTTTGGTCCTGTATTTTACAAAACTACTGGTTTATGAATAATTAGAAATTAAAATAAAGCAAAACAAAAAGACAACAAAAACTTTTTAAACTGACATTTGCCACAGATCATATGAGAAGCATGTCTCTAGGGTCCTCCATGTGACTCCCTGCTCATCAGCTTGATGATTCACAGAATTTCAGGACAATGAAGGTCTCTGTGAGCTGACTATATTACTATTTAACAAAAGCGGGTCAGTAAGGTATATTGCTTTCCTTGCCATGTAAAAGCTAACTGCTTTTGATCCTTTTCATTATCAAAAATTAAGACAGCAGAAAATAGCATTTTCCAAATTATTACCCACATACCAAGTAGCAGAATTGGTACAGAATTAACTGTGTTAATCTTCTCAGTAAAGATGACACTTGAGACAGCTGGGATTTGACTCCCATCTCATTAAGTTCTCTTTTATTCTACAACCATCTGCCACAATCCATTTTTCAGGGTCACACAGATAAAAAGGTATGATAGTGACTATCCCCCTTGCATATTTTTATGTCTTCAGTTGTGATAAGGATACATCTATTTTCTCAAGCAATGCAATATTTCTTCTTGGCAATGGGGTGAGGAGGAATACTTAATAGTACATACCATAATACCCACAGATCAGGAAACCAAAGCAAAGGGTCTGCTAGATGCTAAAAATATCTATTCCCAATTATTCATTTGGGATTCAAGAAAATAACCACAGGATGACTCTGCTGACTTAGTGAAACCACAATTAAGATAATCTCAGGCCAAAATCTATTTATCAACTGACTTCCAGGATCCCTCAACCTAATTGTAGGGTCACTGTTGTTGTTTTTCTCCATTCCAGATGTAAGTTCAGACTCAATAACTAACAATTCTAGAAATACTTTTTTCCCCACTGCATAAAGAGGACTTTCCTTAAAGATTTTTGGGGAAAGAATGAATCGGAGCAATATTTACTGAAAGTACTTATAACAGAGTAGCAGGGCTGTTCCTGATGTGGACATAGCCTTGTCTTTAATCAGTGAGTTCTGATTCTGAGAGCCAACTTAGATCTGATAAGGAGGCAAGGGCTATGATTTACTATTGTGATAGTTAACATCAATCTGCTACTTGCTATCTCTCTGGAGTAATACCTTAGTCTTCTATCCTTCTGTATTACCCTTAAAAACACCATTCTCTATTAGCTACTACCTCCCTATATTGTGGGTTAAGGCAGGCTTACTGCCTAATGCAGCAATTACATTTACCTTGCTTATGATGGTTATGTACTTCCATGAGGCTTTTGCCATTTTATGTTCCCATTATTGATATTGATAGGAAAAAGGCCAGTTCAAAGGTAGCAACACTCACAATCTACCATAACCTTCAGAAGATAGCTGTGACTTATCTTCTCAGCAATGCGCATGCACCCATCACCAATGTATTCCTTACTGCCCTAGTGAAATATCCGTCCCCTCGACCCTCCAGGAGAATATAGTCAGATGGTAGGATCTATGGCCACACATAACAAATTCACTCCAACATCCCATCTCCCTGTGTCCTTATCTCTTCTTTAAAACTGACATATCTACATACTTTTGTGCAGGTCATTATTGAGTCCAGGTTTCACGAAGCTAATCTAGCCAATTAATGTAGGTTTTATTCCAGAAGTCTTTGCCAAAATATTGACTCCTGAATTGTGGGAAAATAACCCCAGTTTAGTGAATTTTCTACTATACTGCTTGATAGTTTATCAACCTTGTTCTAATACCTCCAAGATCTACTACTTTCATGTGTGTTCCTCAGGTTACTGCCATACACATTGCCAGATCCTGAAATCCTTTTGGTATGTAGACTACATCTTCCAGGAGAAAAGTTTGTCTCCCCCTATTTCTTTAATATGTGCTTTTATTATCAGTCTGGAGAACACAATGAGGAGGGATCTTGTGGAAAGTAAAAGCATCCAGTGAAGCTTATTCTTTATACAAGATTATCACATGGTTTCGCAGTAAAGGGAGGATATGTTTTTGTCAGGAGAAAGGGAATTGTTTTCCTCTTAAGAATTTTCCCGTCAAGAATGTTCAGGAAAACTTGAAAATTCAATATCTTTAGGTTTATGTGTAAATATGACCTTATCTGACATCTCTAGATCCCATCTTTCATTGTCATGACACTGGCATTTACATTGATAGTGGAAGACTTCTGTGGCTGCATGTTTAGTCTTCTTTACAACTTGGTTACTTAACATTAAGATTTGGGGTCTGTTTTCAACTTAGTCTACTCTGAGACTTCAGAACATAAGAGTCCCCTTTAAAGCTACCAAAGAGACTCTCTAGTTTTAGGAGGTGAGATACTGTCCTTCAGCCTGTTATTTTTTCAGTCTCTAGTGGCATCACAATCACCCACCTACTCCACAAGACTTGTAATGCTCATGGTTCCCATTATATGTGACCTTGAAACATGCCCTTCCCATGCCTTGAGTTGTAACTACATTTTATCCCAATCAACAGCAATAAAAGCTTAGATCAATTGCAAAGCTACACCATGCCAGAGTGTATCATACCAGTAACTACCAGCAATAAAGTCTATATTGCTTCTAGACAGGTAGACATTCCAACTCAGAAACAATCTGAAGGGCATGCTCTGCAGATTTCACTTGCAGTTTCAATTGCCTTTGTCTGGTACTCCTAGACAACAGAACCTGGATTAAGCATTAAAGTGTTGACTTTATTTAAGTGTTGCAAACCCAGGTCAGTGAGGGTATGGTAAAAGAAAGTGAAATGAGGAGAGATGCAAAGCAATGCAAATAATGCTTTACCGAGCTGGTTTCCATTTTGCAATGAGGCAGGAGAAAGAGACATCCTGTTAAACAGGTGAATTGGCTCAGCAAGTGGCACTTTTTGGTTTGCTTATAAGGGAAAATTCAGTGGAGTAGCCCTAAGGAAAGAAGAAAAGGAACTGAAAAGATAGGACTTGCTGGGAGGTCCATGGTTCTTGCTGCACAATCCAAATCCAACTTAGTCCCAGATTCATTTTTGAGCCACCTGCTAACAGTTGTCGGCTCTGCCTGAAATATCCTTGGAGACAACCCTGGATCCTTTGGCTGAGACTGAAGTTCATCCCACATCCCCTCCTTTCCCCAGAGGGACTTATGTTATTCTTCATTTCCCCTCTGCAACTCAAAGACAAGAGCCTTATAAGAAAACACCAAGGCAGAGGGCAGAAGCAAAGAGCTTTTTTTCCCTTTAGAGCTGAAATCATGTTATATCAGGCCACCATTATCAAGAAGTTTTATATGTATAGTTATACATTTATTACAAGTTTAAAAGATATGAAGACTGAGTTTCTTGACCACAATGCAATATTATCAACAAAAATACATTCTCAATTACCTTCCACCATATATTTGGCAACGTAAAACATATTTCTATGTAACTCATGAATTAAAAAAATAAATCACAGTAGGCTCATAACATATCTAGAAATGAGAGACAAAGAAAGCTTTATATATCCAAATTGCAGGTTGCAGCTAAAGTAAGTAATCGGAGGAAACTTTATAGCTTTAAATGCAATTTTATAGCTTTAAACACACAAATTTAAAAAATAAGAAAATCTGAAACTTGAGTTACTCATTGATGAGTTATGGATTCAAACAGAAATCTGCACTAAGAAAAATAAAACACAGAACAAATTAAGGAAATAATAAAAATAAAAGCAAGCATGATTGATATAGAAAAAAGCCTAGATGAGTCTACAGAGATTTTCAACAAAACCAAAAGCTGATTATATAAATTATAATAACACAACATAAAACTTATTGCAAAGCTTCAAAAAAGAGGGACAGTAGAAATAGAAAATTCTGAGCCCTTAGTACATTGCCTCAGCCTTAGTTAAAATTTGAAAAAATCATAGGCTGCTAGTTTCAATGTTAAATAATGAGAAATTTCAAGTAGAGTGATTGTAGATACAACTGCTTTTTAGCCAGCTTGTGTATAATTTTATTTTATTTTGCCATAAAATTGCTTTTCTGGCTAGTTTATTTATAAGAAATTCTCCTAAGAGATTCTCACTGAAATGGTTCATCTTTATAACTTCAAGTTTATGATCAGTACAATATTTGTTTCAGTTGTCAGTTATAAGAAATTTTATTGACTCACTTGGTGTTTGTTATGAAGGTTGAATTTACTCATAAATCTTGCAAAGCATGTATACTGATTAAGTGTTCAAAAACCCTTTAAGAATTAAACTTAAATGTGTAGGTTTTCTTGGACTTAGAAAAGTCATTTGCATGTTATTTCTTCTTACATACATCTAAGTAAAAATAAATGTTAATTAATTATTAAACATTAATTTTAAACATTAAGATTAATTTTTACATTAATCTTAAACTTTTAAACATTAAGATTAATTTTTATTTTTTTTTAAGATTTTTATTTATTTATTTGACAGAGGAAGAGAGCACAAGCAGAGGGAGCAGCAGAGGCAGAGGGAGAAGCAGACTCCCCACTGAGCAGGGAGTCTGATGTGGGGCACTATCTCAGGACCCTGGGATCATGACCTGAGCTGAAGGCAGACACTTAACTGACTGAACCACCCAGGTACCCCGAGATGATTAATTATTAAAATAGTATATGCAAATAAGGATCTTCCAAGACAACATAGATGGGAAAAGGTGACATACTTACAGATGTAGTTAGGACAATACTATGAACAACTATTTCCACCATTAAAAAAAAAAAGAAAAGAAAAATATGAAGCATATAGAAATAATAAAAAATTGACTCCAGAAGAAGTAGAAAATCTGAATATGCCAAAAATCATGAGGGAATTGGGTCAATAGTCTAAATTTTCTCCCTAGAAAGGGATCAGTTGTAAATAATTTTATAGATTTCACCAAATCCTCAAGAAAGAAGTAGATAATCCATGTCTTTTAAAAAATAATTTTAAGAAATCCCTGTCTTAGCCAAATCATTTTAAATATTAGTGTAATATTGACCAAAAGTTAAACAGTGGCCATATGAAAATTATAAGCTTATATAACTTATAAACATAGAAGTAATATTCTTAAAATATTGAAAATAAAGTGCATAAAGATACATCATGACTAAGTAATATTTATCCCATGTATGCAAAGATATTCAACATAAAACAAGCTAGTAATATACCACATTAATAAAAGAAGGAAAATACTGCGGACATCTAAATAGGTCTCTGAGAATAATATGCAATTTAATGCTCAGTTATGATTAAAACAAGCTCTTAGCAAAGTAGAATGAAAGGACATATCCATGACTTGATTAGAAATTCCTTATTAACACTATCAAAACTAATCTCTGCAGGTAGATACTCAAACTCATTACCTTTCACATGCTCAAGGACATCACTTCTACAATTCCCTTTATCTCCAACATCATTTATTTTTCTCTTGCTATTGGATATTTTCCATCCCAGCATAGAAACATGCTATTTGTCCCATTTCTGTGTCTCTTTGTTTCTCTTTTTGTTTCCCTCTATAACTGTCTCACACAAGTGTGCTCTCTCTCTCTGTTTCCTCCTTCTTCAGGCTATAGGCTCAATTTTCTGCTCTTCTTTACAACAAAACTCAGAAGAATTATCTATACTCACGATGTCAGATTCCTCTCTCCATTTTCTCTTTAAATCTCTCAAAGAATGTTTGTCCCTATTGGAAATGAACTCATCAAGGTTACTGATGACCTCCATATTACTACATTTAATGGTTATGTATTCGATCCATCATATTTCACTTCTCTATACAACATTTGACACTACTAACCACTCTCTCTTCCTTGTTACACATTCTTTATTTAGTTTCTAGGATACCATAGTGTCGGTTTTCCCCCTAACTAGCTGTTCTTTCTCCCTCACCTTTCCTGGTTCCTTGTCTTCTCTACAATCTCCAAACTTTAGAATGCTCCAGGCCTCAGTCCTCAGTTTTAATGATTTCATCTAGTCCCCTGACTTTAAATACTTTCTATTTGCCAATGTCTCCAGCCAGAACTCTCTTATAAACTTCAGATTGAATATCAAATTCTTATGTCAACATCTCTTCTTGGATGTCTAATCCACATCTCAAGCTTTCCTAGTCTGAAGTTAGAGTCTTGTCTCCCCCCTAACCTATTTAACCTCTGTCTTTCCCGTCCCAGTTGAGAGGACATTTATCTTTCTGGCTGTTTAGGCTGCAAACTTTAGAATCTTTCTTGATGGCTTGTTTTCTCTCAAAAATCACATTCAATCCAACAGAAAACCCAAAATTCAATTACTTCTTATTTTTCACCTTCCCCACTGCTTTGAACCTTGTCTGAGAATTTCCCCGTACCTAGATTGTTCTTCCCACAAATGTTTGCAAGGTGAACCCTTTTACCTCCTTCAAGGCTTTCCTCAAATATCACTTAATTAAGGCCTGCCTTGATATTCCCATTTAAAATTGCAGCTGGTGCCTTCTGCAGCCAATACCCTGTAATCCTGGTTTATATTTTTCTTATAGCACTTATCATTATTTAAGATGATATGTGTGTGTGTGTGTGTGTGTGTACACAGAGATATATAATGTAATATATATATGTAATATATAAATCTTTGTCTCTTATTAGTATGTGGGGAACATAAGAGAAGAAATATTTTTTCTGTTCTGTATACTGTTTATTACAAGCATCTAAACAGAGTCTGTGATATCATAGGTTCTCAATATGTATTTGGTATATGAATGAGTATTAAGTATTTTATTGGCGATCCTAAACAATAACAAAACAAGAAAGAAAAAGAAAAGATATTTTAAAACTAGAAAGGGAGCATTGAAATTCTTGTTGATTTATTTAAAACGTGATTACATACATAGAAATCCCAAAATGATTATAAACAAAAGTACAGTAGAGTTGCTAGACATAATCTGAGTATTTTAAAGACTATTCATCTTTCACAGGAATGATCATAAAAAATGTAACAGAAAAGAAAAACCTTATTTGCAATAAGAACAAAAAATTATAAAAGGTCCTTTAGGAAACTTTAACAAAAGACGTGCAAACTATTATGGAAAGGAATACAAAACTCATGAAAAGCTTTAAAGAAGACCATAAATAGAAAGATAGTCATTATTCTGATAGGAAAATTCAATATTATAAATATATAATCCTTCCAGTTTAATCTTTAAATGCAATGAAATTATAATCATAATCTCAAAGGACTTTTTGTGAGATTTAAAACATTGTATCTAAAATAGATACTAAATGAATGGGAATAACCAAGACAGCTCTACAAAATAAGAACAAAGTGGAAAGACTCATATTACCATTTGTCAACATTTACTTTAAATTTATAGTGATTAAAAGATGTGGTATTGATGCAGGAAGAGACCAAAAAATCAACAGAGCAGAACAGAAAATCTAGAACTACAGCCAAGCATTTTAAAATTCTTGTTATTTAATAGAGATGGTTTTAAAAATCAATATGGAAAACAGAAATGGTTTAAAATGCATAAGAATAATTTTCTTTCCATATAGAATAATGCATGCTCTCTTCCTCATTCAACCCAAAACTCAGTTCCACATGGATTTAATGCAAATCCACAAAATTATTAAAGAACACATATGTAAATATCTTTTGAACTTGATAGAGGTAATCATTTTTTAAACAAAGAGTGAAACAAAAAAGAAGTCCATGTATTACATAAAAAGATTGATTACACTAATTTATATCACAATGCAAATTTCTGTATGGCTAATATACTCCAGACCAAAAAAAAAAAAAAAAAGAGCAAAAACCAAGCTGAAGGATATATTTGCAACACTTATAAAAAATGAGAGATAAATATCCTTATAAAGAATTTTTTAAAAAGCAATAAGAAAAAGACAAGCACAATAGAAAAATGTGCAAATGATATATACAGGAAATTCAAAGGAAAGAAAAATCTGTATGACTAATGAACATACAAAGAAATGCTGTATCTTATCAGTAATCAATAAAATGCAAGTAAAACAAGATACTATTTGTTGGTTCCCACCCTGCTCAGGAACATCTCAGATGAAATCTGAAACCTGCCCTTGTAGGCAGAGGGCAAAGACAGCTCAAGATCTGCTGGTGGTCACCTCCTTTCAGTGACCTCCCTTAACACTATTTTCACCTGCCTGGTATAAAAATATATTAACATTTATTATATTTAAGTCATTTGTACACAGTTGTCTTTATATAATTTTCTGATTAATCCTCAAACCCATCTTTGCCTGAAAAAAAAAAATCAAGTATTTGTTTCATGTAAGGAAATTGAAACTCATGCAGTGCTGATTAAATTTAAATTATTTTTGTTATTTTGGAGGGTTGGCAATTTCTTGTAAAATTGAGAAACCTTGTGCCTGCTGAGAAGGGAAAGGTATTTACAGGGTCCAGATCCATTACTGCAGAGGAGGCCATGAAGGCTGGATTTGGACACGAGAAGCAAGTATGTGATAACTGGTACAAGTATTACTCAGAAAATTTAATAACTCACACTTAAACCAAGAAGAACCTGGTTAAATTTCTTAAGAGTGACTGATAGAATATGGGCACTTGCATGTTCATACATTTAAAGAAAACTTCTCACGTGATATACAAGAAACTGGTAATAATTGGCTTCAAGGAGGTAACCAGGATAGCTAGTGGATAGGGGAGGGAGGGAAGTTTTATATTTTTCTCCTCATATCCCTTTGTAGAATTTGAATTCTATACCATGTGTATGTCCTATTAACAATGATACTTTAAAATGAAAAAAAAAAGAAGATTCAATATCACTAAATATCAATATGTGATTCAATGACTTTCTAGTTAATATCCTCCTATGAGTACAAGGAAATACGTACAGGAGTCTTTATAGACACATAGTTTTTTATTATTATTTTTTAAAAGATTTTATTTATTTATTTGACAGAGAGATACACAATGAAAGAGGGAACACAAGCAGGGGGAGTGGGAGAGGGAGAAGCAGGCTTCCCGCTGAGCAGGAAGCCCAACGCAGGGCTTGATCCCAGGACCCTAGGATCATGACCTGAGCCGAAGGCAGACACTTAATGACTGAGCCACCCACGTGCCCCTAGACACATAGTTTTTAATGTTGAAAGCAATACCAAATGTCCATTAATGGAAGATGAAAAAATAAAATCAATATATGTAGGAAATTTGTATATAAGTTAATATGCATTAGTCTCATTGAATAAAGAACACATTCTTATCTAAAAGAAGCATACACACACATGCATATATTTTTAATAAAAGTGGAAAACCTTGGACAGAGGAAATATATAACCAAATTTATGAGAGTAATTGCTAAAAGGAGGTAAGAAGGAGAATGGGCTTGGGGAGAGATTGACTTGGATATATAATTTTCCCTATATTAAATTAACTGAAAAATATGCAACATTAAAATCTCAGTGTTTTGTCCATGGCTGTTTGATTCATCAGTTTCTGTATGTACTTTTAATTTTTAGTTTTTTGTTTTTTTTTCCTAAAGTGAACAAAATCAACTCAAAAGGGAGGAGGTTCACAACAAATCCTGCCATCTCTAAGTTTACAGACTCTATCAGTTACCTATAGCCATGTAACAAAACATCCTAAAACTGCATGATTTAAAACAACAACATATTTAATTAATGGTTCTGCAGATTGGCTGATGGTTATTTTGGTCTAGGCTAACGTACTCTTGGTTTATCTCTGTTGGACTCTCCTAAGACTGAGGTCAATGGGTGAGTTGGCCAGGGTCTGGATGATCTAGAGGGGACTCAAGCCCCCGTTGAGCAGTTGGCAAGCCAATTGTTCTAAAAGGACTGCCAGTAGAGTGGCTTATCTTTGCTTATTGCTGTGTGTGGCCTCTCATTCTTCAGCAGGCCAGCCTCTTCTTCATAGGGTGGTTACAGAGTTCAAAGAGAGTGGCAAGAGAGGACAAACCCCCAGGCCCAACACTTCTAAAGCCTCTGCTTGCATCACATTTGCTGACATCCCATAAGCCAATGGAGTCCCAAGGCTGAGTCCAGATTCAAAGTGGAAGGTCTATGAGTCACACAGCTCAAGGGGGGATAGATGCAGGATAATGAAAAATTGTGTCATTTTGGATAGCTGTCACATAGACCCTAACAACAGTGCACATGATACAAGGAGAAAAACATTAAAGAACTACAGATATACACACATGCATACGTATACGTGTATATTTTAAATAAGAAGACAGAAAAATAGAATCACTTTGGATCTGGGAAAGAGTATAGAATAAAGCAATTGGTAAAAAGTGAAAAGATAACACCCCTGTTGAAACTATGGTGTGATATTTCTAACATGGTTATGGGTTTGGTGAGGAACCAAGATAGAAAAGAGATAGGTGGTTTAGTTTCTTTCTGTTTTCTGTTTTCACCTGTGGTATCACCCACAGGGGATACGTTTCAGAAAGCAGATTTTCTTTGGGAATATAAACCTAGATCATACTTCACATGTTTTAAAATATACAGAGAGCAAAACAAATTTACTTGTAGTAAAGCAACTACATAGGTGGGAGGGGGAGAAAAATGAAAAGGAAAAGGTCAGGTAAGTCCCAAGGTTACCATTGCCAAATTCCACCCCAGAGGAGATAGAAGCAGAGCCAATTTTGTATATTCTTCAGTTTCCAGGCTTTTCAATGTATTCTGAACAAAATTTCTCCTATTCTTAAAATCTGTAGTGATAGAGGTTTCATATCCTGCTTTGAAAACATATTCCCTGCATCTCATAGTCCTCACAATCAGTAAGTTTTTTCTTTGGTCTAACCTATATTTGTGTTGTTGCGACTTGCTAATTTCCTGTGAGGCTATGCCCTCTGTGGAGATGGTGAACATAATCCTCCCTATAATATTCTCTCCTAGATCAGATACAATAGACTGAATCCCTTTTACATTTCTGCACATCTCTCTTGAAAGAGTCAGATTCAGACCAGGCATAATACAAGGATCTGACCAATAGCATACACAGTAACAGGATAAAAGTATTGCCAGGTTTTGTAGGCAATTCACACACTTATTAGCACAGATGGCTTTTACCTTGGATTTTTTTATAGTGGTGCCATATAACAACCTCACTTGTTACTTACACTTTCTCCAGTGTCAGACGTCCTTGCTGTAATCTAGAGGCAGTGCAAAGCAATGGAGAGATCACTGTACTTGGAACCAAAGATTCCAGTTTAAGTTCAGCCCCTACCACTTATTTATTATATGATCTTGGCCAAAGGGCTTAAAATCTTTGCCTTACTTTCTTCACTGTAAGGATAATAACAAGACCTACCTCTCATTCTCTCAAACTTGATGGAAAGGATTTAATAAAATAATGTACCTGAAAAGCACTTTGCAGCCTGTAAACCCATAAAACCATGTAAAGTATTAGCCCTGTTCACAAACTCAACACAAGGCAGTTTAATCATGTTCTTTAGAGTAGGCTTAAAAATTGTCAAAGTCACAAAATCTTATACCCGGGGCTGTGGATTGGCTGTGTTTCTAAAGTTTGTCTATAAGGTAATTATCTGCAACTTGGCGTATGTTTTTCATTACATTTTTCTTTATAAATAATTCTATGAACAGTAAATCTTCAGGTATCTCACAAGTTGACTCTTTCATTCAGTAAACATGGAGCACCCACTATGTGTGTGCTGTTAGATAAAGGAGTTATAGAGATGGATAAGATGTAGAGATGGATAAGACACCCTCATGAGTTCATAGTCAAAGGAGAGAGACTGAGAAGCAAATTGTTGTATAATGTGCAAAACACTGTGATCAAGACATGCGCAGGTGCTAAACCATTCAACTACCCTTCATTGTAAAAACAAGTAAAAAAGATGCTCTTTAAATATGGCATAGATAGCCCTCTTTGATTTAAATCTCTGTTGTGTTCCCTCACCTTTTTTACTTACCCTTTCTTGGTCAATCAAAATCACTTTGTTTTTGAAATAGATGAGGCTATTTCTAGTCTCTGATAGGCTTCCCATACTGTTCTTTGTTCAGTATACCCTTCCCTACACGATCTATAGAACAATTATACATAATTCAAGGCTGTGCTGAGGACTCAATATCTTTTAAAACTTACCCTTCTCCTTTGTCCTCTATACCCCATGTGGTCCCTGCTGGCTCAAATATAACCCAAACATAACAGCAGGATTTTGGATGAATTGGCCTCAAAGATTTGGATAATGGAGGCAGAGAAGATGATAATGAAGCAAATGATCAAACCTTTAATGAATGAAGTGAAATGATCAGTAGGTCAATGAATGAGGGGAACAAAGATGGACAAGTGTAGATACAGTTTAATGGACAGATTCCAAAGGTTTGGAGGGATTTTGAGTAGGAAGGAAGAGGTTTGGAGGCAGCCACAGAAAGGAAATAGTATAGACCCGGAGGTATTTGGGGCACAGTGAAAGAGACAAAAATCAGTCTCCATTTGAGACGGATTGGAGGGGTGATATCTTCTAGGGCAGTTAGGAGAAGAATCTGAAAACCAGTTCTAGGGAAGTGTTCAGGGTGGAGGGGGATTTCTACTGACAGACTGTAAGTTACAGACTAGAATATAGAGAGTGTTGGAGAGAGGTGGAAGATTGGGCCAGCCTAATGGCTACTTAAGTAACTTGGACATTGGGTTTGATTGATAGATATAGCCTATCTAGGAGGTGTGGACTTTTGTTGGAATCAGGTGAACAAGAATACGACATACCTTGGCCACAGTTTGTCATGGCTGAATGACCTAAATACATACAGATGGAAATAGTTTCTTAGAGATGTCCAAAATGAAACTTGAAACAGAGTTTCAAGATGCTCTGCTGGCAAAAAACGTGATATATGAAGTTTGTGAACTATCTGTTGCTGGGTTTCCTGCCATGTAGAGGACTGCCCTACAATGAGAATGAATCCAACATACGGAGAAGAGTAGATCTGAAAGGTGGAATAAACATAAGCAATGGGTTCAGTTCCTGGTTGACACCCAGCTGCACCCTGCTCCTGTAAGTTACTTAGAGCTTGCTCTAAGTTCTCTTCTTACCCAAACAAATTCAATTTGGCTATCTCTCAATTAACAACCAAAGAAGTCTTAACACATTAATCTAATTTATAAAGAAAGCAATCATTGGCAATATTTGCTACTTTATTATTACCAACAAATTGCTTGTGACATGTCTTAAAACTGACTGCCACTAATTAGTATAGATGTTGCGAGCTACTTGCCTCAAACAGGAAGTGGGTACTCCAGCCAACTCCCAAGAGACCTATAGCTCTTATTGTCTTTAGGCCACAGAGATTCCCTGGTGAAAGAGCAGCAATCCTGTTGTCTGCACCAAATTTACATGAGCCATGTGTGACCCACACTTCTAGAGTGGTGATTGATTCAGTTTCAGCTTGGGTCTGATCTACTTTCCCAATGAGATGCCATGGCTTGGACTCTCTTGCAGAAACTCTTCTTTACTTCTGTGTCTCTCCCACAGCCACAACCTCAACTGAAAGATCCCCAAACTTCTACTTCACGGGGAAATACACTTCCTGAACCCCTGCCTTAGAGGGATAATATTGAAGTTATCACCATGATTTTCATATTTTTGTGTTAGGGGCACAGGAATGCAGGCTAATGACACACATTCTTCTTTGTAAGTTTAATTAATTACAACTTATGAGCAGGAGTAGCAGCCTACACAAAATCTCGGAGCTCCTAAATTTATTCCATGGAGAAATATGCCCCATGGTCTGCTGTAATCAACCTGCTGCCAGGACATGAGAAGGAGAGGAGGGGGCCCCCAGAGTCATTCATCTGAAACCAAAGGTTTGTCTTCCTCCAGTTTCTAACCCCCTGTTCTGAAGAATTTTAACTCCAGTCTGCCCACTGCCCCACTCTGTATACTTATGACCCATATTTCTTGAATTTCTCTTATATTGAGAGAAAATCAAATGACAAGTTCTCTTCTACACCTGGGAAATGAAGGCTCTAAGGGTTAGTATTAATTTCATATTATACATTAGTGATAGTGTTAATTTGAATATCAAATGATATCCTTATGACCTGTGCTATCATTTTTGGTTACAAATACATCTTCATCTCTTTTATATTTTAAATTCGTTACCTAAGAACCCTCGTGCCAACTTTAATAGGAAGTAGGGCCTCGCTCTTTAAAAGGTGCAGCCTCCTGAATTATCCAAGACCCTAGGAACACACTTGGTCCAACAGAGGAATGAAGGAAGGAAACAGTTCTCTCAAATGCCAGGCAGAGAGAGAAGAGGAGTACCCTCCCAGCCTTCTGCCATTTCTCTGGCTGCAGTATGTTGTCACTGCTAAGAACAACTCTTGTCTGTGCTAGGAGGCTTCACCAGTTGAAATCCTGCTAGCCCTGCAGTGGGGGGTGAATGTCTGGTCTGCAAGGTTACTACCTTCTGAGTTCATGAGTACACACTCAGTCGTTTTCCTTCAAAGCATACCACCATGCCAGGTGGCTGGTCCCAAGGAGCTTGCCATCGTGGCACACACTGCCACAACTATATTTTCCCTGGATGCTGGGGTTTGACTGAACATTCCACATCTAGATTTATTTTCCCCTCAGGATAATGCCCTTTCGTGTCACTGAGCCTCAGGTCACTCAGGTACATCTGTGCTCCCAATTTCAGGTCTTACAGAACCTGCTCACGCTTCTCTGAGACCAGGTGACTTTTATTTCAACAGCACTAAACCACGTACTGTTTTGGGTGCAAGCTATTTATTAGGGATCAACAGCTATTAAGGGAAGGGAGACAAAGCAGAGTTGGGCAGAGGGAGGGTTCAAGGAAGCCTTGGTCAAGATAGTAGGAAGCTCTGGAGAAAATCCTGCCTTGCAGAGTGTTCCACTGCCATCTAAAGTGGTTATGGGTTTAGACCTTCTTTTACTTTCATTGCATGTAGACTGTTCCAGGCAGGGCATGACCTTGAGCGAGGTGGCTCTTAGCCGCTGTGGCTGACCCTGAAGAAGCTGGCAGCTCTGGCACATCTGCTAAGCACACTCCTGCAGCTGGGCAGCCTGTCCTGTTTTGAAGGGGTTCTGGGCATTGCTCCTCCTTGTCTACCACTCCAGAATCACTGTAAATGACTCTGGGCATAAAGCAGAGTTTTGGATATCCTCATCAGAGCCACCTACACAAGGCTCTTCTAGCCCAGCACTGACTTCCTGCCATGAAGTCAGTCATTGTCCACTAGTCCCTGTCCTGGAGTGGCTGTTTTCAAGCCTTCTAGGCTAGCAGCCTTTTTTTTTTTTGAAGTAAAGAGAGTGAGTCTGGAAATGAGTTTTGGCTCGATGGATGGGTGTGGTTTCCTAGACCCAATTTAAGTTCCGGTTGTCTTTATTCACAGTCGTGGGTTTTATGCCAGCATCTATCTCCCACAGAGCTAAAGGAAGCTCCTCACCCCAGAAGTGCACTTTAGGAATTTCTTAATAATTATCATCATAATAGAAACAATGCGGTGCTCTCCCACTCTGTTAAATAGAATGCTGAGTTACCCCTGAACACCGATGTCTGGCACAGGCAGCAATGCACTTCCCTCTGCCCTGTGTTGCCATAGGTTTCCTTCCCTGTCTAGGGTTGCCGTCATCCATAAAGAAGGTCGTCTCTCAAGGAACTGTTTTCTGAACTCCTCTACTTGAAAGTAATATAGTGGCTACCACCTCGGGCCCTTCTGGTTTATCAACATCCTTCCGGGAGGACATGTCCTTCAGAATCACCAAGGGTCTATGGTCAGCATCCTTCTGTTCTGCCTACTGTGCTAGGTTGTATGATGCCCCACAACCATCCCCAAAGGTTTCCAAGTTCTAATCAGCAGAACTTGCAAAGATGTTACCATAGTCGACAAAAAAGCACTTTGCTGTTGTGATTAAAGATCTTAGTATGGAGAGATCACCCTGGATTATTTGGGAGGGCCCAGTGTAATCACAAGAGGCCTTAGAAGAGGGATGTGGGAAGGTCGGAGTCTGCGAAGGCCACGTGACAAAGGAAGCAGACACCTGAGAGTCAGAGAAGAGTCAAAGATGTCACACTGCTGGCTGGGAAGATGGAGGAAGGGGCCACAGCAAAGCATGCAGACACCCTCCATGAGCTGGAAGAGGCAAGGAGGGGGATTTTGACTTCAGAGCCTCCAGAGGGAGCCAGCCCACTGACAGCTGGACTTCAACCCAGTGTGACTGATTTTGGACTTCTGATTTGCAAAATGATCAGATAATAAGTTTGAACTGTTTTAAGTTCCTTATGTGTGTGTGAATTTGTTACAGCAGCAACAGGAAACCAATGCACCTACCTTGCATAAAGTAGAAGCATTTGCACTCAGACTCGCAGGGCTTTCTGGGAGGCGCCTCTTTAAGAGCTGAGTGGTACCTCCTTTGAACTTGGTTGCCATAGAGGCAGCTGCAAGGATCTCCTCTGAAGGTCTGAATCCTCTAAAATGCAGTGTTCTTCTTCAGACCTGCCTCCACAGAGACTGGAAGCTTGTGTCCTGATTTGCTTGTGCTCATGTTCCTTAGCAAAATAGCAGGGTCTATACCTAGAAAGCCCTATTTGGACTGTAAAATTGGCTGCCCTCCCTCACGAAGACTTCAGGGTTATGGATTCACCCCATGATGCCCTGACATCCACATCAATTCTTACCCCTGAGGCCAGAGCTGGACCTTCAGTTACTGCTTCCCTTGACCCCTCCCCTTACTTGAGAACCTCTGTCACTGGCTCTTTCTCTACCTCTTCCAGAATTACCTTGACTAATAGTGACCACCCAGCCCCCAAAGTGAACTTTCATAGCACCATTTCGGGTTAAGGCATGTCTAACGTCAAGAGAGCTACTTGAAACCCTTTGTTCAACTCTATCCCATGCCCCCTTCTGCAAGGCCTCCTGGAGATGCTTCTCTAATTTCAACACTTGTGCAGGGTCTTCTCTGCCCCATGTTTCATGGAAAAGAAAATTGACATGTACTTTCTTATAGCCTCTGCAAGACTAGCTGCTGTTTAAGTGAAGTTAAGCCCTTGGCGACAGGTACTGAGGCATTAGCAGTTTTGAGGTCACAGGTGACCTTTTGTGCAGGAACTTGTAGACTTTAAAAATTATTATCCTGCTTTGCCTCAGGGACCTGCCAGTTGTGTAATATCTAAATGCCTCTGTAGAGTCACAGCTTAAAAATTCCTTTCTAGGCACTTCATTGCACTTCATAAAATCTCCTGTAGTTGTGGGTACTCTTGGGATCTTACTCTGGGCTTCACTGCTTGCCACGTTGCCTACACAGGTGTCCATACAGTATAGATGTCCTCAGTCCCATGAAAAGGAACTCCATGAAAAGGAGGACAAAATGACCTCCAAAGACCAGAGGAGCCATAAGACCAAAGAAAAGGGCCATGTAGGGCCATTTCTCAACAAGAAATGGCTTATTAAGGGGCCTTATAGACAGAAGCATGTCTTGGGTGGCTGCAGGATGAGTACATCTCTATAACCCCACTTCCCGTAAGACCTATTTTTATAGCCCCAGAGGCTGGGGAGTTTGTACTGGTAGACCACCTGGCAGGAAATACTTGAGATAATCATATCTTCTGAGCAGATCAAGGACATTGTGCCCTTAGGCTATAATTAAGGGTGTGGTTAAACAAAAGCAAAGAATGGAAGTGGAGGTCCTATTCTGCTCAAAAAGACAGTCGTTATGGGGCCCCTGGGTGGCTCAGTCGTTAAGTGTCTGCCTTCGGCTCAGGTCATGGTCTCAGGATCCTGGGATCGAGCCACGCATCGGGGTCCCTGCTCCGCGGGAAGCCTGCTTCTCCCTCTCCCACTCCGCCTGCTTGTGTTCCCTCTCTTGCCGTATCTCTCTCTGTCAAATAAATAAATAAAATCTTTAAAAAAAAAAGACAGTCATCATGGCAGATTTTTCCAAGATGGCATTTGTCCAAGATGGAGGTTCACACATCCTCTTGGTACATCTGCCATAAACCTCCTGTCTAGGTTGAGCAGTGTCTTCTAAGGGTTTAGAAACTGGGTGTACATAGGAACTGACATGCATATTACCCTCCAGGGCTCTTCCTCTCTTGATGCTTTTGAGAGATTTTAATGTATTTTACCACTTTAGAGACTTCATAAAAAATCACATAGGTCCTGCTCCCTGCTTGATATATCCAGTTCCTAATAGTACATTCCTTAGGGGCACCAAATCCAACATCAAAGTAGTTCCAACAACCTGTCTTTTCCTGTAGTGTGATATGCCAAGATCCAACTGCTGAAGGTAAATCTATGCTCAATGAAACCTCTGGGCAGTTTGGCAGCTGTGGCAAAAGTATACTTCTGGCTCTATTCTAAAATAGTGATTAGTCATGACCCAAAGGGGTCATGCTGGTGGCCTTTCCTGGGCTTTGGTCTCACATGCATACATATGGTCACCTGGTCAGTTTCCAGGGGGAGACTCCATGGAAATCCGTGTGCATCCCCAGAGTCTTCTTCCTCTGTGTAGCTGCCTTCTCTCTGATACTCGGCCTGTGATTCCAGTGGTGTCGACCTCCCTGACCTCTGAACTCAGCTCAGGAGACGGCTATTGGGTCTCTGTTCCCTGCACAGAAGCCTGGAAACTCTTTTTGAACAGTAAGCTGGGGTGATCGCTGACCTCACCCCTTTATTTCCCTTCTCCTAGGGGTGACTGGGATATGCCGCCTTGGCCATAATATCCAATGACTGAAATCTGGGTTTCTACATTCAGCTTGTTTCTAGTTGCTTAAGGCAGAAGGATAAATCCAGGCCTTGTTCCACCAAGGTTGAAAATGAATGTCCTAAAACTTGTCTCCTTGAGCAGAATTGTTCTAAAAGCTTTTGCATAAGGTCTGCCAGTGAGATGAAATAGATGTGTATGTTTTCCTTCTTTGTTGAGGTAGTGCCGGCTACTTCACAATGCTGGTGAATTCAGAAAAGTCTCCTTCGAATCACTGATTGGCCACCCCTAGACACCCAAGAAGTGTTTGGGCTAGTCCCTTAGAAGGGAGTTCCCTCTGGAAACCCTGAGTGCAGCTTCCTTCAGAAAGGTAGGGGTAGGGGAGGCTGTGCTGTTTGTCCTCAGGAAAGGACAACTTTTTATGTCTTGTGAGGAAAAAACAAAGTGCTCCTGCTTGGGGCATGTTGGCCATCTGGGTGGCCAGGCGACTTGTCCTGGCTCATGAGTGTGTGGGCACCGGAAGCTGGCCTGCTGCTGGTGCCCTCTGGGTGGGACAAATGTCAGTGAAAAGTGGAGTCCCAGTGGCACTGGCACCTTGGGCTCAGGCCTGGCAGGGTGTAAGAGCCCCATAAGCAAGGATGACAGGGAAGGTGGCATTAGCCAGAGCGGAAGACTCGGTCTCCATCTCCTACTTGTAGACCTAGCTTTGAGGAGGCTTTGCTAGTGTGAGAAAGATTCCATATCCCCAAAACTGTGCCTGCTACCCATTTTAGGGCTGCTTCAGGTCTTTCCCCAGAAAGGTCCCATTAACCTTTGGCATTTGAACAATTCTTTCTCTCCAAGTCCTGTTTCAGTGCCTTGGGTGCTGGTCCCCACAGTGTTAATCCCTCCAGTCCTCATTTGGGAGGTGATAGTCCTTGGATCTTGACTTCAAGGTCTTTCAATTCTCTAGTTGTCTGGGAGTTTCATTCTGCAGGTGATGGAAATAAACAAGTTTTAATAGGAAAGACCCTGGATTATTTGACTGAAGATCTTGCACTGGGTACAGCATGGCTTTTAGATATGACTTTGCCCCAGGCAGATTCTACATTCTACTCAGCTTCTGGGGCCCGTCCTGTAAGCATATCAAGAGAGGCCTGAGCCAAAGTGGACCCCTTTTGAACTAGCTGTCCTGAGAATTACAAGATGCCAGTTGCACAGGAAGGGTTAGAAGTGCTCCAAGGAGGCTGATTGGACTCACCCCCTACCCAGCCTGCAGGGATCTATACAACCTGCTCCTTGAGGGCCTCTCCAGCTTCATCCCTCACTGTTCACTTGTCTTTCTGCACTCCAGCCAACTTTCCTACTCCATGCTATTTCTCCCTTGGTGTCTCCACAACGCCAGTTCCTCTGCCTGGAAGGCTCTTTCCCAGTCTTCAACCAACCTTTGCCTGATTAACCCAGGCCCGTTCTTTAGATCTCTGCTTAAATGTCATTTTCTCCAGGAGGAATTTTCTGATCCCCAAGAGCAGGTTAAGTCCCTAGGTTTTCTCTCAGTTCACACCCTGCCTTTGATGTGTGATACTCATATTGCTTATTATAGACCAGGCAGTATTCAAAGTGCTTTATATATATTAAATAATTTAATCCCAACAAAATGCAGTACCATCAGTACGATAGTACTCGAATAATTATCAGAAACAGTTATGGGTTAACTGTAGTTCCCCTGCTGGAAAGTAAACATCCTGTAGGGAGGGATAGGGCTATCTTGTTCAAGCCGCTAGAATTTAGTACATCTTCTTTGACATATGGGAGGGAATAAACATTAAATTGTAGTACTGTTTTCTAATTGTCATTGTTTTTTTTAAGATTTTATTTATTTATTTGACAGAAAGAGTGCACAAGCAGGGGGAGCAGCAGAGGGAGAGGGAGAAGAGGCTCCCCGCTGAGCAGGGACCCCGATGCGGGGCTCGATCCCAGGACCCTGGGATCATGACCTGAGCCGAAGGCAGATGCTTAACTGACTGAGCCACCCAGGCGCCCCTAATTGTCATCATTTTTAAACGCAATGTTCCTTGTGGTCAAGATTTGTTCTTATGTCCTTTTCCTCTATCCATAGTTCTATATCTTATTCTGATATTCATAGCCACTCCTATAACCTAAGTGCCTGATTCAGTGCCTGAAACACAGTGGATGCTCTGACCTGTCCCTTTGGTGGGTGAATGCATAACTGCCTCCAAAAGATCTTAAAAATGTACATGCTTTTGTTTCTGACTATGGGGGAATGGGCCCACTGCCTCTCAGCCCTTTGCCATAATTCTCCACTTGGTTCACTTTCATTTGTGATCAGTTTCCTTCTGCCCGGCCTATAACTGGTATCTTTCCCCGCTGTATTCACACTGTTGCATCAGGGAGAGTGGTGGAGGGGACTCTCATCAGAGAGGGGGAGGCATGTTTAGGCTGCTGGGCTGCCAGAGCTGGGGAAGGGCCCTCCAGGGATCTGGGCAGAGGTGTTCATGGGAGACACCAGTCTGATTGTTACAGTTCAAACCCAGTCCTGGCTGGAGATGAGGAGCTGAGCTTTATGACCTCTGAAAGCCCTCTCAAGAGCTGATCTGTGATTTCATACAGAATAAAGGCAATCCCTTATTTTGTATTATATGTCTGTATATGAAACAGCAAGTGATCACATTGAACTCAGAGCCCCCCATGGATAGGTGCTATTCATAGACATTCATTAAATGCCCAAAACATGTTAGACATTGTAGCAAAACAAAGAATTAGGTAAGGTTTCTGCTATGATAGGCTCTTCCCAGGGAGCAGAGAAACTAAATTCATTGAGTCAGTGAAAAAAAAAAAAAATCACAGGTAAAGAACATAAATGCAGTCAGGGTTCTGACCCTTTTGAAAGAATTTCTTACATGTTTCCTTTATATGTCATGGTTTTATATATAGAATGTGGCATTCACCATCCTAAAAAGGAAATGTAAGCCGAAGCCCCAACCCCTTGCAGACAGGAAAATTATAATGGGCCATTTCATTTGACCTTCCTGAGTCTTGGTTTCTTTATTTGAAAAATGAGACAGAAGCATTTAATGGTCTGAATGGGGCTGATAGGCACCCAGCACCCACCTGTATGTTTACAGTGGCTACTAAAATATGGAAGTACTTGCTGGTACATAGCCCCTGCCATAAGTTCCTAATACCCCTGTCCTTATTGGATACCCCAGCCACTGTCCCCTAGAGCCTCCTGTACTGCTTCATAATCAACTTATGGATCAGTGAGAGGCTTTGCTAGAACAAGGGCCATACCAAAACTGCAGTTGAAAAAAGATTAATGGAAATCTCAAGTACAGTGATGTGTTTGAGATTAAGAAATCTAGCAAGGGATGGTAAGACACCCCAGGTCTCCCGACAGTGGGAAGCTCCCACTTCTATTCCTTGGCCTGAAGGTTCAAGAACAAGGAGTGGCTATGGGAATTTGGTTAGATCTATAACTGTGGCAAAAGCCAGCTGATGGGCACCGAGGTCTTTATGGAAGAACGTAAGCACTGCCAAGTTCAGGCCAGCAGGGAGGAACCCAGGGAATGAAGGGCCCCACTAGCCAAATTCAGCCTGTAGCTAGACAACACAGTGGATTAGTTGAGGCTGGCAATCAGGGCCAGCCCCCTGGATGCAGAACAGGGTGGAAAACCAAGACCGGTTTGGAGAGGCAAAAGGCGATCTTAAGTGCTAAGCATTTAAGGCTGGGGAGAGCAGGGTCAAATCCTATTGGGCTGGAGTCTGTCCTGATCCACTGATGGCCCTACTATACCAACAGTAAAGGCTTTGTTTCTACCCTGGCACTGGGCTCTGTTTAAAGTACCAGGTCTCAGACTACATCTCCCCTTTCCCTTCGTGTTAGTTTTTATTATATTTTTTTGTTCCATTAGAATTTACCACTCCAGCAGGGAAAAGAGAATCAGGTGCTGCTAAGGATGAGAATAGGAAGCAACTCCTTCAATTCTTCAGGTAATAAGTCTTTAAGTAACAGGCAACAGGACTGTGAGCCACGGGAGAGCCAACCCAGCTCCAAGGCTAGCGGGTCTACCTGGGTGTTTATAGTCAACACTTTATAGCAATAAGCTGAGTGCATTTGTTTGTGTGTCCTTTACCTGTGATCTGTGCTGATGTGCAGCAGAGACAGGCAACAACCGAGCAGTGCTCAGCCATCTTTTACAGTCTCTGTCTACTAGCGAAAGCTCTTATTACCCTGTTCATTTCTACCATGGAGATTCCCTCATGTGGTTTCCTGGCTGGAAGGCCTTACCTTCTTCTTGTCCCCAGCTCGAATCTTATTCCACAGCTTACCTGGTCCTCCTGCCAACCCCACCCCCTACCCCCATCCCCCTAGACATATCCTCACACTCCGCTAACTTTCTAAATAAATCTATTGTGGGCTTCAGTGCTGTCGTAAGGAGGCTGACTTGAGGGTGAGGCCACGAGCAGATCCCCCCGAATCTCCCAAAACACCTAGCATAAGACTGAGCCCATGGGAAGAGCTCCCAAAGGAACAAAGATCTGCTGACCAACTCTTCCGGGTTCCTCTGGTTCAAAACCACCTAGACACTAGATGTCAGGAGCCTTGCCTTCAGATCAAGCATTTCTGAAGGCCTCCTGGCCAGGAGAAGCCATTTCTCCTCACAGATTCTGCTCACTGGGTGAGGACAGCAGAGGATGACACATGTGCAGGAGCTTACTCCTCCACATAGCTCCCGGTCTCCAACAAAGGAGGTGTGGTTCCTGGGCATTGAAGATATGTGGAGACCCTCTCACACCCCAGTACCCAAATGCACCTTTGTGGTTTGCCGTATTTTTCACTGTGTAGCCCCTGCTAGGAAAATGCATGTCTGGAGGAACTGTGATTTTCTATGCTTATTGCCTTTTCAATATTGGGCGGATGGAACTCTAACCCTTACAAAAGCAGCTTAAAGCCTAGAGGAGCTCTCATGTCAATTTCAGTTTAACCAGGTGTTGCTTTTACTCTGTCAGTTGCCTCCATGAGACTTCCTTTGCTTAGCAACAACCTCAGCTTTTCATAACAGCTTCTCCCTAAGCCTCAGCGGCAACGCTGGCGCTGCCAGTAGGGCGAAAGCCTCTTGGATTTAAACAGAATGGAAGGTAAAAACTCCCAGAGTCTGGGGACTCCTGGAGGGCCTTAAAGTCTCTGGCATTACAACTCTGTTTAATGGCTGGGCTGCTAATCCCCTTTAACATAAAGGGCTAGTACCCACATTGTATCGAGATGGGTTTTAGCCACCTGCTCTTGTTCAACAGTGCCGGGTTAACCGCACAGTAGGTGTTCTTATCCATCCCACCTGGAAATCTCACCTAGGAGATTCATCTTAGCAAAGGTGAGAGGCTGTGAAAGTCCTTTTGAGTCACTGAAAGACAAGAAGCAGACAGAGTGAGGGGTGTGTGGTATATTCTTACTCTGAATTTCACCTGTCCAGGGATCAACAGATTATTCCTAGAATTCTTCCAAAGCCCTATGCTTTTCTAAGCCCCTGGGTTGGCATGGAATCTCCAGGGAAGAGGCAACGTCCAGACTTGGATAGTGAATTAGTTTTAACATCTATGTTGCAGAGAGATGCATGGCTCCAGCCTTGTGGGGGCCTTGTGTGAAGCCAAGTGGGCTGGGCACTTCGCCCACAGCCTCGTGGCACCTTCCTCATGGAGACGACAGTTAGTGGCAACTGCTATACTGGTGCAGTGAAGCATGGTTGGATTAACAGGACCCAGATGGAAGGTTCGATCTGTTAGGGAGTCTGCACACATAGCATACCAGGATAAATGGACAAATCTTCACAGTTAGATGCTACAGGCTCAGGGGTTCCTGCTGCCCAGGCCTGCCCTGTTGATTTGCTGCAACCCAAACTTTGTATGCCAGGTGCCACAGAACCCATATTAGTAAGCTCTGGTCTTACTAACATTTGAATAATTGAGTTGCAGGCTCATTACCACTCAGAAAAGCACTTCCAGAATTTGCTGAGACTCTTGACCCAGTATCTCCTTGGCTAATTCATGACTTTGCACTTGTCTAGAGTAGTCATTTCAGAGCCCAGAGAGTATTCAGACAGGTACAATTAAGAAGATTCAGAGTGTGAAAGGCCAAATCTCTCCATACATAGTTATGGAGAGATTTAAATAAATTAAAGGAGCTAGAGTATGTGGAAGTGCTTTGTAAATTGCAAAGAACAGATGAATATAAATTTTTATTTTTTAATACTATTACCAGTGTACGTTTCTATAGGTAGATATTCCTCACTCACTGACTATAATGCTGCAAATCTCCAGATGTCCAATCCAAGTCATCCACATAAAGTAATGAATAAAATACATGCAAATAAGGAGAAAGGCAGGCATCGTATATCTACCTGGTGTGTGTTTTTTTTCCTTCTCACACAAGTAAACATCGGGCTGTGTTTAGAAGTATGGGACCCCCAGAGAAGACGAATAATGGTGACTAAAATTAGGACCGTCTAGTTCAAGCCACCTAGAATGGAGAATGGTGTGAAATTAATGCCTTTAAAAAATCTCACAATAGCGCTTTGGGAGAAATACGTGAGTGTCTAACTTATTAATAGTCATTATGAAATGTTAAAGGGTAGGTTACTCTAATGTAATTTTCCCTTAAGTTCTTGTTGTTAAATAAGTTAAAATATAATTAATTGGAGCCATAAATAATTGATAGCATAAGAACAGTTATATAGGTTTCTTTTGATTTTTATCCAAAGTATTCAATGTGCTGTGAATGTACTGTTCCCCTGCATGCAAAGACTAAAGCAGAGATGAACAGGGCAGCTCCACTGACCTACTCTCATGCATTCATTCAACAACCATTGTATTTCACCAACTAAGCCATCAGTTGTTAAGACACGCCATTATTTTATGTAACAGAAGAAAAAATGATGCCAATTAAACTGTGATATGCCACTGATCGCAAAACACATCTACATTTTCAAAGATTTTTAAGTGAAAAAAAATGTGTCTTAGAATTGAATAAAAATGTATTCATTAAAGGTAGGATAGCTCAGAGACTTGAGCTTGCAAGTTCCAGAGTCAGAGCACCTGGGTTAAAATCCTGGCTTCACTTCCGGTGACCTTGAGCCTTCCCTGTGTCTAAACATAGGGATCAGAAAATCAGTTAGAGAAATATCCCAAGGGAGAGTTTTTAAGATTTAATTGAATTAAAATGAGTTAAAAACTGAAATGGGTTGTGAAATGATGGTTTGTGTGTGTGTGTGTCTGTGTGTGTTTGAATATCGCTCCAGCAACTGTGTGAAGAATGTTGGAAACAGGGAGGCCACTGAGGAGCTATTGTGGAATAGTTAGGGAATTAGGATAGAGTAGTTGGAGCAGTAATGGTGGCCTGGAGGAAGGTGGTAGCAAAATTGGAGGGAACTGGACATGGGTGAGATACACTGGAAATGATAGAATCTTCTGGTGGATTGTATGTGGGTGGTGAGGGACAGTAAGTCAAAGATAAATCCTAGGTTTTTGATTTGAGCCAAGTGTGATGGTGCCAGTTATGGAGGTAAAGACAATTGGGAGAACAAGATGTTTTCTTTTAGAGGTTTTGAATTTTCTCATTTTGAGAGTTCACCTGGGAATCTTGCTTAGAATACATATTCTATGGTCCTCTCCCTGGAGATTCCAATTCAATAGGTGACTCCCCCAGTGATTCAGAATTGAGAATAGTCTAAGTCTTATTACACACGAGAAACTTTATATTAAAAAAAAGGTTCACTGGCATATTATTGTGTGTAAATAAATGTGTGAGTGAGATGAATGGCAGGTTACTGGTTTGCATTCAATTACATGTATGAAGGTTACTGTACCGGAAAAGAAAATAGTAATCTATTGAAATGATGTATATAAGAAGCATAAAGTAGGAGAGGAAGGTTTTCTCTGTTATGCTAGTCCTTCCTCCGATGTTAAGGCTTTTGTGTCTGTGGTTACTGTGCCTTTCGCCCCCACTTCCTCCAACCCACATAGGTAGCCCCTTATCCTTCCTGCCTCAAATCGAATCTCCCCTCATCAGGAAACCCTACTGGACTCCCACATAGCTCCTCATGCTACGTGTGTTCATGGCACCTTACACAGAGCACATTTATTTTGTATGTGTCTGTGTGTGTGTGTGTGTGTGCAGTGTGTGTGTGTGTGTGTGTGTGTGTGACAATTTCATTATTGTCTCTCTCACCCACTAGACCAGAAATATCTCAGGAGCAAAAACCGTTTTTTGTTTTGCTCACCATTTTATCCCAGCACCTAGTACTGTGTCAGGAACATATTAAGTCCTCGATAAATAATACATGAGTTTATTTCTTATCCAGTTTCTTACCCAGTTCCAAGTGTAATCTACTTATCTTCTCATTGGTGGCAGTTCATTGATTTCTAAAAGGGTCCTTGTTTAGCCTTAAGACCAGAATGCACCATAAAGAAGATAATATGATTCAGAAATATACGGAAAATAATTAGACTGAAAAAAGTCTTTTCATAAACTTAAATGTCAGCAACAACTCCAAAAATCTACCCAACTCACCTTTCCACTCTCTGTGGAGTCCTCAAGTTCCAAAAAGGAGTTTTAAAGTTCTCATATGATATCAGTGTCGAAGTGAGAACTTTCAGTGAACCTATACTGAGTACCTCTCATGCCAGGAATCACTGGCCACAGGGAAACTGGAATTTAATATAACCCATTCCTTTCCTTAAGGAACTCTCCCAACTTTATTGAGATATAACTGACATAATTACATGTATAAATATAAGTGTACAATATGATGTTGTGATACACTTATATATAACCAAAAGATTACCATAGTAGAGTTAGTTAACATCTCCATCACTTCACATAATTACCATTTATTTTTGTGGTGAAAACATTTAGGATCTATTCTCTCAGCAACTTCCAAGTATATAATACAGTGTAGTTAGTTACAGTCACCATACATTGTGTCCCCAGAACTTACTCATTTTATAAACCAGAAGTTTGTGCTCTTTAACCGGCATCCCATGTACCTATCCCTGCAGCCCCAGAGAACCGTCATTTTATTATTTCTATGAGTTCAGCTTTGTTAGATTCTACATATGAGTGATATTGTTCAATATTTGTTTTTCTCTGACTTGTATCATTTGGTTTAATGCCCTCAATGTCCATCCATACAGGTCACAAGGGCAGGATTTTCTTCTTTATTATGGCTGAATAGCACATATATATGTATATATATACATTATATATATAACACATACATATACATTATATATATACATTATATATAAAACACATTATATATAAAACACATTATATATATAATTTAAAGAAATTATAAGATATTAATAGTGTATGTATAAAGAAATTATGAGATAATCAGATATAAAATTTCTTTATCCATTTGTTCATAGATGGACATTTGGGTTGTTTCCATGTCTTAGCTACTGTAAAAAAAAAAATCCTTCTCTGAACATAGAAGTTTAGATATTTCTTTCAGATCCAGATTTCATTTCTTTGGATATATACCTAAAAGTGGGATTGCTGGATTATATATTAGTTCTATCTATAATTTTTTGAGGAATTGCCGTTCTGTTTTCCATAGTGGCTGCACCAATTTACATTCCCACCCACAGTGCGAAAGGGTTCTCTTTTCCTTGTACCCTTGTGAACACTTGTTCCCTCTTTTTGATACTAGCCAATCTAACAGGTGTGACGAGATATCTCATAGTGGTTTTGATTTGCAATTCCCTGATGATGAGTGATGTTGAGCACATTTTTACATACCTCTTGGCCATCTGTATGTCTTCTTCAGAAAAGTATCTATTCAGTTCCTCTGCCTGTTTTTTTTTTTTTTTTTTAAATCCAGTTGTCTGGGATTTTGTTTGTTTTTGCTATTGAGATGTAGGAGTTTCTTATATATTTTGGGTAGTAAGCCCTTACCAGATACATGGTTTGCAATTTTTTCTCCCATCCTACAGGTTGATTGTTTCTTTTGCTGTGCAAGTTTTTAACTTCTGCATGAAGTCCCACTTGTTTATTTTTGCTTTACTCGGTTATGCTTTTGATACCATATCCAAAAAAATGTTGCCCAGACCAATGTGAAGGAACTTGTACCATATTTTTTCTTCTAGGAGTTTTATGGTTTCAGGACTTACATTCAAGTCTTTAATCCATTTTGAGTTAATTTTTGTGAGTGTTGGAAGATATGGGTCCAATTTCATTGTTTTGCATGTGATTATTCAATAACATCATTTATTGAGGTGACCTTTCCCCACTGAATATTTTTTGGCTCACTTTTCAAATGTTATTTTATAAATATATATATATATGTGTATATATATATATATGGGTTTATTCTGAGCAAAATAAGTCAATCAGAGAAATATGTTTATTTCTGGGCTCTCAGTTCTGTTCTGTGATCTATGTCTCTATTTTTATTCCAGTACCATATTATTTTGATTGCTACAGCTTTGTATTACAGTTAAAAATCAGTAAGTGTGATGCCTCCAGCTTTGTTCTTTCTCAAGAGTGCCTTGAGAAAGATCTATCTTTCTCAAAATATCTCCACTACTTGAGGTCTTTTGTGACACTATAGGAATATTAGGATCGCTTTTATTCTGTGAAAAATGGCTTTGGAATTTTAAAAAAAAATTTTATTTAAATTCAGTTAGCCAACTTATAGTTTCAGGTGTAGTGTTCAATAAATTATCAGTTGCGTCTAACACCCAGTGCTCATCACATAACCATCACGTGCCCTTCTTAATGCCCATCACCCAGTTACTCCATCCCCCCACCCACCTCCCCTCCGGCAACCCTCAGTTTGTTTCCTATAGTTAAGAGTATCTCATGGTTTTTCTCCCTCTCTGATGACTTCCCATTCTGTTTTCCCTCCCTCCCCCTATGGTCCTCTGCCCTGTTTCTTATATTCCACATATGAGTGAAATGATCTAATAATTGACTTTCTCTGATTGACTTATTTTGCTCAGCATAACACCTTCCAGTTCCATCCACATTTAGATGGGATTTCATTGAATCTATAGATGGCTTTGGGCAGTCTAGTTATTTTAACAATATTCATTCTTCCAATTCATGAACATAAGATATCTTCCCATTTATTTGAGTCTTCTTTAAATTCTTTATCAAAGTCTTAGAGTTTTCTGTGTATAGAATTTTCAACTCCTTCACTAAATTTATTCCTAAGTATTTTATTGTTTTTATGCTATTGTGAATAGCATCATTTTCTTTATTCCTTTTTTCAGATATTTTATTGTTACTACACAGAAAAACTAATTTCTCTATGTTGATATTTTATCCTGCAACTTTACTGGATTTGTGGATTAGTTCGATGATTTTTTGGTAGGATTTTCTCTATATGAGATCATATCATCTGCAAACAAAGATGATTTTACTTCTTCCTTTCCAATTTGGATATATTTTATTTCATTTCCTTGCCTGATTTCTTTGTCTAGGACTTCCAGTACTATGTCGAATAAGAGTGGGCACCCTTGTCTTGTTCCTGACCTTAGAGAAAAGTCTTTCAAACTTTGACCACTGAATCTGAGGTTAGCTATGGGTTTTTTATATATGGTTTTTATTATGTTGAGGTACATTCCTTCTATACCTAATTGGTGAGAGTTTTTATCATAAAAGCACGCTGTATTTTGTCAATTTTTTTCATCTATTGAGATGATCATATGATTTTCACCTTTCATTTTAGTGTGTGGTGTATTGATTAGTGTATGTTGAACAATCGTTGCATTTCAGGGATAAATCCCACTGAATCATGATGTCTGATCCTTTTAATGTGCTGTTGAATTCGGTTTGCTCATAATTTATTGAGAGTATTTGCATGTCTCCTGGTCTATAGTGGTTTTGTTCTGTTTGTTTGTTTGTTTTTGGTTTTTTGGTCTATATTGGTCTATAGTGTTTTTTTTTCTTTCTTGTATTATCCTTATCTGGCTTTGGTATCAGGGTAATACTGGCCTCATAATTCCTCCTCTTTAAGTTTTTAGAAGAGTTTGAGAATGATTGTATTTTTTTATTTTTATGTTTTTATGTACCTACTGTTCTTTGATTTTAGCTTGATGAACTCCTTTCAACATTTCTTGTAAGGTAGGTCTTATGGTGATGAATTCCCCCAGCTTTTGTTTATCTTGGAAAGTCTATCTGTCCTTCAATTCTGAAGAACAACTTTGCCTGATAGAGTATTCTTGGTGGGCAGTATTTTGTTGTTGTTGTTGTTTTGTTTTTCTGTTTTGTTTTTTTCTTTTAGCACTTTAAATATATCATCCCTCTTTCTCCTTGCCTGTAAAGTTTTTGCTGGGAAATTCACCTAGAGCCTTGTGAGGGCCCCCTTATAAGTTACAACTTCTTCTTTCTTGTTGCTTTTAAGATTCTCTCTTTATCTTTGCTTTTTGACATTTTTATTTTAATGTGTCTTCGAAACTATACCTTTTAAGTTGAGTTTGTATGGTGACCTATGAGCTTCATTAACTTGGATTTCCAAATCTCTCCCCAGATTTGGGAAGGTGTCTATAATTATTTCTTTAAATAAGTTTTCTGCTCCCTCCTCCATCTCTTCTTCTTCTGGGACTCCAATAATTTGCAGATCTCTTCTTTTAATGGTATTGCATAGATCACACAGGCTTTCTTAATTCTCTTCCATTCTTTTCTCTTTGTTCTCCTCTGAATGAATAATTTCAAAGTTCTTGTCTGGTAATTCACAGATTCTTCCTTCTCCTTGATTCATTTTGGTCTCTATTGCATTTTTCATTTTTTTCATTATATTCGTCAGTTCTAGAGTTTCTCTCTCTCTTTTTAAAAGATTTTTTGCTCTTTGTTAAACTTCTCATTTTGTTTGTGTATTGTTTTCCTGATTTTATTGACTTGTGTTTCTGTGTTTTCCCATAGCTCATTGAGATTCCTTAAAATAGCTGTTTTGAATTCTTTATGGGGTAAATTGCAGGTCTCCATGTCTTTGGGGTAGGTTACTTGAACATTACTGTGATCCTTTGGTGGTATCATGTTTCCTTGATTTTTCATGTTCCTTAAAGTTCTACTCTCTTCACATTATCAGCAGCAATCTCCTCCTCCAGTCTTTACTAACTGACTTTGGGAGAGAAATACCCTCTGTCCATTCTGCTAGGGATTCTGACGCTTTGTCAGACCTTCTACTGGTATGCCCTTTCCATACATTTTGCTCTCTCCTGTGGCAGAATTCTTAAGCTTGTGTAACTTTTCTCTATTCTGCAATGCACCAGGCCAAGTGCTGACACCTCCCTTTTGCTTTCCCAAGGGCAGTGCTAAAGCTCAAGTTTGTGGTCTCTCCTTGGCTTGTAGATTTGGGCTATTTTTTGCACATGCTCACTAGCCATCTACCAAAGCTTAGTCTTGCCAATATTAGGGGTATGCCCAGAAGACTGGCCATAAGATGTGAGGGTGCGTGGGTGAGGCATGTGAAATGCTGGGGGTAGGTGTGGGCCAACTGGGGGAATCCATGGATGAGGTAGCACAAACAGTTCATGGGAAGGCCTCCTGATGGAGTCTGATCAGTTAGTAGGATCTGCACCTTTTTTTTTTTTTGTAATGCCTTCCTAGAGTCCTATCTGCCACTCTTCCAGCCTCTTCCAGCCTTTCCAGTACCCCGATCATGCAGCTCATGACAATACTCTGGATGGAGTGAGAGGGAAATGGACCCCATCTGGGGAGGATGAGTGCTTACTCACAAACTTTAACTTTACCCCATGGGAGAAATCATGGAATAATAAGGTCTCGCTTGGCACTGAGCTGTGTTGCCTTGGAGAAAAGGGTTATGTAACTAAAGTCAAACTGTTCCTCTTACCCTCTCTAAGGCATCCGAACTTGTATGTTTAGCTCTAATGCTGTGATGGAACGTCTTTGTCAGAAACCTGGACTTCCATAAAGGCTCTCAAGTTCATGCTTGATCTAAGGTCATGTTCTCTAGGAGTTCCTGACTGTGACTGAGAGGGGCTGGAGCTGGTTCATGGGTCACTTCAGGGTCCACAGCCAGAACCAAGGTCTGTATGTCTGTTATTTGATGCACAGGTGGGCAAGACTCCTTCTGGTCCCTAGGCATATGGTTCGGATCCCACAGCTCCCACAAAGACAATTCTGCCTGTGGTTGGAAACCAAATTGTTGTAGAAAGGGGGGATATGACAAGAACATCTTATTAGCCATATTGTTAAGGTCACTACTCAAGGAACTTTTGAAGTAATGGAACCTGGGAGTTCTTTGGTAATTGTTCTTTTCATGTGGCTTATCTGGACTAGTCACTAGATGGCTAAAGCTGGATAAATATTCCTGAGTCAAACTAGATTTCCACCTCAAGTTAACCAAGTGGCTAGGATCTATTGATGTAGTTTGTAGTGTAGAACTTTCTTAGAGGTCTACTAAGCCCCTGGCAATGATCTGGGCTGATGTGTAGTTCAGGGTACTATATATCTAACTCAAGGTAATGTGCATTCCTAGGTATAGCCCTAGTTCAGTGTACTACATATCTAACTCAAAGTAATGTGTATTCCTAGGTAGAGCCCAACAAGATCACATTTCTTCCATCAAAGTCACAATTACTCTCAGAATGACCTGTGTAAACAGGGGTACTGGAACAACCCTATGGAACTGTTTTTTTTTTTTTTTTTTCCAAATTCTTAGATCTCCAGTTTCTTAGGTTATTAGTACAAAGAGGTAGGCTGTACCAGAGGAAGGGAATGGGGAAGAGAAAAGGAGATAAAGGGAAATGTATAGAAAAAAAAATGCTACTAAAGAAGACATAGGTGAGCTAGGGTAGTGGGCTATTTAATCAGAGAGACGTTCTCATTGATAGTTCAGGGATGTGTCTTAACACTGCTATGTTTGTTAATGAAAACGACCTTTGCTCCTACTCACAAATTCTAATTTGATGCCCAGTGTTCCAGAGCTCAGATATCCTATGCCATGGACTCTACCTGACTGATTATTCTTTTATATTTTTGAAGACAAGGAGTGATGAGACATTAATATAGATGCTCTTAGTGTGCCAGTGTTTAGAAGAATGATTCCACATGTGGCTGGGGGAAAAGACAGGTATTAATGCAAAAATTATCAGGAGGCCAAGGTGTCTGACGTATTTATAAAGCAGCAGTGTTGAGGTACGTGAGAGAATGGGAACAAAAACGTTGTAATGAATTTGCTGCCCTTGGGCTGCTGTGATCGAGGGCGATTACTTCTGACTGGTGAATTACACCGTGGAATATTGATTTCCTCGTGCAGAACTAGGGCCGGGCAAATGGTTTGCCTGACCGTTTTACACACGTGCTGTGCTACTGTTGGCTCAATCAAATGCCTCCTAGATGAAGAAAGCCTTTCACTCTTGGAAGGAGGCATCCTATACCCAGAACATGAGGAAGAGAATGCTAGTGAGAAGGATAAATTATCCATTATTCTGGATCATGGAGTGTCTGATGAATTTGTTTTTGTTAAGGAAAATGTCCTGTCCACCTAACAGACATGGGGAGAAAACAGTGGTGATTTAATTTCCTTGGCTTTCTCTGGACTGTGAGCTATTTGGCTGACAGGAAGAGTCAGGATTACTAGCTAGTACAAACTGCTAGCTAGTACAAGTTTGGTGTTATCTAAACTGGTATCATTGTCAGAGTAAGGAACATACTCCAAGAAGTCAGTCAACAGAGAGTTTGTAGGCAAAGAGCTTGAGCAATTACATCATTATGGGTTTGATTCCTAAATGATGAGCTCTAATCCATATGGGACTCCTTGGGTGATTCCAGAAGCGGCTTCTTTCTGTTTATTTGATTAAAAGTCAAAGCGTATAGGACACAAGCCTTATCAAATATATTTGAGAAATGTAAGCATCCTATAAGAGAAATCCAGAATGCAACATCACAGTAGGGTCCTTTAATATGGGTTAGACTAGGCCACAAACCATCTATAACCATCTAGAGCATTTTATAAGCATTTTTGGAGCATGTGTACTTGTTTGGATTTCTTGTCTTAAGAATGTGACTGTATTTTTTTCTTCAGATTTTCAAAGGATAGCCTAACAACCAAAGCTTTGAAAAGGATAGACTTTTTAATCCTTATTTCTATGCCAGAGAAAGGGGCCCTTCCTAGCCAGGTGTGAATAGCAATACCTCTTACCTATCTCCACAAGACCAATTCAAATGTGGACTTCTCTCATTTTGGGAAATAGATGTGAACTATGGAAGAATGGAGAAGGAAAGTCCATAGTGTTTCAGACCTTAGGGGGCCTTTTGAGAGCAGCTTGTCCAACATTCATTTTAGCAATTAGGAAATTGGGGCCCTGGAAGGTTCGATGACCTGTTACAGATCCCACCACAAAACCTAGCCTATGTTGCGCTAGAACACATCCTTTGGCTGCCTGTTTCATACTCTCTCTACTCTAGCTATACTCGGTCCTCAAAAAATGAGGGGAAGTTGGTAGGCAATAGCATGTGCTACCTTTAAAGTGTGAAATTTGATTGTATTTTGCCAAAAACATGTCTAGGAATGGTGCTCACAGGTGAGGAAGGAGGCAGGGCCTCACCTCTACCCTCTAAGAACTTCTTTTTGGCACCACAGGGCACGTTTGCTGTGTGTAAATATATACCCCCTCCCACATACAGACTTAGGAATAAGTTGTGTATTTTGAATTTCTTGTCTATTCTATCATTTTATTTTCATTTTTCTTGCTTGTTAAACTCTAAGATGGACACTTAGAGAACAGAATTTTGTGTTTACCAGACAGCAGCTATTACTGTACCTCTCCGTTCCTGTCTGTCTTCCTTTCCAAGTGGCCAAGTACAATGAGGATAATTGTGGATGGGGATGAAAAGAATGATATGGCACTGGCTTGAATTGGTGACATGATAAAGCATTTATTTTCTTTTTCCTTCTCTTTCTAACCCCTCCTTCCAAAGGAAGAGAAGGACTCCCTCACCCACGTGTGTGCTCTATGGCTTGTGCTCTTCTTCCCTTTGCAGTTCACAGAGTGCAGGAGATATGGCTTGATGGCTCCACCGGATCCTTCCATCAACTTTGCAAATGAACCTTCAGAAGAAACTGAAGCTTAAGAGAGTGGCCAGGAACAAACATTTGGAAAAAAGGGGTGAGGGATCATGCAGTTTCCAATGCTAAACTCAGTCTAATCTTGGCCCACTGCCTCTTATATCTTCATGCTCTTTACAGAGGAGTTACAAATGAAGCACAGAGTCTAGGGGCAGGATGAAAAGTGAGGGGCACTCAGTAAACTTAGAATTGAACCAACAACACACAGATATGTCAAATGAGACCTGCACAAGCATTTCTGGACTCTTGAGCAGAGCACTTATCAGGGAATGTGATATAATTATTAAAACTATTATCTGGAGACCTCTCTGTTCATTACTCTCTCCTATTATTTTAAAGATGAATCTTGGGAATAACAGGTGCCATCTATTTTGAAGGATTACATAATTTAATAATTACAATAAATACTTCCCCACACACATGTGCACTGCATGCACATACAAGCACGGGCATGCACGCACACACGCGCAAGCACACACACAGAGACACACATTCTTAGTGAGAACTCTGAGTTTTTTGTTTAGCTCCAATATCTTTTACTTTTCTAAACTTTAAGATGTATGGCAGTTTATTCTCTTGTTTTACTTGTGTCGTATAGAGAGCAAAACTGAACAGTAGCTTGGGGCTAACATCATTTCCTGTTCCAGAAAACCCACTGTCTTTTATCAGACAACACTCCTTTCCAGGTGCTGTGGTGTCCATCCCTCAAATTCTCCTTAAGGAGTCACTTCACATGTCTGTAGAAATGGCAGCTTTGATCATGCATGTCCCCTTCTTGTAAGCCATCCTGGGAGCAAGGACAATGCATTGGCTCTATTATTCACCCCAATTCACACCTTCCATTGTCATTTATCAAAAACGCAACTTTCCAAAGTTTCACTTGCAGAAATCTTATTAAGTCTGAAATTACATGATTGAATTTTGAAGATTGAAAATGATTAGTAATCCCCCATCATCACACCTTATATAAAAGATAAAGAGAACTCAACTAGCTAGTAATAGAATCTGGACTAGTTCCTAGTTCTACTCATCAGGAGTTCAGTTCTGTATCCAAAATACTATACTGATACCTAGAAATTCCAAAATCAGAATCACTGGAAACCAGGTAAATGCTATGGCCATAGCCAACTTATATTTCTAGGAAGTTTTAATCAAACAGATATTCCGACAGAGGTACAATTCATTTTCAAATAATGTTAACAATCCCTGAAGTATAGAAATAAATTCATGTATCTTAACAATATGTCAGAAGCAATGTCTAAGTTACATGGAAGCTTGGATGGTGGTAAGATCGACATTCAGAAAAGGAAAGCCAAACTAAGCCTCCTTCATAAAAAATAATGCACCAATACGCTTCAGACATAAATTATAAGAAGCGATCACATATTGAGCTCAGGAATTGAACAGTCTGCTACAGAAAGCTATGTTGTTCCAGTCACATAATGTGGATAAGATGGAGAGATATGAAGTTGTGAGGGACAGGGAAATTAGAATGAAGATGCAGAGACTCAGAAATCTCAGTTACTAACAAATCATGGGGATATTCATTTACCTTTATTGCCTTGGAGAAAGATAGAGTTGGACACTCATGGAAATAGCATCTGAATTAAAAGCAGAGAGAGGTAAGGACTGATGCTTTAGAATGATCTGATTGAGCAGTTTAGGATGATAAAGGAGACATTAACTCTACAATGAAATCCCAGTGAGCAAGTTGTGAACCAAACTAGGTCTGAGATTTAGTTTACCTTTGTTTTTTGTTGTTGTTGTTGTTTGTTTTGTTTTTTCTTAATGCTGGAAAGAGGTATTATTTAGTGCCTCTCTCAGATACACTAATCTCAGTTCTTTTAAGTTGCTTATCTGATGAAGAGTAAATGGCTGGCATGTGCATATACACTTGGCCATAGAAGCACAAGGGTGTGTAGGCTTATCACGAGCAGGGACCATCTACTCTGCTATATCTCTCCTTTGCACAGATTTTTGTTCTGTCCTGAGAAGTACCTCAAATTTATACCATTGTAAGTATAAAAAAATGTAGATGTTTTGCTGATCCCAGATTTTACATTTTTTAAAAAATCAAATGCACACATTAAAGGGACGTTTCTGTGATTGATTGCTGTGACTGCCCTCCCTTCTAAACTGAGATATGTAATAAAGATAAGTCAGTTTAGTGAAATGTGCTAAATCTCACTCCGATTTTAGTGTTAATTTGTTTGTTAACTTATCTCCAGCTTGAAGAACAATAACTGTCATTCATCATCACCATCATTATCACCATCCACAGCAAAAAAAAAAATATTTGTGGACCATCAACTGTGATTATAGTTCCAGATTTGGAAGTTCCACTCATCAGAAGACTGTCCTTGGACAAGTACTCATAATGCTTCAGGTGAGGCATCTGAACCCACTAGGTAGAAGAATTATGGGGAAAAACTTAAGTAAAATTTGTGAGCCATTCAACATCTGTGTGGCTAGAAAGGAACAGATAATTCTGTTGAAACAAGATGATTGGGGTTCTTTAGGAGTTTGCTTAGAGTGGTTAGGGCTAGAACATCCCCCACCGCCCCACCCCCTAAACACAGGAGAGACTGTTATGGAATAAAACCTGCCAGACTTAAATCATGGCTCCCCCAAAGGATATCTAAAGTTGGGGGCGGTGTTCTGGATGAATCCTAAAGTATGCCAGTCTTGAGTCTCAAGGAGTCCAGTACACCTGAAATCCAGGTCAGCCTAGGAATAGTCTTCCATCTGTACCTGTACCAAGAAAGATAACTTCAGACACTATTCAGGATGTTTTTCTTTAATTAACAAGAACTCTCTGGCCAAACTCCTTTTCCTGAAGAGACAGACCCGGAGAATTGTCCCTATAAGCTCCTAATCAAAGCCATGTCTTCCTGGACTGAACTGTACATCTGGTTAAAGGCCCTTTCTTGTGAGCACATGGTTGCTCCCTTTAAGACTGAAATTTGGCAGACTGGGACTCATGTGGCACACAGAGCCGAAGACGAGAGGAACTCCCTCTTGCTGCAGGATAGGAGGTTCTCCTGTCTGCTGAACCCATCAGCCACGCCAAAGCTGCTTCTACAAGGCAGTGCTCTTGAATAATCAATGTTCTAAAGAACCACAAGACCACAAGGGCTATTGAACTCTACAAATAGGTAAATTTAAGCCTTTCTCATCAATGCCACTTTATAGACTTAGCTGTGACTGGCCAGCGCCTCCTGGGAGGATGGTGAAGGAGTGATCTAAAGCATGCTCAGTAAGTATGACAGAGAAAGCTCTGATTCAAATGGAGGCCATGTGTCCCCATGCTCCCATGTCCCAAAAACTCTAGGAAGTGTCTCTTTGCAGATGTCTTGGTACATTTTACTCAGAGGTGTCTGGGCTCAAGTTTAGCATACGGGAGTTACCCGTGTCCACTTTAATCCTATGAACACTATGACCTGCTCACAAATCCTCCCACCAGTGCCTACAGTAGTTTCAGGCAAGGGAGAACTGGTAAATCTCACCCACCCACTTTCTGTCTAAGGACACCTAAATCCCATGCCTGAGCAGTTCTGGGATATACGGGAGGGGTAAATCCAAAGCAGCCAAATTTCTGTGAGGTTTGGCCAGACTGCTCCAGATCACGCTGCTGGGAAGAAGGTTAGGGTAGCTGGAAACTGGTGGTGAGGGTGGAATGTCGAAAGGGCACAGAGAGACCTGAAGTCAACAATCTTTTCTCAGTTTTGCTAGTAACAGCCAGAACCGAAACTGCTCCTTCCTAAACATTGCCCATTCCTCTTGGCTGGAACTGAGCCCCGAGGACACAGAGACAGTAATTCCTGAGAGTTTCGGCTATGACCTCATTTCTGCCTCTCAGTGAATCTACAGCTACTAACTTAATTCCCAGAATCAATCAGAAGAGACTAGAATTATTTAAATGCTATTTGGTATTAAAATCTATTTTTTCTCTTACTTGTGACTAAAGGCAAGGTTTGGGGGGTAGGCATGGTGGGAAGAGAGTCCCTAAAACACTGGTTGGTAGAATTTGGAATTATTTAATACTAACCCAAAGTGTTTTGAGCTTTTTTTTTTTTTTTTTCCTGTCTTTTCTTTTCATGATAGCTGCACTAGGCTGCCTCCCAGAAATAATTACACATAAAAGCCTTTCCCTAACTGGGCTTGACATTTTGCCCAGGTTGCAAAGTGGGGTGTTTGGACACAACCGGGATGCTGCAAACCTCAGCCAGCACCTTCTTGAAGGCATTGGAGATGCAGTCCTCGTGAGAGCCACGCCTCCTTTGCTTCTGTTGGGAGAATGAAGGTGGTTTCCTGGGCCCATCTGTCATCAGAGCACATCCACAGAAGGACCCCACTCCACCCCAACAAGGGAGCTAAAGAGCAGAAGCTTGAGTCAGATGCGCATTCGCCTCCATATTCTTCACACCTGAGCCAGGCAGGCTCTCTTGCCCCTCACCCCCAACCCCCGCTTGAGAATGAGGTACCACACCAGGTGAAGAGGGACATGGAACACTTTTTAATGTCAAGTCAGAGACAACCCCTCCCTCCCCTAGCCCCCAATCCCACTTTCCCTCATCACATCCAGGACCCCTCCCCGAGGCCTCTCCCATTCCCAGACTTCAGGGGAGGAAAAAAAGGTTATCTAAAAACTGCATTTTCTTCTCTTTCATACACACACACACAAAGGTGGGAAATTAAATAAAATGAACCGAGAGGATTCAATTCTCCAGTAGTCACGAAGGCATCAGAGATTCCCATAATGGTCTAAAGCAAGTGGTTACTAACTGTTTAGTTGGTTCGGTTGCTTGCTGTTTGCTCACACCACGAGGCATGATGGAGAAGCCAGGCCTCCTGTCAGGGCCTTCGCCTCCGAGAGCCACACCTGGAAAACATGCTGCGCCTGGTATTAGTGTTTTGTTCTGTTTCTCTTTCCACTTTTTATAAATGTCTCTGACGTGTAAATAACCCAAGGAAATAAAAAGGCAGGAGCTGATTACACAATTACCAGTAAACTCTATCATCTTTTAGAAGATCAACACACAGCTAACCCCATATACAGCATGCAGTAATGTCTGAGAAAGGACCCTGCTGAGAAATAAAATGGCTAGAACTCTAACAAAAAAAATATATGTATATATATACTGTATAATATATGTCATCAAAAGAAGCATAGCCAACAAACTCAAGATACAGTGCGGATCACCCTTCCATTTCTAAACAGCAGGTAGAAGCATAGAATTGTCTGCATTAAATGCCAGGATACGGAGAAATCTGTAGCGCTGGTGGAGATGTTGGTTAAATTGTATGTGTTTTTTGGTGGATCTGACATATCCTCACCAGGTGGTTAATGCCCGGTGTGTGGTCCACCAGTTGTAAACCTAGTTAAGAAGTACACTATTTTTAATGTTTAACAAACATACTTCTCCTCACCCCTTTCACTTGTGTATTTTTTAGTCTTGTCTTGTTTTTGCACTAAATTCTAGACTCATATCAGAAAATATAATTAATAAAATTAATAATGAACCAGAATCCCTTATTATCCATGATGTCCATGTAGTGAAACGAAAACCAAAAAAAGAAAAAGTTTTAACAGTATCTTTTGTGACTGTTGATTGTGGGATTGTTGTAGCTGTCAGGCTGTCTTGTTTAGTGTCCGTTTTCTTTCTTTCTTTATTTTTCTTTAATTTTGCGTTTTGTAGCACACACAACAGTGGCACAGTCTCTGAAAGGGGCCACGGTAGCACAACTGGGCCTGCACGACTCGCTCTGTGTTCGTCTCTATTGAATTTGGGATGGCCGACTTCAGAATTTTCCTCGCTGGGGGCATGTTAGTGGGCGGAGTGGCTGCGCCTGGCCCACCCTGGTCACAAACAGGTCACAATGCAGCTGCGGGTGGGTCCAAAGCCGGGCGCGCGTTCTTTCCGTTTGGGCAAAGAAAGAAAACTCAGCTGTGCCTACGGATCCGCAAGGCCTGCAAGGCGGTTTTCAATTTCCCTTTTAAACGTGTTTTCCCAAAGTATTCTTTGTTCCCCTCCCTCGAATTTGTGTCCCATTAGGCTCTGTGTCCCGGAATTTCATTTGATTCTAGCTCATAAGAAACGGGGGTGCTCTTGTTGCTGTGGGAGATGCCGTTGCTGTGGGGCAGGTGGTTGCCGTGGCGGCAGCTTCTCCCCAGTGAGGCAAGTGGCACTCACATCAAAACTTGAGGAGTAGGTGCAAGACCAGAAGAAGTAGCAGCCAGATGCAGCCTGCCCTCCTCGACGTCCCGTTGTTCACTTCGCTGACTGCGCCGGGGCCTGTGGAGAGAACATACTTGTCATGGGCCGCCTGGTCTAAGAAGGACCATCTGTCACCCGATCACCCTCTAACTGGGACATTCCATGTTCCTGCTCCATACGTGGCGGGGGGGGGGGGGGGGGGCGTACACTAGAAATAACCTTGTATAGCTTGGATCCCGTGGATGCACACTATATAATGGGGGAGATTTCCTTTGCATGGAGAGAACACAAGGCTCAGGTTCAAGTGTGCTGGTGGCCACGACTCCTTTGCTGTGTTGTAACGTGTTAAGGCCATGGCTCAGGGTCAAGTTCAAGAAGAAGGTGGCAGAATTAATTCATATTCTATAAAGACCTTCGACGAAGTGAGACCCTTGTAGTGTCTGCATCATCATCTGACCACTTCTGAGCAGTGCCTGCCTTGAACATGCACATAACCCTCCAGCAGCTCGCTCTGTTGTGCAGGGAAGGACCTGCTGGACACAGCAATCTGTCTCCCCACTGTTGCTGTGTCGGACTCGGCGTCTGTTCTGTCAATCACTGTATCTCGGGCCGGTCACTGGGCTTCCACCTGCAGCACTTGGCCTCTTCCCCATCTGGACGAGGTCACAGCAGCCCTAGCTCAAGTATCCCATCCCTGAAAGGCCAGAACCAGCCTGCTGGACGTCGAGATGGATCAAGTAAGGCAATAGGTGGCCTTTTACTGTGTACCTGCAAGTGAGGGAAGGCTTATGCAGACACTAGGATGCAGAGCCTGCCGCCGTGTACATCTGCAGGTGGGAGGCGCACCCCAACCTGGCAGACAGATACTCTTGGGAGACAGGACCAAATGCAGGAGGCAAGGAAACCATGAGGTGCGTGGAATTTCCCAGCAGTTTCCTTATTGTTTGAAACATAAGTGTTCTGGCCAAGAATGCCTGTAACAAATGGAGCCATGATTCATGGACAGTACACACACGTTTGGAGGCCCAGATGGGTTAGGTACGTAATGTAGCAGGGCACCTTGTCAGACTGGACTTGCTCTGGAAGGCTGTGTTGCCCTGAATTTAACAGAGGTATTTAAAGCTGGTATCCCCTCTAAGCCCATGTCCACACTGGGGTCAAGAAACAAAGCCAGGACATGCTTGTCTGACTTGGATGCTAAACATCAGAGACATTTCTGGCTAAGGCAGATCAGCATCAAACCAGGCTTTCTCGATTCCATACGGGATGATTGCATCATGTCCTAGAACCCCTGGCCTGGGAGCGTTGCCCATCTAACTTTAATTCCTAGACCTTTGGGACAAATCTCTGATTCTAGGGCAGTGGCTAAAGAGGTGGTCATGAGTTTGAAATGGACCAGGTCTTCCAATCTCATGTGTCTGTGCTGTCTGGTTCACAGTAATCCCAAGGCCAGGCAGTGCAAGTTCTCATGATAAGAAGCCCAAAACACATGTATTCTGCTCTCCACCCAGCTGGGAAGTAAACCTCTGGGCAACACACACACACACAAAAGGCATCTGCCACGGAACGCCCTCCTTCTCTCAGTCCTCATTGGGATATAGGGGACAAAGGAGCACTCCCCTTTTACGCTCCGAAGCCTTACATTTTAACTTCAGAGATGCTTATCATTTACCATTGATCGCTAATTGGCTGTCTTGTAACATCTAACTAGTATGTTTCTATGTAAACCACCAACAGGACTCCTTTTTTCATATTCAATCTCTGGGTTATCCTTAGAGCATTCTTTGGAACCCTAGGAGAGAAGCCACTCACCATGCCTTCTAGGCTGAGGTGGTCTGTTCTCTCCCTGGAGGAAGCCCTGCTGCTCTGGGCCACTCCAAGATCCTTGACATGAAGACCTTTGCCCGCAACTGAGGCTGACTCTAAGCCACAAAGGTTGTTTCTGAGGTCAGAGGGCCAGCAGGTCTTTGTGGAGCCGGGTTCCATGTTTAAGTGGGACAGGGCTGGTGTCTGCACTCCATCTTCCCATGCGCAAGGCACGGGGACTCCAAGGGTGCTCTGCCTGCCTGGCACAGAGTGCTCCTGGCCAGACACGCATCTGTTGGTGCCTGGCTCTCTTCCTCCTGCCTGTCTTTTGCTCTCTCGAACGCCTGCACACACAGCTTTGCAGCCCACTCCCCCACTCCCTCCAGCACATTCCCCCCTCACTTCCAGCCCTGGCCATGGCTCGGAGGATGCCCTGTGGTAAAGGAGAAGAGAATAAATGCCAGTTATCTGCATTTCGTGGCTCTGGGCTTCCCACCTGCATTCCCTCCTCTTGGGGCTGCCCAGCTCGTGGGAGTCGCCAGGGAGGAAAATGGAGAATGCCACAACAGGGACCCGGCTTCATTACCATGTAAGAAAAGTCTAGCCATGTTTGCAGGCAGGGCCTCTGCCGTGCCACAGGGGAGGCGGCTGTGGGTCGGCAAACAACCCCCAAGGTACCTCACAATGGCTGGAAGCCTCTGCAGGTGCGTGCTCTGGGCATCCTGTCTTTGGCTTCACTGCTAAGCCCCTCAGAGTTCCTTTGTGGCTCTGCTGCCTGCTGGGAAGCACCACAGAGAGCCTGCAGAGAGGGGTCCTGACCTGCTGTGTCGGAAAACTCTTCCCACAGAAGAAAGGCAAAGGCCACCAAGTGTGCCGGAGCCTCCTCTTGCCTGCATTGTGACCCTGGCCAAGCTCACAGAGCCTCTCTGCTGCTCTCCTGTCCTAGGCCCACAGGGGACTGTCACTCACTGCATGGGACCATGTCCAGCCTGCCTTGCCCCCCCCCGCCCCATACTCTCTCCCCTCACCCTAACCCATCCTTCTCTTGGGCACGTCCAGGAAACCTGACCTGGACAAAACTGATCACAAGGAGGAGGAAACAGGGGTTGACCCCAGAGAAACATTGAGACAAGGGTACTACTCCAGCTGTCCTCTCAAAGAGGACAGCTGCATCAGCTCTCCTTTCCATTGCCATACAAGTTCACGGACGGGGCCTTGGCCCCTGCGGCCTTGACCCCTTGAAGCTATTCTTTATGCTAATTCCATAGCCATGTTGCTATGAGTCCATGTTCATCATGATACTAACCTATGTGATTCCTACAGCCTTTACAAAACTTCCCAACTCCTTGGTAGAACCAACCTTCCCTACATTTCATCATCTGCTTGCCATCTGCCTCCTCAGCCACTGTTCCTGCCCACGTTCTTTGGTTTCTCCCTGCCTCCCAAGCACACGGGTGCCATGTACATGCGTGCTCACACAACTGTGCATGTGTGTGAGCTATATTTCCTTTCCTTCCTATCCTCATACCCTCTGCCCCTCTGCCTGAAATGCTCTTCACCCAAATCACTCCCACTCCTTCCCAGATTCCATTCTGGCCCCCAGTTATCTCCTCCAGGCAGGCTTCCTTGACTTGGCTGCTCTTTTGCTCCCATAGTACCGTATGCATCCAGCTTTTAAAATACGTACCATCTGTGTTGTATTTCTCTTTATTTATCTGACATGTATTTTCTCTTCTGTGTTATAAGCTCCTTAAGGGCAGGATCTGTGTCTAACTGGGCCCACGGCAGGTATTTAACAAATGTTTGTTGAAAGAATGAAGGAACCAGAATGTTTTGATGCATACTAATGTGTTCGTGTTTACTTTGTCTCTGTGTTTTCCTTTCTCTTAAGATTCTACTGAGAGAAAAAAGCAAAAGACCAACTGAACCAAAACAAAACCCTCTTTCCCTACCTTCTTCTTTATCTCAGTTTTCTCTTCCAAACACCCTTCCCCTCTTTTTCTATTTCCAATAAAAGTCACAGAAAGTAGTTACAGTTGAGGGAAAGTATACATAGAAGTAAAACCATATCGATTAGGACTTCGGGAAGAGTTCTTGCAGTTGGAACGGTGTCCCAGCCCCCTCAAAGACACTCAGGTACGAGATGAGGATTATTCTCTTCAGCTCTCACATGTGGAGACTTAGCCTCAGAAGGCTTAATTGACTTCCCCAAGCTCCCCTGACTTCTGTCTCCAAATACAATTTTCTTTCCACAAACTCGGGGCCGCCACTGTGTGTAACTCACACATCTTCCAAGAATGAGGAGAGGAGAGGAAGTGAGGCCACAGGGCCTGTGCCACCTGGGCACTGGGACAGGTGGGTCCTACACAGGCTACCCCCAGTCGCCAGCATATGAAAGAATGTCATGAGATGAAGACCTTTTGTCCAGGCAGGTGTGGATCCCAGCATCCTGGGGCAGGACCCTCTCAGAGCCTGCTCTGGCCAGAGCAGCAGCTCAGCCCATCTGCCCATCCTGGTGACACGGGCCACACAGATGAGGGCTGTTGATCATGCAGCCACGCCTTCACTCTGCCTTGGGTGCCTTTCTTCCCTTTACCTCGTTAGAGAGCTGTGGAGGCCTAAAGAGACTAATTACCAGGACAGTTAGGGTCCCAGAGAACTGTGATGAGTGTCAATTTATCCATCAGAAACATCTAGTGGGAATGAAAGCCTCAAATAAGACGTGTTTTATTCAGAGCCAAGTGACTCACCCAAGAACCTCCCCCTTCCTTCCATTTTCCCCTCCCTCCCATCACTTCCCTTCCAGCTCCAAGTTAGAGAAAGAGGAAGAGAGAAAGAGAGAACAGGGTAAGCAAAGACAGCATGCAAGGCCAAGGTCTAAGAAGACTGTCGCATTAGAGCATCTGCATGTGAGGAGAGGCCGGCCTGTATGGAGCAGCCAAGACATGGAGCTACTCTGGGCCCTGGCAGGTGGCTCATTAGTGCCGCTAGCAAACAGCAGTTAGACGTCCATGGGTGGAAGCTACCCAGGGGGAATGGCAGGTCCTTGGAGACAGGTTAATCAAGATTGGCACAGAGATGGCTCAAGGTCAGGGAAGGATCCCACTGGGCTGCTTCCTGAGGTTAGCTCAGAAGAGAAGGCATCTGGGAAGAAAGTGAAGAGTTTGGGATACCCATCCCCACCCAGGAAGAGATGCCTGGGAATAAATATACCAACCTTTCCAAGGGGTCATAGTTGTAGTTTTCACCTCTAAAAGAAATTAAAAACAAGCCACTGTTAAGGTAGAAAGCAGTCAGAGGCACTTGCTTTGCCCTTGGCTCTTGCTGTCCTGACCACAGCCCATCTCTCATTAGTGCAGCTCTCCACTTTGCTGGGAAGTTGCCATAAGGTGGAGTGGGGGGGGTGGGGCAGGATAGGAATGATGGGTAGATTGGATCATTGATCCAATGAGAGCCAACGCATCCATCTGATCGTAGCAGGAGACTCAGTACACCTTGGAGCCTGAAGCCCCAAGCCAATAAATACGTCTTTGTATAACAACTTTCTTTCTTTGGCCACCAGACTATCCTCTAATTAGTTGAAGTCTGTAGGCCCTAGGTATAAAATTGGCTGATAACAAATGGATTATACTGCAGCAATCTGAACATAGGTGCCCATGCTACATTTGAGATGTAAAACTTTGGCATTTATCTACGTGTTTTACAAACACTGTGCCAGAGGGCCCAGATCTGTGACTATAGCTAGCTGGTCCAGAGGGGCAACCACGGGCAGTAAGACCCACACCTATTCTGCTGCACTTGCACTTGCTAGGTAAGACCTGCCTGTGGAAATTTACTGGGATGCCAGCTCTTCTCTGACGATTAGGCCACGAAACACCCACATTTCATCAACTTCAAGCCTTCAGAACAATCCACAGAGCCTCTCCTGCTAATAGTAGATGTCCCGAGTGGCCGGAAGTGGTCCAATCTGGAATATTTTACTTCCCACTTTAACTGGGAGTCTCTGCAGTTGTTCAGCTTGGATGCAGACAGGATGCAAAATCCTTACACAATGTGTTTGTGTATCAAATCAACATGATTACATTTTAAACATACTTTTATTTGTCAATTGTACCTCAATAAAGTAAAAAAAACAAAAATGCACGAAATTCTTTGCATCAAAGTGATACCATTCTCTGTGCAAAGGTCCTTGCGTATAGAAGGAAAGGCAACCTAGATATAATCCAACCTAAACTAAACTAAAACATCTGACCAACTTGAGATGAATACATATGTATGCCTTCAAGCTCTCTATCTATGCTTTCAAGGCACCTGAGATATGATATCCCTCTTGACTAAAGGGGACATTAGCGATGCGGGAAGCCATTCTGAAAAAGATGTAAGGGGTGATGTATGATCAAAGATCAAAAGCATGATTCACAGAAGATGTCAAGTTGAGGTGGTAGAGAAAAGCCAGGAGTGCTGGCACCATGTTGTCTATCCATGTAGTGAGGACAGTCCCTTGGAGTGATTACTGGGGCCTCGAGACCCACCCAGAAGCAATGGTGGCGTTATTTTCATGAAGTGTCTCACTCAGGTACGACTGACTTGAGTCTCTGTACCAAGAAGAATGGTGATTGGCAGGAGGGAAAATGAAGAGGGACTCATGGAGTGATAAAGTAGTCCTAGGCCTTCAACCCCAAACCACAAGCAGGGCAGATATAGGGTACGTGTGGGGGAGGGCAGCAATAGATTACTGGGGTGCTGGTTTAGACTCTGCTGGAGGAAGGACACATGGGAGGGTTCTACTTAGTAGTTTGGTTTGCTGGAAATACCAGAAAGAGAAATTAATTAAAAGTGTAAGTTTCCACAGTGATCTAGATACCAGTTTTGATTTTCTGTAAGGCAAAGATCTGTAAATAACTTCATCTGCATTGTCCCCATCCAGCTACTCTTTTCCCTGAATCTCTAACACACACTGCTTGAATGAAGGTCAGTACTCTTCAGTGTCCATGGCAAAGGCCTATTTGACATTGATCCTTAGCTAGAATGTATCCTTGAGCTTTGCCAGGTAGCAAAGTTTCATAACTTCTACTTAACGGAAATGTCCTTCTGTCTGCCTTACATCTCACCACAGTGAGGGGGGGAAATGTAGCCAAGATATTTGGTGGTGCAGGACTCCTGCCAAATACAAGATATTCTTTGTATTTACCCTGATGCTGCACTCCATCCCACTCCCTTTGACTTGGGACCAAGGAAAGATGCAGAAATGCTAACACATTTTCTATATCATGCTCGAGATGGTATCACTGTTGCACTAGTTTGCAGAAGTGTGGACTTTGTTTGAGCCTTCAAGGTGAGTTGTAGCCACCCATAAGCTCATGTTACTGAGTTCATTCTTGGCTATCAAGAAAACAAAAGATCTCTGACAATCCAAGCATGTATTTTCCTTGCCAAGAATTTGACTGAAATTTGTGATCTTTTCGTTGATACACTAATGAGGAGCCAGGTAGAATTGGAAAAAAATATTCAAAAAAAAGAACGAATGAAAGGAAAAAGAAGAAGATAAAAAAAAAAAAAAGAAAAAAAGAAACACTCCCCTCAAGCCTCTAAGTTAGTATCTCTGGTCAATCCATAACGTGATCTTTTTGCCACCAAAGCCAATGCCTGCAGCTAAATCTAAGTACCGAGGTAAGCACAGGGCTTCTGTCTGATTCTAGTGGGCAAAGGAGAGCTGGTTTCACACCCCGATGGATATATTCACTGTCCAAAAAGAAGATGAGAGAATGTCTTTTTATACATTCAGTATTTAGACACAAGTGTCACAGAAATGCTCACTGCTGGATGGCTGGGCCTAATAACTACCTTTAATCCTCTGCAGGGAAGAACTGATCATCTTTTCTGCTGCAGTTTTTCCCTCCTGATACACAGAGTTTACTTACTCCCCCATTCTTTAATAAGTTGGTTTGACAGTCACTGTGAGGTTCGCAGGCATTAATCAGCCAACCTTTCCCAGCCCACTGATACCATCAAATCTGACTTCATGCCTAGGAGATAAAAGACAAAGGACAGTGGATGGGAAATGAACAGCTACCAAGACGCTGAGTTGGCAGTGTGGGCCCCTGCACACTTGCCTGCAAGGGAGCTCGGTGAGGGATGGTGGCGCATCCCCAAGTCCTTATTTATCATGGCAGGAGTCCTGCACCACCAAATATTAATACGAGAGGGTGACATGCAATCTGTTGTGCTTGCAAAAGGGGAACAGAGAAATACTTCAAGGGTGGCAGAAAATGCGGAGGAGGGATGAAATTCTCTTATCAGAATCTCTCTCGTCCATCCAGAATCGAGTAACAAAATAGCTTAGAACTTCTCGTAAAGCCAAGTGTACCCTGTCCGTGGAAATCCATGCATTTGTATAAATCTTGCTTGGTATTTCTGAGATTAGATGAGCATAACTTAGGGGTATTCCCCGAGAAAATAGATGGCTCTCTATTCTGTGGGAGACTAGCAAAGGAGGAGGTTAAGAAAAAAAAAAAAAAAAAGGGAGAGAGAGAGAAAAGAACACAGATGAATGGGAGAAATGCCCCAAGTGCAAGGTCTGTTTTCTCTAAGATATTCTTCGATTGTACAAAAGAGTCCAATAGCTATACTGAAGACCACACGAACCCAAATCTTAGAACATTCCAGATGTCTACAGTCTACAACTTCTGGCAATGACCCATTGCCCTGTGCTCGACAAGAAGGATGTGGGGTTGAGAGCAGCCTGAGAATCTGAGTAGAGAGCTGGCGTACAGATCCTTTTACCCAAATTCATGGTTGCCGCAGAGAGGAGTGAGGCAGGACAGCTTTGTCTCAGCAGGTGGAGCCTGGTCATAAAGTGTTCTGTCCCCGCTCCCCTGCTCAGCAGCTAGAAGGGATGCCTTTGTTTCTGCTCTGTTTTGTTATTGGTACTGGTGTGGGACCATGCCCCCTCTATCAGGTGAGTACACACCTTCAGGGAAAGACTAACTCCTAAGCAGATACTGCCGATATTAAAAGTTCCTATTCCCTCTGGAAATAAAGAGCTTAAGCGATCAGAATGAGCTCGGTCACTTCTGAAAGCACAGCCTGTAGCACCATCTGTCTTTGCTCCAGTCCCTCATGCCTCCCTTTTGCCATTTATGGTTCGCTACTTTCCTAATGCTCTTGATTTTAGATCTGTGGCTATCCCTGCACCGGGGTTCAATAAACATAAGTTGAATCATAAATTGGACCTGAATGCTTCCACTGAATTCACTTTTACATTCTATTTCTTTGTTTCATTTTCCTGTTTGTGGGGCATCACTATGGCACCCTACATCACTAAGGTGAAGAAGGTAGCCCTGAATCTTTTCATGATAAAAGTATTTTTCCTCATCTGTCAAACAGCTTCCCATGCAATTTATCTCTTTCCTTCTCCTTCCCCACCTTGCAAGTCTACTGCCAGCCTCCCTTGAGTGTTCACGTGGCCAGATGGGAAGGGATGCGGGGGATGGGTGTGGGGGCGCGTGAGATGAGAAAGGTCAGGCACTGGGGTGGAAGGTGGGCAAAGCCTCTCGGCTGCCTTCCAGCTGCGCCACCCTATGTCAGCCCTGTCCTTCGGAGGAGAACTGCAGCATACTCAGCAGGGATTCAACTCCACCACTCGGCAAGGCTCACTGCTGCCCAAATGCTCAGGCACCGTCTTAGTGAACCACTTCCGCTAGGTTCGTGGACCGTTGTGAGTCACTTATGGTAGGCTAGTGGGCCTTGAGAACGTTGGAAAGGCAGTGCAAAGATGGGCCGGCGAGGCAGGAGCTGTATATGGAGAAGGGCTTGAAGTGGAATAGGACTTAAAGGGGCGGGGGAGCAGAGCTTTGACATGGCACTGAGGGAAATTCCTGTCTTTCAGTCTGCATCTGGGGATTGGACTGGAATGATTCAAAATGCACCTGGCAGTTTCCAAAGCCTTTTTACTATGCAGTTTCAGCTGAATGTTGGAACAACTCTAAGGTAGATAAGGCAGATCAATTCTATTTTATAGAAGAGGAAATTGAGTCTCAATAACGTTTAGCGCTTGCTCTAGAGCACAGAACTACTAACTCATGCTCTGAACTTGATCTCAGCGGCATCCCATTCCAGGTCATTGCTCTGACTGTCATGCGTGCTGCACCCTCCTTACCTGCCTTTCTTAGAGAACCTCTAGATGGAATAGGACGTAAAGGGAGGGGTGCTGATGCATTTTGAACCAGCTGATGCATTTTAGGGAATACTTAAATCTTCATGCACACAGTGTTTTCTTCTGTTGCTCAGGGCTCGCTGATAGGATTCTTGCTACGAAAACTGCTCAGTGGGTTGGACTGTCTTCCTATTGGTTCAGACTCATGCTCTCTACTTTTGACCTTTACACAGATCTCTAGGCTTTGAGAAGTTAATGGTGTTTCTTTTCTTTTCCCCCACCTGGTCCTTCTGGGGAAGTGTGGGCAAGGTGTGGGCAAGAGGGAGGAGAGCTACCCCTGGAGCTCCATCAGCTCCAGTGACCTCCTCAGCTTTTGCAAGCATCTTCTAAGCAACTTCACAGATAGGTAATGCGAGGTGGGGGAGGGGAGAGGGGGACTCTGGGAGAAAGGAAAGGGGAGAAAAACCATAAAGCAAGGGGGATACTGACCTTGCAACAAAGTTGAGCTTGTAGGCTCATTTAGTTCTAAATCGGGTGAGGGACATACAGGAGAGAAAAATGAAAACAAACACATATATTATATACAGCCGCTATATATTTGTCATATATAGTTTGTATACTGCCTTTCACATACATTTCTGGGGGAATGGATAAATAAAGGAAGACACAAAAACCAAAGGTGGTAGGACAAGATGCAGCATGAGAAACACTAATGTGCCTTATGCTTCCATCCCTGGGTGTGGTGGTTGGAAAGTGAGGGAACTGGCCACTCATACATTTCCCAAAGCTGTGCTGAGCTGGGTGGCTGACGTGGTAACAAAGGACCAAAGGACCAAAGTCCCTGTCCAGATGAGGTTTCTGTCCCACATCTTACCCCCATTGTCTCACTTTGGGAGACCAAGTTCAGGCATTTCTGGTCCCATAGCACCACAGCGGAAACAAGATGGCGCCAAGAACCACCATGATTTGGCGTTCTGGGGACCCTGCAATCCCTGCAGTCTTAAGGAGCAGATGCTCAGGACACTACTGGTTCATGATAGGAAGGATGACCCTGCTGTATTTGGATACTGGCCATGATGGAGCCTCCACGCACAGCACTCCTCACTTTCCAACGTTCAGGTCACATGATGAGAGCACGCAGTTTGTGTGAAAGGTGGCAGCAAAATGGTGATAACGTAGCTGGCTTTCTGTGATGCTATAGGAGAATGGACTGCATCACAAAGTTCACGGATTTGCATAACACAAATGCTGCTTTCCCATCACCGCAGTCTGCTTGCTGGGTCTGGGCTGAGGGTCTGCTGATAATGGGAGATGACATGGAAAACTCCAGTATAAGTTTGTATTTGTGATTGATGGTGGGCCTCCATCATGAATTTTGGGACTGCCATGTCTGGACTAAACCTCAGCGAGTGCCAATGGGGTGGAAACACCCACCTTCCACACTAATGACATTTGACTAGTTCCATGGAACTATGTCAGCCATGGGGCATTTTGGTGATGGGCTCCTCACAAATGATCTCTCATTTGAGGCTTGAAAATTGTTTTCTGTTGGATTAATTTTGGAAAATGCTCCATGCTTTTTCTCCCTTTTGGAGACTTCGCATGTGAAGAAAAGCTTGGAGATCACCACATTAAAGAACATTCCCACGTGTACACCATTCATCTTGGTTGATCCAGTCTTTCTAAACTTATCTGAATTCATACTATCACTTTTCCATGTTTAGAGAATCCTGGACTCCAGAGAGCTGGCAAGTGGAGGAACGTCCCAGTGACACACAGGGTGAATACAGACAGACCAACGGTGGGGAGGCAGAGGTTCTAATTGCCACGCAGGGGTCTGCTGAGAAGAGCAGATTTATGGCACATGCTTTACTGCATTCCTTCTCACAAACACCAGCTATTTCACTCTCAAAGTTTGTGCCTTCTCCCTGTTCTCATCTTCAGATGGCTTAAGGGGAAGAGGCCAGGGAATTACACAGTAGTGATGAAGCCAATTGCAAAACCATGTCATGCATCCAAATCAGAAGAACGAGGAGGCCAGAGGAGGAGGAAGACTGTTTATGAGGAAGGAGGGCTACTGTGGGCGGGGGGCAGGCCTGGGGAGGGATGGACGGTCTCGCTAGGAGAGCCTCAGATTTGCAAGGCCAGGGAAGGGGGGGGGGTCTATTCCTTTATAATCCTGGCCCTTCTGTTTCTGCAGAGAGACACTTGCCAGAGAGCCAAAAAGGCCTGACAAATGTGAGGGGCAATTATGACTATCCCTGTGTGAGAGATGTCAGACAGATCAATCACTCTAATCACAGCTCTGCCCATTCTGAGCTACCATCTCTGGGATCAAGGGCAGCCTTCCCCGTCCCAGCCTCCTTGGATAAAGCTGGGCTTTGTTTTATGTGCTGGATAGAAGGGGGGCTGAATGTGATTTGGAAGCCGAGATGGGACAATGGAGCTGCACAGGCGGGTTATTCAGGGCAGGTCGGATACAATGTGCTGTGGAGGGATGCGGTAGGGGCTGCGGGCGAGAGTGAGGTAGTTGAAGCTAATGGGATTTTTCCGGGAGTTCTCAGAGTAAAAGGAATTTATGTTCTTGCTAATTATCTATTAACTTCCTCGCTTTCCCTGGCCATAATATTCAAGGGTGCTTGCTACCATGGGAGACTAGGGGGATGGATTTGAAAAATTCCAAGCTACCTGAGCTTGTGAGGGTATGGAGGAATTTTCCCCTCAAAAACAACCAGAAATTCACTCTGTGGTCTGCAGGGTGAATCTGCATCTACCAAGGGATGCAAGTCATCCCTGGATACCTGGAGTCCTGGCGGATGACACAGAGCTACTATCCAGCTCACATCTGTGGCATTGTTTGAGACATCCAGGGTTTACAAGGGAGCTTGTTTGTTTGCTTTCTTTACCTGCTTCTGGCACCAATATAGTTGCCAGGTATGTTAGGAAGGCAGAGCAATTTGCTGTGCCCACGTCAGTCCCTCTATAAACTGTTGTTTAATGAATTAATGCATGAATGACTATGTGACTTCTGTCAGGATGGTGGCTTGGTTGGACAAATATATCTTAATCCAGTCAGACAACACCCTTTGATACAAATGAAGAGCTGGGGAAATCCCCATTTCCTTTGTGAATTCTCCCTCTGAAGCTAATATTCAGGATCCCAAGGCCTATGATTCTACTTTCACAAATAGAATCCAGTTTCTCCTACAACCCAACAGCCAGGAAAAGGTTCAGAAATGGTAACATTTTACAGGACTCTAGTGAACAAAGTATTGAAATAGTAAATGTTCCTCTCTGAGTGCTTTGCTATTATACCCAATTAGAACCCCCCATCCCTTGTCAGTTGAGGAGCTCTTGAAGAGAAAAAATTAAATGTCACTTCATCATCCCTACCTCCTGTCCTTCTGCCTCAGGGTTTTGCCCACTACAAAATGAAGCATGGACATTCTTTCTCATTTTTTGCCCTGCTACTGGTACCCATCCATGCACTAGCTTTCTCTCTCTCTCTCTCTCTCTCTCTCTCTCTCTCTCACTCCCCCTCCTCTCTCTTTTCACTCACCCCTGCCCAGGTTCTCCTGATTCTCTTACACTTGCCACCTCACCCTGGCCATTCCTTCCGACTCCTTTTCTCCCATAGGACCCTTTCCTGCTTTCACTGCCCAGCTCAGGGCTCAGTCTTACCAAATAGCATGATACTGGCATTGGTGTGGCCCAACTTATTGGAGGCCACACAGGTGTAGTTCCCATAGTCGTGCTCCGAGACATTGAAGAAGATGAGTTTTGAGAGAAAAGGTCTGTTTTCCACTTTGACCCCCTTCTTTCCTTCAACCAGTCTGAGACCAACAAGAGAGAGACAAAAAAGGAGAAAAAAGGAGATGGTTATATTTTTCTTGTAGGGGGAAGACAGACTCTGGAATTAATGAATTAATAAGAATTAATTAATTCTTATTGCCCCCTTTCTGACATCATGATGACTACTTTTTTCCCCCACTCAACTAATGCAAGTTCACACACACAATGACCAATAATTGTATTTTTCTATTTTTATGCATGTGCCTGGAGACACTCTTGGCAATACACAGATATTCACCAAGTTCCCTGAAGGCAGGTGCCTTCAACTCATCGAAAGTTCCAGCTGTGTGATATTCAGACAGTAGGGGCTCCATGTGTGGACTTAATTGATGTTGATGATAAAGCTAATGAAAATGATGATAATGGCAACTATAAATAATTTAAAAAAAAAACCTTAATCTTCAAAGAGAAGAACTTGAGGGGTTTGAAAGGACAAAGTGTTTTCAACACCTGGGTGATAAATGTTCTTTTATGAACTTGCAGATAATACCTTATTTTTGGTGGTGAATAGAACACAAGAATCGGGGATCACTTTTACAGCAGCGTACTCTGAAGGGCTCGGGAGAGGTGGTCTGCCCAGAGTATTATAATAACTCGGTCTAGAAAGGATTATAGATTCCTAAGAATCTAACCTTAAAGAGCCTGGATGGTCTCGCTGAGCAATCCATTATGGCGGTCCAATAGGCCACAGGGCTCGCATTGGTGGTAGGGGCCACTAAAGAAAGGCCACAGAAGGTGAGTGGGGAAAATAGATATACCTGCTAAAGCCATAGATACTACTGCTGGGCAGATGGAGAGGGTAGGGAGAACACTGCTTAGGGATTGGTGGGGTCATATCCTCTATTTCAGGATGCTGTCAGCAAAAATTCTTACTATCATTGCATGTCTACATAGAAATTATGAGACCAACCCTCTTCCTTTTAAAAACTCTGGAATGTCCTATTTCAGAGAATGGGCTTTAAGCCAACCTTTTACTTTCCCTGAAATCATTTGTCTTCCTTGACCAGAAGCTGAGCCTATGCTATGGGAAAGATAAATGTTAGGGGGAAAAATCCTTCTGAACGGAGGATCTCAGGGAACATGGTTTAGGGCTTGGCTGGGGCAGGATGTGTAGGAAATAAACAATGTCAAGGCACAGGGGACAGGAATTAGGGTCAATGGCTGGTTTCAGAGTCATCAAACTGAGAAAGACAATATTCAAGGCAGAATAGGAAGTGAAGCCCAGCAAGACAATGATGAGAAAATGCTCCATAAACTATAAAATGTTATTCAATATACTTAATTTCTGTGGAGTCAGACATCAAGACCTCTCGCCTGTTCCTGGGTCCCAACATGTTTCTGGCACAGAGGACAGCTGCTTTGTCATCATCAGAAGACGTTGTCCCTGTAGGACTACAGAATGTTTCTTTCTGCCATCCCAACCCTGATCAGAAGAGAAAGTCAGGCTCTGGCTTCAGTTCTCGCTTAACATCTGTCTCCTGGGAAGTCAGAAGGTTGGGTGGAGGAACTTGCTTGTTTTTCATTATGTAGATTTTCCTCTGGGAGCCTTTCTCTCTCATAAGCTAGGGGCAGTGAACTGGCCTGAGTCCATGGACTTCATTAAAATGTGAGCATTGTAGGAACAGAATGAGGCATCCAGCTGTGCTTCCAGACGCTGCTGTTATATTTCCAGCTTGCTATGTAGATATTGATCCTCTAGGGGATGCTGTCCAAAGAAGGCTCTACAAGCCCACCCACCAGGAGGTTTTCAAGAGCTAGTCAAGTGCGTTGATCCCATTTGCTATTTTGACGCCATTCCTGGGCTGGGGAGGAAGCCTTCACATCAGAACCAAGCTGTGAATTAGATTTCAGCTCTGCAGTGGGGAGAGGCACTTACCCGAAGCAGGTTCCTGCTTGACAGCTCTGAAATGTCTTTAGCTAAAAACAGGGTGGGGTGGTGAGCAGCGCTTTGCAGCACTTTGCAGCTTCTGGGACGACATACTTGCCTCTTCTCTGTGTGGTCACACATTTCCCCATCCCATACTGCTCCCAGGCTTCAGGTTTTTAATGAACCTGAGGCTTTTTGTTGGCTCATACCCCCGTGGATGGGTGGCTCTTAGTAAGTATTGCACCCCAGTTCCTCTCCCTTTGATGACAACACACAGTGGCGTGCAGTTGAGAAGTGCTAGGACATACATAAAAGAGGCTTCTACTGTAAATTTTGAGAAAACAGCCTGTCCCCATCATATAGATTCCTTTGATTTGCCTCGGAAGTCCGCTTATGTCACTGGGAATGGAGCTAGGGTAGAGCTGCTCTTTCTTCCATGGGGAGCCGCCTGGAGGAGGTTGCCTGCCAGCCTCAGGGGCACAGGAAGGAATGGCAGTGACGAGGACCTCAGAGCCAGAGCTGTTCTTGCCGAGCTGGGTGTCAGGAGGACAGACAACTCCACTCCAGTGGGAGAACACTGGAAATCAATAAATGAGGAACATATGGAAAACAGACCAGAATCAATTAAAGGGGAGAAAGGAGCCCCCATGAGAAGAGCTTGGACAGTGGAGGAATCAAGGCTGCCTGAGCCAGGGGATTCTGAAACCATCCTGGGGATTCAACTGGGCTTTCTTCTCCTGGGAAATTAATGCGTACACAGCAGCCCCTCCTACGACACAGAGGGTGCAAAGTGGGGCTGTCTTTTCATTTTTTCTCACCACTGGCCATTTCTGTCTATGGACGGCTCTACTTTCTTCCACATATTTTAAGATCTCACTTTCCCCTACATTTGTGCTTGTATTTTTCTCCCATAAAGAATTTAAAAAAAATAGGATGCATCTGATTAGGGGAAGACCCGGATACATGTTTTTTGTTATTGTTTTTTTCGATACCAGACTTTCACATAGAAGGTCCTTCAGTGGGAAGGCAGAGGGACCAGGGAAGCAGGACTTGAAAGAAAATGCTTATTTATTGGGAAAATGTTACTCCCTTCAGCTTGATTCTGAGTTCTGAGAAGAAGAGGGGAAAGCCAGCTCTTTCTTCTCACCTCTTCATGTGTTTGCTTTTCTTCCTTTTGCCTCACGTCTTTCATCTCTAAAATGGGCCAGGTGAATAGGACACACCTTGCCAAGTTGCTGCCAGGCTTTGTACTTCAAGATGGAAAAGCACTGCTTCTCACTTGGAAAGATCATGATAGGACACGATGAAGCTTACGACGGAGTCACGTGATTCCAAGACTGGGAGAGCTTTTGGTGCCTCACCGACCTCATAAAGAAAGGCACCCACGGTGCACTGGAGATGTTCTAAGTAGTACGGGCAACAGCTGGGTCACTGATGGCCTGGACCTGTTCCGTGTCCCCTTCTCGCAATCCCTCCTGGGCTGTTTTTCTTCCCAGCTTCTAGGGCCCTGGAGCTCCTTCCTCCTCCACCCCATATGCACCTCAGACGGTGTTGCATCATCCCCTCCCCATTTTTATCAAAGCGTTTTGAACATGGACAGCTCTTGCACATTTATTCATTGTTCATCCACTTTAAAATAGCTCTTTGATCACAGTAATTGTCAGGTTGCCTGGCTGTTCTGAGCTGCTGAACCCTGTGCTAACTCGCCATTTGGTAACTCCTCGCAAATGACAATCTTCCCTGAATCACAACAGAGATCCTGATGATGGCTGCAACAATGAGAGGGAAAGAAATAGTCCCCTTTCTTTACTTTTACTTTGAAAGAACAGCCCGGGCACAAAGGGAAGCCTAAATCGGGTCAGGGACTCTTTTATCCACCACCACCGATGGTGTCCGGAACTGAACTGGAGACCTGCTAACTTGTTGGCCACTCCCAGTGCCCTGTGAACATTCCCAGCTTCTTAATGCAAGCCTGAGAGTGTGTTAAAAATAGCTTCAGGCAGAACCCATTATTTTCTTGCCCCATTAAAAAAAAAAAATTCACAGGACTTGTGATGCTTCTGGTGGCCCTTCTTTGAGATTTTGCTTTCCCAAAACAATGTTTTCTTTCAGGCCCGTTGATTGGCGAGGGCTAACTCTACATGGAAATGTTAAAAACAGAGCTGGAAATCATGAATAATCAGAACCCCGCCCCCCCACCTTGATAGCTAGTTGGAACTAGAAGAAGATTGTTCAGAGATTCATGCATAACCATCTGGAAACAGGAAGCTGGAAAAACTTTCTTCTCCTTGGGGGCAGGGAGGTAGGGAGGGTGTCTTTACCTTTTGTCATCCTTGTACCACTGGAATTCTGCGGAGGGAACAGCTGAGGCCTCACACTGCAATGTTCCCTTCTGTCCCACGGGGACGCCTGTCCCCTTAGCTTCTGAAATGTACGGCGGGTCTGCAGAGAGAAGCTGTGCTGTAGCATTTTAAAATGTATCGTGAAATGAGACGGGCTGCCTCATCTACTGGTTTTGGTGTTTACTCCCTGCTCTACCTCTGCTTGCTCGAGCTGACAAATTGATACACGAGTTGAGCCAGAGAGTGAAACCATTCAACATGGTGCTAAGGAAAAGCTTGTCTTCCTAGCATGTATGGTTGCTGTTTCCCTCTGTGCAGAGGTAGAATGACCAAGTATTTGGGCATATTTCCAGTTTAAACTTTTTAACTTTCATAGGGGAATGCCAGCCCATCAACCTTACACTCCTTTAATCAGCCTTACAGAATTTCTGCACACCGGGTTCTTGCCAGAGTCTATAACCTCGAACCATTCAATTCCCATCAAAAGCTCAGTTGCAAGAAATAATATTCATGGAGAATTGCCTGAAGCCTAGACAGATCAGTCATTCTTCCAGGCATCCTAAAATGGATCCCCGAATCCAGCCGGACCAAACTAGACCTATAAACTTGGCCTGCGTTCATTTCAAGTCTTTAACTACCCTTGGCAATTCCAACAGTTTGCATTGAAATGCATTATGAAAAACAGCCATAATAAACTTGGCATTCTATTTATTGCAGAAATACCATGCATGATGTTGTTGACTGTATCTCAAAGTGATCTATTTGTGGAGACACTAAAGAGAAATTTCTCTTGGGTCTCAGTACCAGGAAAAGCAGTGTTTCTCCCAAGCAATGGGTTTGCTTTCATCTTATGGACATAAACCTTAAAGCAGATGTTGTCTCCCGCTTTGATTTCACAACTCAAAGCCAAATTCTGCACCTGCATCTCCCCTCCTTGAGGTATATATTTCCTGTGTTCATTTATCCCTAGCTTTCACTTATTGTCCTCAACAGGTTTTTCTCTTTGTGCACATCCCCTTACTTTTCAGGTTAATTTTTATTAACTGCAAGTCATTTCAAATTCTTTTAAAAATATTGGTGGTACACATTTTGGTATTAAAAACCGTAACATTGTTATACCTATTTCCTTGCTTCTTAAAGTGCTGTGTATTAAGGAGGTTCTAATTGTAACAGAAAGAAAAATATTAATGAGTAATCACCAAGGCACAATAATCTTTCCACACCTCCACCCCCAAGTTTTGAAAGGGAAAGGTTTCTTGTCTGCTGGTGTAGTTCTTGGGTTCTATCCTGTCGTAAGACTTCCTGAAATGAGCACAGCAGAAAAAAACTTTCAAAACGTCATATAGAACTGAGTTAATGTATACCATGAAGAATCAAGAGGAGAGAGCGTGAGAGACACGTACAGAAGTGGAGGAGGGTCAATGTCAGAGAGAATTTGGGTGGTTGATAAGAGAGAATGATGGATCTAGAGGATTGGCTTCCAAACTTTTTGGATTCTGTACCTCTGTTAGTCAAAATCAGATTTTGAGATGGATCGTCTAATATGTGTATGTTTATTTATATTTAAATTATGAATGTGCACTTTGTGTATCAACATGTAAGCACAAAAGTATGAGCTCACATAAGTATACCATAAATATGTACCATAAATTTCCATAAATATATCATTAATTTCCTTTACACTCAAGGTATTTTGCTCCCCACTGTGGACATGACTGGGCTAGAGAGGGAGGAGTTTGGAAACATTATGAGCAAAGTATGGGAAAAATCAGGATTCAAAGATGCATTTCTCTAAATTATGCATTGAAGGCCATTTAATGATCTTCCGGGAATATAAGTCAAGTTTGGGATTATATTAAATTACTTTCAGCTGCAATTTTTTTTTTTTAAACTAGAATTTGGAATTGTTTCTCTCGAAAGCAGGGAATGGACAATGATATGGCACTATTTCCCATGCGGAGTCAGCAGCTGGCTCTGTGATCCGGCTCTTTGCTGTGGCCATGACAGCAGCTAGCCTCACGCACGTGAAGGGCCGGGGTTCCTGAGAGCACTTACAGTTCACGGTGACCTTTACCCTTCGGACCACCGGTGCGGCCACATCATTGGAGGCACTGCACTCATAGTCCCCCGACTGCTCCCGCGTGATGCCCTGGATTTCCAGGTATTCATCTTCACTCACAAAGCCCACGGCTGCAGGAGAAGGTGTGGTGAGAAAAAACAAAACAGAACACCAAAGGTATAAACTTAGAAAACAAAGTATAAAATGGTTATGTCTGCAGAGAATTGTGCCATTTCCAAGTTTCCACTCTTGGGAATGATGCCCATTCTCCTTCCCCCACTCCCCACCCTTCTACTGCTTCCATCATCAACTTTTCCTTTAGTTCCCCAGTGGATCGGCTGAAATGTTTGTGCTCCTACCTAGACTGAACACAGAGTCTGGAGAATTACTGGTCCTCCATAAGTGATTAATAATTTTGACATTTACACTGCCCGAATCTTACCATGCAGTGGGGCCCTGGGGTCTAAGTTAAGCACCATAGGTGAATATTAACTCTTTCTGATTTCAAGGTATCATTGAGGCTGAACCTTAAAGTCTAGAGCTGATCACTGCATCCTGTACCATGGGTCAATTATACCACACTAGCAGTTACACACACACACACACACACACACACACACACACACACACAAGCCACAAAAGGCAGTGGAGACACTGACAAAATAAATTTAAACTCCTGCTTTTAGATTTAGACAATCAATAAGATAAGCAAAGATCAGTTTTCTAAACTTTGATCTGCTAGAGCTCTTGTGTAGAGATCCTGAAGATAAACCAACAACAAGGACACCACACTTTAACCACAAATATGGAAGAAAGTGAAGAGCAAGAAGACATGGTAGCAAACCTTACCCTGTCATGTCGCTGCCCTGAAACGCAGTTTCTCTGTTGAAAAATTGTGAATAATAACAACCCTCTACCTACTGGCTTCCTACCTGAGCACTAGCCATGAGCAGTGGCTTATGGAAACCATAAGGTTAAAGCCTAGAAGACTGATTTCACCGTTTTCTCCCTTAGTCACCCTGAACTTTAGCCTACTTGTGGAAAGGCAAGGGAGAACAAAAGGAACTGTTTACATCCCAGCATTATTCTGCCTTCTCTGTTAAGTAAAGATAGCTAGCATAATGACATATTTTATCATGTAAACTGGGATACTTTAAGAGTAAAAGGGGGACTACTGGTAGTTTCTCTGGGACAATAAGCGTAAGTTCGAGACTGTCCCTGGCAACTAAGAGACATTTTGCAGGCATGTTGTACATACAGTCCTATAACTTCACAGGGTTGTTTGAGGTAACAAATGAAAACATATATATATATATATATATATATATATATATACACAAAAGCAATCAAAACTGTCACACGCAGTACACCTGTTGCTTTAGAAAGTAAGGCTGTAATCTGCTGGGAAGCACAGACTCAGGTGGAGTGAAACTATTTTATCATGAGTGGCCCACACGAATAAAGGGAAGAAAGGAACATTTCTCTCCAGGTGATAAGACCCCTCCATAATGCCACATGGATCTGCTGATCCAAAGCATGAAAAGGACAACAGTAAGAAACTAATATAATACAAGGAATGATAGATATGGTATGTAAAGTTACCATTGTATTTGTCCTAAGGTATCCATCTTTGTCAAGATAACAGTAGACATGACAATGACAGCAATTAGAAAATGACTATCTTGTCAAGAAGGGCCGCAACCTGCCCACCACTGCCACCACTCCTTGGTCATGAGAAGTCTGTGCCACCATCAAGCCCAACCTGAGCGCTTCCTCACACTTCTTCATGCCACATGGAACCCACGCTATATATGGGTAGACACTCTCTTGCATCTACTACCTACAGGAGAGCAAAAGAACAGCCTGTATCTGTTACAGAAAGCAACCAAAATTCACAAGAACCAGGAACACATAGAAAACAGGGCCCAAAAGTCCAGGCTATGGAGAGGACAATCAACATTAACCTATAGAGCCTCATAGTCCCAACTGGTAAGTAACTTCTAATTAACAACAGTAGCTTTTTTTTGTTATTGTTTGTAAGCATCTTTAGGGGGAGAAGTACTAACCTTGATTTGAGGAAGAGTGGAGGAAATAAGAAGGAAAGATTTACATGAAGAAGTTGTGATTCTTTCTATGTTGTCATTGTTTATTTTTTACAAACCTCAAGCCTATATTTGTCAGATCTTTCCCAGCTAGAATGCTATAATTACTGTGCAAAGCATCTTGGAGACTAGTGTCACACTTAATATTCCCATTAATTTTAAATGGTAGTCCTTGGTACATATGTGTGGCAATTGGTGTCATATTTTAATTAGACTTGCCCTACACCATCTGAAATTAATAATAGCTCGAATTACCAATGTAATTTATAAATTAACAGTGCCATAGCATTAGGAAATAAATTAGCTCTGGACAGCTGTTTCTGGACTGAGCTCCCGTGTCAGAGCAATGATTGGTAGAACCTCACATCTCCTGGGAGGCTGTGTACTACTATACCACCAAAGCAAGGAAACTAAAGGACACAGGGGTCTCTACATCTCTTGTCCTTGCCTCCAACTAGAGGCCATGCATCCGCTTTAATTTCACCATCCAAATACGTTCTTGTGTGACCACAGCAAGACTTACAAGGACCCAGCTTGGATGAACTTGTTATATGAACGTCCAAAAGAGAAGGAAGTCCGGGGGATTATAGGACTCAAAAGCAAGTACATAAATCCTAGGGTAATCACAATCAAGAATTCATCAAGTGGCAATAGGTATACTAGTGTATGTGTAATTTTGTACATGAATATCAGGCAATCTTACGTAGGAAAGGAAGTTGGATGGCCTAAAATTTGGAGAAGCCGTATGTTCTGCATCGATCCAGATTTCTCTTACCAGAGGGAAGGGATTTACACTTAAGTCATCCTGCAAAAAGCAATGAGGCTTAATTTTACTATCATATGTTCTTCAGACCAAGTGTAGAAATTATAGAAAAACCACAATGATTCTACTGCTCACCAATTGTTTTATGTCTACTTTCTGATTAAATTAGGTAAAGTACATGAAAAGTAATTTGTATAGTAAAATGCTTTATACATTTTAGGTTTCATTGTTATTATTTTCCCCTTTATCCTCACATACTTTTTTTTTCCTGTAGGAGAAGCATGGATAGCAAAAACAGAGAGAAAAAGATCAGTAACATAAAAAATTAAACTCTGAACCACCAGAAATGAAATTACTATAGTTGCTGCTTAAAACAAATGAAGAATTAAACAACAACAACAACAACAAAAAACCTAAACTGAAATTTACAGAGTTGATGATTGAATTTATAGAGTTAATGATTCAAGGAGAGTTTTCTTTGAAACAGCGATTGTGCTCTGGCTGTAAATGATCAATGCTTTATCACTCATATGAGGAACTTACAAAGAATATTGGGAGAAAAAACAGATAAGCAGAGCATACTTTAAAGTGCATTTAAAGTGCTAAAGGAAATTCTTGGTTAAAAGCTACCAGCGGGGAAAGGAGAAAATCACTTGATAAAATCCTATGAAAAGAAACCCTTCATGGTCAATAGCTTCTCATTTGTAAGTCTTTCTTTTCCAAAGAAAACACATCCCTTGAGGGAAATGACACGTTCATCTTCCCAAAATACCCCCTCCATCATGTCACACCTCTCCAGACACTAAAAATGGCTCCCTATTTTCTATAACATCAAACAAAAACCCCACTGCCTTATGGAAACCCTTCAACAAGTAGCCCGATCTACTCATGCTGGCTCACCTCGCACCTGTGCCGTGAGGAAGGCAACAGGTCAACCTGGGAAAAAGCAAAAGCTTGGCATCAGACAAACCCAATCCTCTGCTTGAAGCTTCCCGAGGAGTTGACTTACGTTATTCCTCTGCGCCACCATTGCTTGCTCTCTATGACTCACTTAGAATAATGTTACCCACCTCTAGTGGTGCCTTGAGGATGGAATGCACCGGCCATGCGGTTGGCACAGTGAAAGGCATGTGATAAATTTTTGCAGGTGTTAGCACTGTCACCACCGTTGTCCCTACCACTGCTATTCTTTACCCTGGACAGACATCATCATTCCTTTTGCACAGACTGCATCTATCACTCAGAGAGCTATGTTCTTTCTGTCACTGGGGCCGACACCACCTGGCTTTCAAATCCTAATTCTTCCCTGAAAACTCCCTGATATGGGTTGAATTGTGTCCCCCAAAAGATCTGCTGAGGCCCTGACTTTCCGCCCTGCACAGTGTGACCTTATTTGGAAACAGGTCTTTATAAAGGTAATCAAATTAAAATGAGGCATTAGAGTGGGCCTTAATCCAGTGTGACTGGTATCTTCATAAAAAGGAGAAATTTGGACACTGACAGGCACAGAGGGGAGACCGTGTGTGAAGACACACAAGGAGAAGACCACCATGGGACCACCGCGATGCCTCTACAAGCCAAGGAAAGCCGGGGATTGCTGGCAAACCACAGAAGCTAGAGGAGGCAAAGTGAAGATTCTCCCCTAGAGCAGTCGAGAGCACATGCACCAGCGAACACCTGGATTTCGGACTTCGAACTTTCAGAAGTGAGAGGCAATGTACCTGGCGTTATTTACGCCCTCTAGTGTGGGCTACTTTGTTATGGCGGCTTTGGGAAACTGACAGACACCCTTCTGCCTCCTGTCAGTGCCAGTGGCTATCCTGCACTCTTGTTCCAGGCAGAGCCCTTCTAGGCTTTAAAACCAGAAGGGAATTAAACGCGAGAGCTTAAAGAGACATTAATGGTTATATATAACTCCATAGTTGCTATATTAGGACATAGTCTGACTTCAGTAGAATTCCCTAGAATAGCTGTTTAAATATGGATTTCTAGATCCCACCCATACCTACTAAGTCAGAATCTTCAGGAATGAGGAGTTTTCATTTTACTAGGAAATTGCCACATACAGCCAAGTTTGGGAGTTAGCAATATCATTACATCCTTGTATCTTAATGTGGGAAACTGCAGTGCAGGGGAGTTCACATCTGGCTAGTGATGGAACACTTCGGGGTCTCCCGATGTCTGGCCCCCAGCCCCTGCAACTACGATAGCATTTTTTGGTGGCCGGTTCTTTTATGCTGTTTGCCCTGGTCTGATTTTCCAATGGAAATGAAACTCTGGAGGCAGGGACCAATCTTGGATCTCTCTGGCTCTCAAGGCACCTAGGAAGGTAGTTTACATAATCCCAAAATTTGTCAGCTTCCTATTAATTAAATGATAGACTGTAGAACTACAAGCTGAGTTCAATTAAAAGGAAAAAAAAAGTGGGGAGCTCCGTGTTGCTCACCTAATCTTCGTGTGGCTCTGTTCCCAAGGCGGTGCCACTTCTGGTAATTGTTTTTAGCAAAATATTTGTATTTCCCGACTTTAAAAAATATCATCACTATTAGTGTTCTAACAAAACAGACTTTCTCTAAATATGTGATTTTAAAAGGTTTATTGAGTGTTTAGTATAATTTATGTTTAGTCTTGGGGCCAATTATTTCCTCAGAGGAGTGCATTCTTAATTTAAAGATGTAGATCAATGAGGACGTATGATTTATCTAACAGGGTTTGTCTTACAGCCAACTTCTTAGGAGCACAGCTATTTCATGAGGTGGAATCTGACAACCCAAGCAGGGAAAGGAAGCAAGTTGGAAATGGGATTACACCTGCCCCTCGACCCCCAAGGGAGTTTCACCTTGTCCAAAGGGTTGAGCTCAGCAGTTTATAACCAATCACAGGACAAAACCTGCCCAGCATAAGTAATACTCGCTTGGAAAAGAAAACCCCAAGTTTCTGAGAACATAGATTGGTTCTTAAAAACCTTAATAACTGAAAATAATAATAGCCACAATTATCATTTTATTGCACCCAAGAATAAGCTTGTCAGGAGAACAGCTGTAGCTATTGGAGAGGACACAGCTGTCTCTTTACTTAATATTTTTATGGCATATATACCAGCTGAGATAAAAATCATGGGACCTCAGAAACTGAAAAAAAAATGCAGAGCACAGAATCCCAGAATTTGAGAGTTGGAATTTTTTTTTTTTCTAATTTAGATTCAAATGCTGTGACTAGTTTAGTCCTAGCTAGTACTCATGCCACTGCTTTCTTTCCCTCCCCTTTTCCATCAGGATGTTCCTATTAAACTCAGCCTGAGCTTCAGGGGCAGCTATTTCCAGGTCTGGCTGGTGGGTGTCCCCCCGGGACCTTTCTTATGAGTTGACCAGCATGGGAAGTTTTGTATTTTGTTGGAGAAAGACTTGGTTTTGTTCAGAGGCTGGGAAGTCGGGGGGACAAGAACAACGTGACAGAGGTATATTTACTGTCCCGCAGCACCAATCCCTGGGAGCCGGAGGGAATGGTTTTGAGGTGCACGTGTTAGGGCACCAATGCAGTCCCCGTGCTCCTGGACCAGGCTGGGGACACGTGGGATGCACACGGAATCCAGACAGCAACATCGACAGCAACAGGGCGAGACTCTCAGTGTTACAAAGCATTTCCAAACATGGTAATGGTATTGATTTATGCACACAGCATAGTTCCTGAGGATCTGATGTTATACAGAATTGCTGATCATGGTTATCAGCACCATTGGCCTGATTGCACCTCGGGCAGGGCTGAATTCCGGGCCCTCATGTGAGCCCCGGGGAATGTTCTGGCTGATAGTTCCCTTCTTGGTGCTTCAGATTCCTCCTCTGTACAATGGGGCACATGATACTACCTTGAAGGGTTACTGTGAATATTAAATAAGCAAATATGTGTAAAATACTTAGAACATAGCAGGTTCTCAGTAGATAGTAGCTATCACTGATACCACAACTCCGTTTGAGCACATTTTAATATACAAGATCCTCGATACAAGAAAATCTCAATGTAGAGATGAAAGAATAATCAGATCTCTGCTTTTCTAGTAGGAATTTAATAATAATAAACTTTACAAAGGATTCACCACAGATCCTTTAATGAGAAAGTTCTACTCCCTTCACTTAAAATAGGATTTGATTTACAAGGAATACAGATTCTTGGGATCATTTCTTCTAGGAAAGCTGGTGTAGCTGTACAGCCTGTGTGAGACCTGCTGAGGGTTTGAGAAATGTCTCTAATTTCACAAGTAAGAATAAAAGGAGACATAGATATAGATACATAATCATCTATAGATGCTAAGTGAAAAATTTCATGTCTATATTATATCTAATCTTTTTATATTATCTATATGTAGATAATATATCTATCTATATCATCTTTCTCTTTGACCTTTCCCTTGGATACAGAGACTATGGCTGACAGAAAAGAGAGTCTGAGGGTCTCTCCAAAAACAAGCAAATTTATAACATATCTTTCAGAAAAAGAGTTCTAGGGGGCCCAACATGCCTGTGTTAGCCCTGAGGCACAGCCTCATTCACTGAAAAAGTTACTCTTGGTAGCAACATAGGAACCACCGTGGAAAACAGGACAGACTGACTTGTTCTAAACAGCTTCCACTATGGAAAAGGGCTCCTCCTGAAACATGGTAGTGTTTGTTGCTAGAGAGCTGGGAGCTACGACTGTGGAGTGTACAACACGTGGCAACGTCCCCATGCCATTACCTCCTTGCCAGTCTCAGATCTGTATCGATGTCACATGGCCTCTTCTTCTACCTGGGAAACTTACCTCATCATTTCCCTCAGCTTTCTGTTAGACACCTAAAAATTGGTTGTTCAGAGCAACATCAGCTGGTCACAGCATCTCTTGTACCATGTCCTACACACAAAAGATACCATCCCCCAGGCAGCGTCTATGCTTGTTATCTTCTCTGCTTAAGATCGAAATGCAAATCGAGAGTTGAAAAATTAATCTATTAACCTGATTCCATCATAAAGCAATAGAGACTCAATTAAAATATTACATAAACTGATGCCAACTATAAATTCCATGTCTGTTTATCTATCTATCTATCTATCTATCTATCTATCTATCTATCTATCTATCAAGATAATAGGGAGACACTTAGCATAGATCCCAGCATATAGTAAGATATCAGTTGAGGGGTGTCTGGGTGGCTCAATTGATTAAGCTTCTGACTCTTGATTTCAGTTTAGGTCATGATCTCGGGGTCATGAGATAGAGCCCTGCATCGGGCTCCACACGGGGCATGGAGCCTGCTTAAGATTCTCTCTCTGCCCCTCCCTGCCCTTCATGCATTTTCTCTCTCTTCCTCTAAAAAACAAAGAAACAAACAAAACCTCATTTGACCTCATTTGATAGTGGAAACTATCACACACACACACACACACACACACACATACACACACATGTTTTAAAGATTTTATTTATTTTATTTGTCATAGAGAGAGAGAGAGGGAGCAAGCACAGGCAGGGGGAGCGGCAGGCAGAGGGAGAAGCAGGCCCCCCGCTGAGCAGGGAGCCTGATGTGGGGCTCCATCCCAGGACTCCAGCATCATGACCTGAGCTGAAGGCAGTCGCTTAACTGACTGAGCCACCCAAGCGTCCCAGTATATATATACTTTGAATATGCATGACTATGCATGTATAAAATGTAATCTATAATTGTACAGATATATAGAAGTGCAAAAAAATAATTTCCTTAATTTTTTCAGTTTTGAAACTTTCTGGGAATAATCATTAGTGATGTATTTAAAAGGAGCTAAAGCCCAAAATGTAATTATATGAAAATGAGCCCTGGGTCGCTGCAGGGCCAAGCCCTGTGTATCTCTGCAGCCTATCCCTTCCCCTAATGACATGACACTAGTTCTCTGCGCAGATGCGGCTTCAGCAGCCGGCTGGGCCCTGGGTGTGCCTTTTGACAAAGACTGTCAGCTCGGTTATGCATGCAGACCCTCTATTATGGGTGATGATACCAGAGTCAGAAAGCACACAGCTGGATGTTTGGAGTTTGCAGCTTGATGTCTGGAACCTGGGTATTTGCAGCAGTGCAGCTGATGGCTGCTAAAAAAAATAAAATAAAAATAAATAAAGAAATCAGCTTTTGATTTGTAAACTCAGCCAACTTGATCTGAAAGACATTGATAGGAGATAAATATAGAACTCCGCAGTGTCATATTACCTCAGGATCTTGGCTGTTTGCTTTCTCTTTTTCTAAATCTCTAGAGATGTAAGTCAGTACTGAGTGCTGAGAAATGTGAAGGATTTAATTGGTTTGAAATTTCCTGCTCAGGTTAATTTAAGGAAATTATTTTTACTTGAGAGGCTCCTAATGGGTTAAGTCTCTCCTAACACCAGCACGCACACCCTCAGGTCAGAAGTCCACTTACAGAGTCCTCTTCATCACCTGGTTCTGAACTGCCTTGGAAAAGCAGAGCATTTTCTACACTCAGCCTGCAATTTACTCATGAAGACATTTTCTAGATTAAGAGCAGGAGTTCTTAATCTGAGAACCGTGGAACTCTAACCCCAGGAGGTTTTGAACCTTAAGAAATGACATGATGCATATGCACATATGTGTGTATATTTTCCTTAATGAAGGATTCTATACCTTTTTGAAAAAGATTAATATCTACACGTCCATGTTTCTTTTGTTCATCCTCCAATGACAATTCAGAATCAAATCTCTACAACCCCCAGCCCCACAAAGAAAAAACAGAAAACCTCCTCAAAATGTAACTGATGATGGGAAAGACATAACTCTAGAAGAAAAAGCATAGCCTTGTGCACATTTCATTAACTATTGTGGAGGATGGGGAGAGAAGTAACTTATAAATAATCCTTTTGAGGAATAGTTATGCAGATCCGAAGAGTTCTTTTTTCACTAAAAGAGGGGAGTGCTTACCAATACTTTGGGTGAAAAGAACAAAGTGTGCAGAGTCTGCCCATTCCCACAGAGCCCCATGACCACAGGTGATTAACAAGGTGCCCACTGTACATGGAGGGAGGAAGGACAAGGCCTTCCCTTCACATGCAGCATTCTCAGATGCAGAGCAGAATGAAGGCTTTCCTGAAGAATTCCATTTATGGGTGACTATATCAAGCCAACAGTCAATGACCATTTGGGGGAAAGGAGGGAGCAGAAAAGGTGGGGTGGGGTCATATCTATAGTTAAGGTAATCTAATATATATATTCAGATTAGATCATCATGGGAGACTACAAAGTACCACCCATACCGGAGATGTAAATACTATCCATGCATTTCCAACTGGCATGGAGTTAAAGAATGTGTGTAAGAGAATACCTTGAGAAAATCACATGGAAATACCCATAGAACGGCAGGAAGCCTATTGGTATAGGATGATATGGGCCAAGAGAGAAGGGGAGATGTAGCTGAAAACTTTTGTATTTACTATATTTGATTATAGGCTTCGAATACATACATATATATCTTATATATTACATATGTGTATATTACATATATGTATTTTATATATAATATACACATGTATATATGTATATATATAATCTTGCAAATAGTTCTCAAAATCTACCCACCACCCAAGCTACTTGCTACCATATCATGCTGCCTGCAATGCCTCACCTGGCCTTGCCCACCTGTCTGTTCTTAGTATTCCACTATACATGGGTGGAATTTTCAAGCACCTAAAATCTATGAAAAGAGAGAGTGTATGGAAAAGAAAATAAAAGAGAAGAAAAGAAAAGAAGAGTTGACTTACTCTTCTGTTAGTGACACTACTAATATTTCCTTCTACCTCTCTTCCTTTCAAATAACATCTAAAAATAGGCATTGCACACATGGGTCCCAGATGAAATGCACTGTATGTAAACAAGACAACCATGATCTACTGGAATAAACACGGTGTTTTTGAATCCTGATTATGGTTATTTCTCTCGGCAATTAGTTAACTTTGAGTAAATTACCAAGCCCCAGTTCCCTCATTACTAAAATGTGAAGACTTCTTATTACTCATTGGTTGGGTCTGAGAATTATAGAAGAGACTTTGTGCAGAGGTACAGAAGGGGGATTGACACATGGAAGATGATCAATAAAGGTTAGAAGAAACCAACTATAGGAAAGAAGATACTCAATCCATAAATCAGGGTCACTCTGCTACATCTATCCCCTCTCCCAGGCCAATCTATACTTTGAAACCTCCTTCCTACATTTTAAATTACCAGCTATGCTCATAATTTCCAGATGTACATTGCCAACCCCAGGAGGCTCTGTTGAGCTCTCGGCCCACTGAATGCCTCATCTGTAAGTCTCACAGACACCATGGGCTGAGTTCACGGTCTTGCCCTTCAAACCTGCTCTCACCCCATATCCACTCATCTCTGTTGCTGGCACAGCTAACTCCCCACTCTCCTAAGATAAAAAAAAAAAAAAGAGGGTCACATGTGATTCTTCTCTTTCTCTCACTCCTCACCCTCAGTCAACAAACCCTATTGTTTTTACCTTCTTTAGAGGTTTCAAATCTATTTACTTCTTTTCCTTATCATTGTTAACTGTCTTAATTCAGGTGTCCATTATCTACTGCGGATTATATTAGTACCCTCTTTACTGATCTCCCTGCTTCTAGCTCATTATTTTTATTTTTGTCCAATAATTGCCAAAAATAAAAATCAGTGCCACCCCAGCTTAAATCCTTTCACTGCTCCACATTCCTCCTTGATGTGGCATATATAGGCTTCTTATCAGCTGGCTGTTGTCTATATCTCCAGATTTTTTCTCACCAACTCCTTTCTCCCTACATCCACTGGACACACTGGCAAAGTTCCTAAAACACTAGGCTATTGATCTGTTCCTTTGTACCTTCTTCTCTGCCTGGGATCTAATACCCCTTTGTCCACTTTAAAATGTCTGTGCATCCTTCAAAACCATCTTACATATCATTCCTCTGGGAACACTTTCTTGACATTCAAAGTTCCTTGCTTCCTTTCTACCCAGCTTATTTTTTGGGTTTGTTTCGAGTGTTGTACTAATCACACTGCATTGTTATGTATTTACATATGTTTACCCATCTGGACTCAAATTCTCAGGAAGAAAGGAACTCTTATTTGTTTCTATATCTCTAATATCTATAGCAGTGTTTAACACAGAGAGGGCACCAAATGATCATATGGTCAGAGACTGAATGGCTGTTCTGGCTATCATAATGAACTATTTATTTTTTAAAAGATTTTATTTACTTATTTATTTGACAGAGAGAGAGAGAGCGAAAGCAAGTGCACAAGAAGGGGAGGGACAGGCAGAGGGAGAAGCAGGCTCCCCGCAGAGCAGAGAGCCCCACACGGGGCTTGATCCCAAGACCCTGGGATCATGACCTGAGCTGAAGGCAGATGCTTAACAGACTGAGCCACCCAGGTGCCCCCATAATGAACTATTTAAAACCTTCTTTGATGACTTTTGAGAAAATAACTGTTTTTTAAGGTCTATTTTTTAAGATTTATTTTTCTTCCTTCTGATAAAGGCTGGACATCTCAAATCTCCTTAAGTTAAAGAATTTTTCCCCCACATTTCCTCAGGGGAACTAAAAAAGCCTTCATCAAGCTAGGGCTGGAGTGAATAAGAGCTGGGTTTGGCCATCTCCACAAATATCCTTAGTTAAAAGCTCTTGTAACTAATGTCCCTGCTTCCTCTGAATGAGTTAGGATCCAGCGTGCCCTAATCAGAAGTGTCTCAGAGAGCTTTCTTATGTCATCGTCAATTTGGATGAATTTTTTCCGACTGGAATCAGCTTGGTGATTCAGCTCTGCCTATATGTAATTAGTGGTGGAATGATTGCAGGCAATGTGATTAGGCTTTTTACCTTCCTGGGACAGGCAGGAAAAAAAGTGCTGTCATCAACACAAAGTGGGCCTCAACAGGAGAAGGGGGAGCCTTTGCAGTAGAAACAGCACCGCCAGCCAGCGCTACATACAATAAGCAGCACCACGTCTGGGACGGAAGCTAGCACTCAGGGATGTGGTTTCAAGCAATGGCTGCTTCTGTTGAGAAAATCCTGAACTCCACCTCATAAAGCAATGCCATTCTGTAGCACCAGAACCAGCCTGAGCTCTCCTCCTCACCTGCTTCATGAAGTCTGAAACCAAAATGCACAAAGCGACTGAACCAATCTCTGTTCTCATGCATGTGCTCATGTGACTTCCCTGCCCTCCTTCCTTCTCAGGGTCCAGGGGCCGGACTTGCCACTTACCTCCATCTGTCCTCAACTGCTTCTCACCTCCATCTGTCCTCAACTGCTTTACTCAGTCTGCATTAGCTCCCACTCCTCTGGCCTTCTTCAAACCTAGCAACTCTCTTCCTTCCCCACAGTTCCAAGAGATGGAATAAAGGAACATTTTACTTTATCACTGACCAAAATGTCACTGGTTCTTGAATTGAAAGAATTAACCACCTGAACTGATGGGCCATAAGTTTTTCTTTCTTTCTGTTCCAATTCTCTCCTTCAGGAGCCTCACAGCCACGTCTAAGCCTTGACTAGCACCTTCCATGGTGCAGTGGGCAAGTGGACAGGAGCTCATGAAGCCAGTCATAGCCAGTGGCTGCTGAAGGTAGGGTTGAGAGAAAGAGAGAGAGAGAGAGAGGTAGAGAGGCAGAGAGGGAAAAGGAGGGGAGGAGTGTGTGAGACAGCCAGAGCATAAGCAGATGATAAAATTACACGTCAAACAACAAAGAAAGCAAGCAGAATGCAAGTGTTTTGCTAAAGGCTATTATCCAGTTGCTTAGGTAAATCAGATTCTCGCTCCCATGACTACTGTGTTCTCATCAAAGCTCAAGCCTCTGTCACCACTCTGGAAGTAGTTAGACACAATGACTCTTTTGTATGAAGCCTGTGGAAGCAGCTGGACTGAACAGCACTGGAGCATCCTACTACGCTTTTAAGATCTGGCATTGGCTAGAATAACCCACTCTTTCCAAGAGACCCTCCTACCCAATCCTCTGGAAGAGGGTCAGCACACTTTTTCTATATAGATCAAATAGCAAATATTTTAGACCTTGTAGACCATACAGCCCCTGTAGCAGCTACTGAGCTCTGCTGTTGTTGTGTGCAAGCAGCCACGGAGTATACATGAGTCAATGAGAGTGGCTGCCTTCCATTGAAGCTTTAGTTATGGACAACAAAATTTCCACTTCGTATTGTCTTAATTTATCATGCAATATGACTTTTCTTTTGATTAATATGCAACTATTTAAAAATGTAAAAGGCATTCTTAGCTTGTGGGACATGCAAAAAACCAGGTGGCTGGTTGGATCTGGCCTGTGGACTGTGGTTTGCTGACCTCTGATGTAGAAGTATGAATCTGTCCAGTCACCTTCTACTTCCCACAGTCTTGTCCCACACTGTTTCATAGGACCTTACATCTGGCTCAACTCCACACTCTTCCTCTCCTTTCAAGACTCTTCCCTTCTGCTCTCTGCACCTCTATTAATGACCAGTCACTCCCTTATCCCCTCCCACTCTTCTTGGACAGATGCCTTCCCCTCACTGTCACTGAGTCTAAGAGTATGGATTCCACTGTAGACCTATCCTGTCAAGTGGAGGCTACCGATTTATTCTATTGTTGGTTGGTATGTTTGCTCTCTAGTGAAATTTCTAGACTCCATCTTTTTAAAACCTGTACCTAATTGCACACTCCTCTGCCTCCCCCCACTTCTGTTCTCCTGATCTCCTGGTCACTCCTTCCCATTCAGTGAACACCTTTGCTCCTGGCTTAGAGTCTTCATCTCCATGCCAACTCTTACCCATCATTCTCAGTGACTTTGTTGTCCAGAAATATAATCTATCAAACACTTGATTCTCACAATCTTGATCCCTTATCTCTAATGATTTTCTCCTCTGCTCACTTCAGTGACCTACTTCACGTACACCTGAAACTTGTAAGAAACTGAACCACCTTTGAAGTCATGAATCTGAGCACCTCACTCGGTCCATGACTTCCTATCTTTGCTAATACATTAGCTCAGTGACTTTATGGGGACAATGATTTTACTTCATGAAGGCCTCAAATCCACTGACACAACATATTTTACTCTTTTTTTCCTTTGACATCCCTTTTGATTAAACTTAGGTTTTTATGACCCATCACTGTAAACTCTCACGGAAAATAACCACCCTATTTCACGTCCCCCTCTATGTTACACTAGCCTGAGGAAGCCACACTCTACATGGATCCAGATATCTGTCTTCCCCATGTCTGCTCTGAGAGTGTCACACAAATAGCAGCCTGACTTCATTGCCCTGGAATTTTACCGTGTTTCTCTGATAACCAGACTCTCCCACTCTCAAGGTATATTTTCTTTCTTCGCTCTCTCTAAACACCTCTCCAAAAGCCTGCTCATAATCTCCCTCCACCTACGCTGTCTTTTGATGATGATCTGCTAATGAGGGGGGACCCAGAAGCCATCAGACAGCATCACTCCTCTTCTCACAATCAAATCTACAGACCTCTACATCTGTGCCTGTCATCTCATTGTCTCCTGAGTTTTGGAAAATGAGCCATCATTGCAATCTCTCACTGGAAAAGTACCCTCAACTTCTTCACCTCTACTCCTGCTCTCTAACAGAACAGCTGTCTCCTCTCAAAAAAAAAAAAAAAAATTCCTCCTTTTGATCTATAATTTCTTCTCTTCTCACTTTTTTGAGGACTTCACTCCATCTGTTTTATTTATTTATGCCTCAAAGATTCTTTTCATTTTTATTATTTTTAAAGACATCATTCCAGGCAGTCACACCAATTGACTTTGCTGAACTGAAAGAAATCAGTTTATTATCCCAGTCTTAGTTCCTAATTGTAATCCACCCAGACTTTTTTTCACCTTTTAAATGTCTGTCTTAACACCACTCCTCACTGCTGACCCCATGTTTCACAGCCCCGCTCAATAGCCAACTGTCTTAAAACTACTGTCCAAATATGCGATCTAGAATTCTTTACCTCAGATTCATACTTCAATCAATCCAATCGAGCTCCTGTCTACATCTCTTAACTGAACCTAATCATACTAAGGTCACCAAACAACTGCCAAGTTTCCAAATTCATTGCACAGATTTTAGTGTTTTCTTAAGAGGCTTCTAGGCAGCAATCTACATGGTCGACAACTAGCTCCTTCTTCTCATGGCTTCTCTGATGCCATATTCTCCTAATTGTCCATCCTCCCTCTCTGTATACCTTTTCTAAATCTCCTTCACTGGCTTCCCCTGTGTTATCCAACTTCTGTGTGTTGGGATTCTCCAGAGCCAGGTCCTAGGTATTCCTTTCTTTTCTCACTGTACAGCCATTTCTCAGGCAACATCATTTGTTCTGTGGCTCTGAACCTCCAGTTATATGGCAACAACTCACACATTTAAACCTCTCCTTAATTTCTCTTTCATGAGCCCTGGACTCATTTATGCATACCTAAAACAACTCATTTATGCATAACTAAAACAATCATTTGGAAGTCTCATAAACATCCAAATTTGTCCAGCATGGAATTCTTGGTTTCCTCCTTCAAATTTTACTCCTTTCAGTTTTTCTCTTATTAATGAATGACACCTTTATTGACCTAATTGTTCAGATGAAAAGTCTGGGAGTCATGCTCAGCCCTTACCTCTCCCTGATGACAATATTGAATCCATTACTAAGTCTTGCCGATTCTACCTCCAAAATATGTCTTGAGTCTATTCTCCTCTTTCTATTTTTACCTATATCACCTTACTTCTCAGGGACTACTGAAACAGCCTCTGGACTTTCTAATTAAAAAAAAAATGTTTAAAAAATATTATCTATTTAATCTTTTCCAATAACACTACTAGGTAGGTAACATATGATCCAGTCAACCCCAAATCAATATAAATTATCACATGTCCTATCATGATTTAACCCCTTTATTTCTTTGTCACTTTTTCCTTAATGTATTTCTGTACTTGGCTCAGGCCTCACTGAAAAAAAGGTTATAATTCCAAAAGAGTGTCATCTCCTATTTTGTACCTAGAAACATCCTCTCTCTCAGGCTGTCTCTTCCTTTTCCTTCAGGTCACAACTTAGATTTCATCTCTTATAAGAATCCTTCCTTAACCATTCCGGTGCCCCTAGAATAACATCTTGTTCTTCTCTTCACTCTATGTCATGAGTCCCCAGTGCTTTTTTTCTACAATAACACTTATTATATCATATTAAAATGGCCTGGTTATTTATCTTTTTCCGCCTTCAGACTAAAAGTCCATTAAGGGCAGATATTAGTTCTGTATCTGTAGCATATAGTGTTCACAATATATAGTTACTAAATGAACGAAGGAATGAATTAATGCATTAGTTGATATGTTTCCTGTGGTCAATAAATTTATAGTTAGCTAAGTCAACACTAATTCTCTGTCTATATTGAATGGACAGAGTTTGTTAAAGTAACCCACTTTATAATCAAATGCATATTCAGGGCCCCCAAATGAAGACACCTGCCTTTATTAAATTACTTAATAACCCATGATACACATAGTTGACCCTGTAGTTCCATTTTCTATTACTTCCAGCTTCCATCTTTCCCACATCAGTGGTTTACCAAGGGCAGGGCAGTGGGGGATGTGTGTTCACTGACATTGTCCAAAAATTACACATACATGATCATGATTTAAAAAATTGGGCCGATTTTAGTCAATTATTATTAATTTTCTGCAGTTTCAGTTAAGATGGAGTAAGCGCACTTTACCCTAAGCACACCTAGGATCTTCCACTCATTATAGCTAGACAGAATACATCTAAAAATGATCTGATTACTCTGAAACATAAACAATAGCAGGCATACTGGGGGGCGCCTGGGTGGCTCAGTTGGTTAAGCGACTGCCTTGGGCTCAGGTCATGATCCTGGGATCGAGTCCCACATCGGGCTCCCTGCTCGGCGGGAAGCCTGCTTCTCCCTCTCCCACTCCCCCTGCTTGTGTTCCCTCTCTCGCTGTCTCTCTCGCTCTCTGTCAATTAAATAAATAAAATCTTTATAAAAAATAGCAGGCATATTGGGGAGGGAAATGAAAACTTGAGGAAAGAGCACGACAGTGGTAAGTTTCCGGATGTGCTTTGTTTCCCTATCTTTCTCAGAGTAAACTTAGAGCAGCCAGAATTCTGAAATGGTGTGGTACATGCAAACTGAAAAATGCTTCAAGATAACCCCTCTCTTTTGGGTCTGAGGATGGAGAAAGGGGAAATTCACAAGATGGGAAAAGTGAGGGTAATTGTTTTGTTTTTGTTTTTGTTTTGTTGTTTCCCTTCTTGGCTCTTGACTGAGGTAAGCCTCAGTTCTGCAGCAGCAATGTTAGTAGCAACAGTGGCCACAAAAATGTGGGGAAAAAAAAAAAGTCTTCTTTATGACCTGAAGAACTGAGGAAAAGGGCCCTTGTGTCCTGAAAAATGTGAAGGAATTTCCATGATATATTTTCTCTTCTCTTTCTTCTCTTTCACTGTTTTGCCCCAGAGTTTGACTCAGTCACAGGAAATGAGAAACATTAAGAGAAGGATAATACTTTTGTTTTCCAGGCAGAGGGCAGGAAAAGGGGACCCATGGGCACTAGAGAGGAGGAGGAAATCATAGAGAAGGGAGCTCAAGAAAGGGGTCACATAAAGCATTGTGTAAAACCTCAGGTTTACCTCTGAACATGTGTTGAAATCACCCCAAACAGCATGACAGAAGCTTTAAGAACTGACGTCTTGTTTAACGCAGAGTCTTAGTTAGCCAATGGAGGATACATCTTAATAACATTGTGGAGACTTTGGAGTAGAACTGGCATTGGAATCACAGACAGCAAAAGGAGGATCAATATTTGTGGCACAAACCTAACTGAACTAATTGGCTGTTAAAACAGCCAATTCTATCTCTGAGTATATTCTCAAGGAATTTTTATAAAATCTAGATAACCTAATATAAAATCTACTAACCTAATATTCAAAGTGTGAAGGATATGATCCAAAACCACTAATCATACAAAGAACAAAGAAAAGTTCAACACTACAAGGGAAAAGACAACAGAAACCAACCCTCAGAAGATCTATATGTTGCAAATATCAAAGACTTTCAAGCAGCTAGTAACTAGGACCCCTGAAATAAAAGTAAACACCTTTTATAAGATATATTTATTTATTTTAGAGAGAGAGCATGTGCAAACAGGGAAAGGAGGGAGAGGGAGAGAAAGAGAATCCTCAGGGAGACTATCCACTGAGTGCAGAACCCCACGTGAGGCTAGATCCCAGGACCATGAGATCATGACCCGAGCCGAAATCAAGAGCCAGTCGCTTAACTGACTGAGACACCCGGGTGTTCCAAAAGTGGATACTTTTGCAATGAATATGAAGAAATAAATTGTAGGCAGAAAAGTAGAAGCCATAAACAAGAAACAAGTAAAACAAAAATGGAACTGAACTTTAGATATTCATTGGATGGGCTCAATAACAGAACAGAGATAACAGAGTAAGTAGTTAATGAACTTGAAGTAGATGAATAGAAGTCATCCAATCTGAACAACATAGATTAAGAGAGGGCTAAGAGCTTGATTACAACAGGGCAGCATAATAAATGTCTTGGGGTGATGGGGCTTTGTGTGTTCTGTTCAGTTCCAGCAGTGGGGAACACATGAATCTATATTCTCATAGAAATGTATACTTAAAAAAAGGTAGCTAACTTTAGTAGTTAATACAGTGCCTGGTACAACATAGGTGCCAAACAAGTTGTATTTCATATGTCAGAAACTTGGATGTTCTTCCCAAGTTTTACAGCCTCTTAAAATTTACTTGTCCTTTAAATTTAAGTAAATCTGGATTTTCTGTGCACTGAGAAACTCAATGTTCCTTCAAATAGTTTGGGGATATTTGGGAAGCTCGTAACTCTCTTGGCTTCCGTGGCTCGTGGTCCCTGATTCCACTGAGAATCACGTTCTCCATTCTGTGCTTTGTGTCCTGCCCAGGCTGTCTCTCCTCAACACTGTTTGGTAGAACCGTCTGCTTCAGTTCCCAGGGAAACATAACTCTAGGCTCTGCGTATAGCATACAATGCTAAAGGTTTTTGACAAGAAAGGAGACTATATTTCACAAAGCATATAAAAAACAAAAATTTCACTTTTAAACAGTCTTGCCTCCAGGGATAAAATACATCGTCCCTGTCAACCACATAAATGTATACTGAATGACTAACCTTAATTATTCCTCAACGTTCTTCAAAATAGATATATATACACCCAGCACATCCCCAGAAAACTGTGTTTTTCCTTTTATTCCCATACACTATATACTCTCTTTGGACATGCACAGAGACCCCAGAGAGTAAGCTAATAAAATTGTAAGCCTATTTGGGACACACTCACACGCATGCTCACACGTACACATATATTAGCACATTTTCTTATTTCTCTATTTAGCAGAATGCTCACATTTGCCCTTTTATTTCCCTTTAAGTCTATTTTTTCAGATGTTCTATATTGGGAAACATTCATGGAATCTAAGTCCTTAATTCATTTGCACTTGACTTCCCATAATCATATTCTCCAGCGGTTGTTCAGTCTCCCAAATCCCTTTCTCAATTCTTTTTAGTGTATTATTTTTTCTTATAAACCAGATTTTTTTTTTTATTCCTCGGAAATCACAGAACTTCAATCTCATACACACTCACAGCTTGACATATACACAGCTCAAGGGCCCTCTCCTCAGTCACATGCACACTGGGCCTGACATGCAGGCCCAGTGCTGGATAAAAGAAGCTTCCTCAAAGGGACGGAGAAGGGGAAAGTGGGGAGACCAGAGGGAGGAGGATACCAGAAAAGAAGTGGGAGGAGGAGGTGGAAATGGAGCCTGTGGGGCGACGATAGAATAAGGGCTTGCCATGGGAGCTGGGCAAGAGCAGAGTGTTTCATTTGCAGCCACCATTATTGGCAGGAAAATTTCCACTTTCCCTCATAAGCCCCTCATTTAACAGGGAAGGCCTATTTTAGTCATGCCCATCTTGGCCTCCCTTCCAGCCCTCTTAGCTAAAAGCACTGTCAGTCCCTGAGACCAACTTAGAACAGGGTGCAGTGAAGAACAGCCTAGAGAAGAGATTTAAGCAACTGTAAGGCATATTGGATGTTTCTTTTTTTCTTTTTTTTAGTCCTCCAGGAAAATACACATGATGCAAATATTTTTAAAAATGCCAAACTTTCCATCCAAATTCATGCTCAAACATTAATAGGCATCATATTTTATCTTCTCAAGCTGTTTGATCTCTGACCAGGATGCTGTCATAGTTGCCTTTTTCTACAAAGACATCGGGCATCAAACCCTGCACTAGGACATTCAGCCTGTGCTTCTCCAGAAGGCGGGGCCCATTACCTTGAAACACTCACCTACTTCTGCTGCACTGGTCAAAGTAGATTATGACCTTACCCACTTGGAAATAACTGAGAATTAAGAATTAGCCAGAAGTTTAATTTATACACTATATGGTAGGAATTGCCCATGCCTTGTTTTTTTTCCAAATATATACAATAGTATGAAGACATGTTGACAAAGGTGCATAACCCTGTATCTATCCAAACAATTAGTTAAAAATCATGTGTACCACGTAAACACACAAACACACACACATACATACACATTACTTGTATTCAAGAAGTTACAGGTAAATACAGGCATTCATAGGTATAAGTTATAAGACTGTGTGTAGATTTCTCTCTTAAACTGAATAAGTATTCAATTTATCATTTTACCTGCCCTAATTTGTTTTAAACCATCTTTTTTTCCACTGTAAACACAAAGGAGAAATTCATCCAAACTAAGTGTAAGTATCCCAAGTTATGAATTAGTCTAGTTGGAATTAGTGATGTTTCACTGTATTGGGGATCAGATATTCTTTGGAAAACATGAGATTTTCCAAGTCATAAGCTGATCCTGGAGAATATTTCTGCTCAGGGAGCTGTTTTAGACAAAATCCTCGATTTGGGGGTGGAGTTCTTGGTTTGTCATCCGAAAGCTCCTAATAATCACCATTATCCATCACCATAAAAAATGTGTCTTTGTGTAAACTTGGAAACCAGAACAATTTATAGCTATTTCAGGTTACCCACTCGCTTCCAGACACAAGCTATTCCCCAAACAGCTCTAGCTCAGCTACTCTGATGACAAGAGAATTTCTGAAGAGTATTTCATGGAGCATTTTTAAATGTTTACAACAATGCAAATATTGATGTCTCAGCCAGTCAATATCAAAATTTATAGTCTTTCAATATAAACACTGAGCCAGGCTCCCTATTGGTCAATATTTGCACTCAGGTAAATAAATCTTTATACTGACTTCAGCAGGTGTCAATAGCTACTTATTCCAGATAAGTAAAAGTAAAAACAGGAAGCGTTATTTATTTTTTGAGGTAAAATAGCAACTAGTTACATAAAGGCCCTGTGGCATTTCTGAAATATCAATATGTAGTTACTTTTGGCAATAAAACATAACAGTATTATAAGATGTGGGCTTAAAGCATGCTGGTTGAAATTTTAAAAGTAGGCGTTAATAAAAATAAATTTCATCTATGTTATTAATATAACAGTGCTGTTTTTTTAAGACTTGAAAGAATTCTCAGCTTTCTTGTGCTTTCATCATGAGTGAGGTTAATTTTTGATATTACTCATAACTATGAAAATTCACCAAAGGATATTCCTGAACCCTTCTTAGATTATGTGATTAACCCTTAATTATAAACCTAAAAGAAAAATATGCACACGCTTGACGTATATGTGAGTGACTACGTACTGTCTAGTTGTCCTTTGGGCTTCTATGTTTCATGCTTTGGATTAGGCTTCACAGAGGATTTCTGGGTATCAGGCTTCTATATCTCTACATGCCTAATAAGAATAAATCGGGTTTCCATTTATAAAAGAAGGTTCTCCTATAGTCCCTGTCCATTGGGTGAACAAGGACCTTAATCATTTTATAGGACACAACAAACAGCTCCCAACTGAAAGTGATCCAATGTTTCTGTGTTATTTGCATAAGTAGAATTGAGAAAAAAAAATATATTTTTCAATTCTTTTCTTTTTGGTGGGCACCCTGTGATTTTTGTATGCACAAAATTTATTTACCTAGACACTGTCAGATGTTTACTTAAAAATAATAATATACAGAGAAAAGTAGCAATGTTACTTCACGGTAAGAAGAGTTCCTGCACCCTTCAGGCTTGTGATTATGCTTTAGTAATTGGTGTGTGGACTAAAGAAATTAACCAGTCAAAATGTGGCCATGCTCTAAATTATCCCTGGTCACACCCAGAGTTGCTCCTTTATAGCTGGTAGCAGAATTCAGTGACTAAATGAGTGATACTCTGTGGTGGTGTGGCATTGTTAAAACAACATATGTCAAATGAAATTAAATGAAGATTTATGCCCATTATAAAAATGTCTACAATGCAATGGAGGCAGAGTAGAGAGAGAGAGAGGGAGAATAAAGCTGCTAAAGGTGAAATGTCATTTGTCTTATGGCTGGTTTTCCTGCAGAGTCTTTATAGCCTGTGGGCAATGATAGCCAACTCTGTAGAATGGTGGAGAACTCGTATTTGTTGCTTTGAAATCTAGGTGTGGTCTACATAACCCAAAGCAAATAGAGGCAAATTTAAGAGAATGCACCTAAGGAAGACTATTAGAACAGCATGAAGCCTGGGAGACTCTGCAGATGTCCTCTAGGGGTGTTCAGTTTCCTTTGCCCGAAACACAAAGAGCTGGGCTCCCAGGTAATGTGGATGGCGTGGATGGCACATGTCGGGAGAGGCCTGGAATTTCATGATGCTACATTACTATTTTTTCTTTAGGATATGGATGTCAACAACCTTTAAGGTAAATCAAGAGAGTTTTAACAGCAAACTTCAAGTTTACTTACTTGCATTATGTAAATCACAATTCTGGCCCTAGGTGCACAGAAGACTTTCTCTAATGACCCCAGCTGAGATCCATGCAAGGCAGGCACATTTCTTCCCAACAACCTCTTAACACACTAGTGAACACCTATAATAGATCATTGTTTTTTTTTTACTTGAAAACTCAACACAGATTTTTTTGAATATCTACCAGGAACTAGAGATAGACTATGAATGAAGTCCTATTTACCTGACAACACTGACTGGCACATAGCAGGGGACACTAGGCACTATTTGTTAATAGAATGAATAATCAAGAAATCACTGAGGCAGAATTCTCACATTAAGAGACTTACAGATTCAGGAGAGTTCTGTAATACAACCATTATAACACACTAGGATATTTTATACCGGAGGAGGTATGTAGAGCAAACAATGGAATCAGAGCATTAAATCTAGAAGTCTCAGAGTTCTTGCAGCTGTTAATTTTGGTGGGTTTGTGTATGTGTGTGGGTAAAAGGAGTTTTCTATCAGGGAAATATTCATGGAAGAGGTAACACTTATATTGAGATTTTATTTATTTGTTTATTTATTTATTTATGAGATTTCAAAAGGCCAAATATAAACAAAGAGACTAGAAAGCGGGGGGGGGGGGGCTGGGAAAGGATTCCAATAAATTGGAATAGCATGTGCAAAGGCTCGGAGACATAAAAGAACATGGTATTTTTAAAAAAAATATTTTATTTATTCATTTGAGAGGGAGAGAGAGAGAGAAAGAGAAAGAGAGAGAGAATGAGTGGGGGAGGGGCAGAGGGAGAGGGAGATGGGGAAGTAGACTCCTCACTGAGCATGGAGCCCAATGTGGGGCTCAATCCTAGGACCTTGAGATCATGACCTAAGCCGATGTCAGAGGCTTAACCGACTGACCCACCCAGGTGCCCCAAAAGAATAGTATTTTAAGATATATTTATAAATAAATCGTTGATTCCAGGGCTTAAAGTGAAATAGTGGAAAGCATGATGAGCATTTAGTGTGGACATTTGTGCAGTCATCTACACTGACAAACAAGAAGGTTTTAGGATATTCCTGAGGAACATGGGGAACCATTTGCAAAATCCGAGAAAGAGAAGAACCGAGTCATATATATGTACTATAGGATAGTGCCCTCTACTAACAGAATGGGAGATAAAATAGAGAAGCGCACACCTAAAAGACAAAAAGATTAGTAAGAGAAATAGTGAATGATCCTGGTAAGAGATAACATGTGCCCCAACCAGGTAGTGGGGGTGGTCACGGAGAGAAGTTAATGTATTGAAAGGATATTTAGCAGGATTGGAAGTGCTTCTATAGGTCTTGGACTTGGAAACTGAAAGGATAAAAAGAAATCTACGTTAACTTACAATTTTTCTGTCTGACAGTGGTGCTGTTCCCCGTAGTAAAGAATGCAAGAAACAAATGATGGATTCCACTTGGGCAGTATAAGTTTAAAATAAGTTTAAAGTGGTTGTAAGGCATTAAAATGAGAATGTCTTTTACATGGTTAGATATTTGGATTTTAAGCTGAGGAGGGAAGCCCGAGCTATACAGACCTGCTTGTTTGGTTGTGTATTGCATCTACATATTGGTGGTAGTTACAGCTGCGGTCTGGAATGAGATAAAAGGATAAAGTGTGGAATGAAAAGAGGAAAAGATCCATGTCAGTCCCATCCTGGAGATCACTGTCATTTCAGTAATAAGTGGAGAAAGAGCCCACACTAAGGTTAAGAAAGAAATTTCAATGAGGAAAGAGAATCCTGAGAGTGTTAACGAGGCTAAGGCAGAAGTGTTTTCCACAGATCTCTGGACAATGTCTCCATGTCACATTGACTTTGACAATCCGCTCAACGAGGGGCGGAGTCAATGATGCCTTCTTATATCTGGGTGGGATTGTATTACAGCTTTGCTTGTTCTGTAGAAACCAGCTGCCCTACAGTGAGGGAGCCCAAACACGGCCATTCAGGGAGACCACATGTAGCTGTCTGGCTGACATCCTGGCAGAGGTCTCAGCCAACAGTCAATATAAACAATTACACAGATGAGTGAGGATACCTTGAGGTGATTCCACCCACGCCCAGCTGTCTAGTCAACCCTGATTTCAGATCTGCCCAGTCAAAGAGCTGAGGCAAGCTGTCCCCATGAGGCTCTGTCCAAACCCCTGACTCAAGGTGTCTTTGAGTATAGTAAAATGGTTGGTTTACACCACTAAGCTTGAGGGCGGTTTCTTAGCTAAGTAGAACAGAGGCAAAGCAAAGTAATAGAAACCCAAAGAAATAGTGAGCAGTCTATAAACACCACAAAAGGAGGCAGACAGTGGAAATAAGGTGAGGAGGTGTCTATTAAATTTGGCAACTAGACAACCCACGGTGGTCCGAGTTTCTCCCAGTGCAGTGGTGAGTTCAGAAGTCAAACCCTAGTGAGGTAAGCAGTGAACGTGGCCCGAGGAAGACGAGGCAATGAAAGCAAACTGCTCTTTCTACAAGCATCTCTCTTATCTTTCAGTGACTGAAAGTTTTGTCAGTCTGTCAGTACCAATATCTTTTATAGTTCTCCATAATCTGTCATGGAAAATTAATTGTCAAATACGCTTTTCACTTCTTAGAAGTCAGAAAATAAAAATCCCCCAACCAGAATTTACCTATTTGTTTCAAAATTTTAGGGTGAGTGATTGATATTTCTAAAAGACTTTTAAAAAATTTAAAAAAATTAATGAAAAATAAAAATAAATTAAAAAGACTTTTAAATATGGTATACCTAGAAGCAAACTTTTACAATGATCAATATTCTGAGAACCTCACTCTAGTTACTGTTATTGTTTGCTGGAATATTTTAAAGTATTCCCCAGACATTACATCATTTTCCCTAGAAATACTTCAGAATATATCCCTAAGAAGTAATGCTTTTGTTATTACATTACCAAATACAATTATGCATTTGACAAAATTAATAATAACCCCTTACAGTAATTGAGTTTTGATTCAAGTAATCTAAAAACGTAATTTTTTTGAGAACCTACTGTGTTAGGCATTGGGCAATGAGCTAAGAGATTTGAGTGAAAAAGAAAGGCAGGTTAGAGGAAAATCTGCAAAAGATGTCAAGTCCTTCTTTAGATACCACAGTATCATCTTTCACTTATTTTTAATCATCATGAGCAAAGGCCTCATCCTCCAGTCCCTGGTCATCTCATCCTTACACAGCATGTGCTATGGCCTTATCTCTTGTTTGAGAGAAATACACTCTTAGAAAAATATCAAGCAATGGTAAAGTTATTAAGTCATAAGTCAGTTGAAAAAGTAAGGAATAAATAAATAATGAGAGAATGAATGTCTTCCACCTTCGATAAGACACAAAGCAAGAATAATGTGTCAGAGGTCCCTAAGAACACTCTCACACTCAGGGGTTCACAAGAACTCACAAGACTCAGCATGGAACTGTGCTTATGGCTGAAATTTATTACAGAGACGTAGTAAGGATATACAGCTGAGTCATAAGGGACAAAGACACAGGCAGAGTCTAGAGGAATCCATCTGAGGCTTCCCTATGCTCTTTCCCTCCCACGAGGGGTCACTTGAAACACAGTCTTTCCCCAAGCAATGAATATACAGCAACATGTGTGTGATGTTTCCACCTAAGGACGCCCATTAGAGACTCAGTGCCCAAGGTTTTAATTATGGGCTGGACATGTAGGCACCATCTGGCTATTATGTACCAAAATTCCAGACTCCCAAAAGGAAAGTAGGTATGCAGCATAAAACTCATTGTACAAACAGTCTAGGCACAGTTAGGGTAAGTTTTATTAAGTATAAGAACTATTTACCCATCAAGAAGAAGAGTAAACTAAACCAAAAGCAAGCACAAGGGAGAAAATAATAAAGAATCTAGCAGATGTTAATGAAATAGGGAATAGAATTCAATAGAGAAAGTCAACAAAAGTATATACTTGTTCTTTGATAAGCCTTTAGAAAGCGTGACCAAGAAAACAGAGAGAAAGGACTCAAATTATTAAAATTAGGAATGAAAGAGGAGCCAACATCACAGGAAAAAAAAGACTAATAAGGAATACTATGAATAATTCTATGCAAATAAAATAAGTAACATGTGAAGTGAACAAATCCACAGAAAGATATAAACTATTAAAACAGACTCACTTTCACCACAGTCTCTCATGGTTCGTCTCCCCCTCTGATTTCCCCCTCTTCATTTTTCCCTTCCTACTATCTTCTCTATTTTTTATTAAACATACACAAAAATAAATAAATAAATAAATAAATAAATAAATAATAAAACTGACTCACAAAGAGTTAAAGAATCTGAATAGAACTACAACAAATAAAAATATTAAATTAGTAACTAAAATTTTACTCAAAAAGAAGGGCTAGGCCTACAGGGCTTTGCCAGTGAATCTACCAAACATTTAAAAAATTCACAAATTCTTCACAAATTCTTCAAAAAAGAAAAGATGAAAAAAGAAGAGCACTTCCCAACTCATTGTATGTGGCCAGTATTACCCTGATTCCAAAACCAGACAAACCTATCACAAATAAGAATGCTCTAGACCAATATCTCTCACAAGTATAGATGTAGAAATCTAATATATATATATATATACATATATATATATCTAATATATAAAATATATATTAAGTTTTTATGTTAAACTCTACAAGACATATCAAGACAGTTTTCCTTTCTCAACAAGAAATGCAAGCAATGGAAATCCAGAAGCATGCAAAAATGATTATACATTGTGAACAAATGAGATTTATACCAGGTATGCAAGATTTGTTCAATATCTGAAATCAATTAATGTAATATACCAAATCAACAGAATAAAGTGCAAAAAAATGCATGATTATCTCAATAGATCAGAAAAAGTATTTGACAAAATCCAATACTCCTTCCTGATAAAACCACTCAACAGACTAGAAATAGAAGGGAACTTCCTCAACTTAATTAATGGATCTATGAAAGACCCACAGCTTGCATTAAACTTAATGGAAAAAGACTCAATGCTTTCCCCTTCTTCTTCACACCATTAGCCATGAAGAAAATGCAAATCATAATCACAATGAGATAATACTTCATGTCCACTAAGATGGCTATCATCAAAAAGATGGATTAATAGCAAGTGTTGGTGTGGATATTGAAAAGTGGAACCCTCATGCACTGGGGTAAGAATGTAAAATGACACAGTGACCTTGGAAACAGTCTGGTAGCATCTCAAAAAGTGAAACACAGGACTACCATATGAACCAGCAATTCCACTCCTAGGTATATACCCCAAGAGGAATGAATATATTCACACAAAAACTCGCATAAGAAAGGGCACAGCTGCATTATTTACAATAGCCAAAAAATGCAAAAACCTAAATGCCCATAAACTGGTGAAAGGATAAATAACACATGATATCCCCATACAATTGTATGTTGTTCCATCATGAAGAGGAATGAAGTACTGCTAAATGTCAAAACATGGATGAACTTTGAGACCATTTTGCTAAGTCAATGAAGGCAACAACAACAAAAATCCCATCTTAAGTAACACCATTTATATGAAATATACCAAATAAGTCATTCTCTAAGGACAGAAAGTAGATTGCTGGTTGCCTAAGGCTGAGGGCAGGTAAGGGAGCGGGCTGATATGAAGACAGATTTCTAAAGAACAGTCTCTTTTGGAGGGCTATACAAATTTTCTAAACTTATACTGCATAACAAAAAATGGATACTTGTACAACCCTGTGACTATATCAAAAACCACTAACTAGTACACATTTAGGTGGGTGAACTGTGAGCTTTGTTAATTATATTTCAATAATGCTGACAATTTATTTTAATTTATATTTAATATTATATTTTAATCAAATAATTAATTGTGACACCAAAATCTATGATACACTTCCAAATAGCTAAGATGTGGATCAAATGGAAGGCTCATATATTTTTGGTAGTAAAGTGGCTCAGTTACTTTGAAAAACTGTCTTGAGGGGTGCCTGGGTGGCTCAGTCAGTCAAACGGCTGCCTTCGGCTCAGGTCATGATCCCAGGGTCCTGGGATCAAGCCCCGCATTGGGGTCTCTGTTCAGTGGGGAGCCTGCTTCTCCCTCTCCCTCTGCCCGTTGCTCCCCCAGCTTGTGCTCTCTCTCTGTGTGTCAAATAAATAAATAAAATCTTAAAAGAAAAAAGAAAGGAAAACTGTCTTGATATGTCTTGTAAAGTTTAACATACACCTAACATGTGACACAGGCTTCTAGTCCTTGGTATTTATCTAAGGGAAATAAAATACATACTTGTTAAAAGATATGTATACAAATGTTCAGAACAGTCTTATTTATAATAGTCTGAAACTAGAAATAACCTAAATGTTCTTCAACAAATGAATGGGTAAAATATTATGGTATAATAATGCAATGGAATTCTACATGCAACAACATGGATATATCTCCCAAACGTCAAGCTAAGTGAAGGAAGCCTCATTCAAAAGAATACAGACTGCATGATTTCGTGTACATGCAATTCTATCTCTACTTACAGAAATCACATCAATGGGTGCCTGGGGCTGAGTGCCGGGGAGAGAGTGGTTGTACAGGGCCTTGAAGAACCTTCTTGGTAAATGGAAAGGTGGTGGTTACGTGACTATATACAATCTGTCAAAAGCCATCAACCTTAAAATGTTTGAATTTCGCTGTATGTAGATTATAGGTCAGCAAAGTTGATTTCAGGAAAACAAATCCCTTCATGAAGTAAATTGCCCATCTCTCAGATGTGTTCTCGGGACTTGCTTCCAATTAATGGGATTTCGGTACTGTTTTTAAATTGTTTTTTATTTATTTACATTTATTTATTTAAATTTTTTAAATCGTTGGCTTGCCAGGACCCTCAGGTCACATTATGGCCATGCTTCCTCACCTTCCTTGTCCGGCAGCATTATGCTGGTAATCCCAGTACGGCATTGTGTGATGCAGAGAGGAATCTTGATTAAATTATGCCTATATCATTTATGAGCTGTGCAATTTTTGGTATAAATCCTGGCCTGTAAAATACCTATTCTACAGGGTCGTTGCACAGATTGAACTATATGAGGCCTATATAACTGTCTGCCATATCGGATGGGATTGCTACAACTAAGGGTTTTATTAACACGTCTACACAGAGAAGTACCACACTCTACTGAAATATTTGCCATTTTTAGTGGGGTAGATGTTGCAATGGTCTCCTGGCCCAGGAGGTATGCCAGCCTGTAGGTTACAGCTTGTCCCAACCTGTTTCCATCCAGACTCAAAGTGAAGATTTAATTACCTTTGGTTACTAACTTAGAAAACAAAAACCAAAAAACAAATCACTAGTATTGCTCTCTCTCCTTCACTCCAGATCTTCAGATCCGCAGTGGAACATAAGTCTAAATGGAAGACAAATTCTCAAGCACATAAAATGGTAGCTTTTCGTTATTTTATTTCTTGTGCTATTGTGTGTCCTCGACTTCTGTCTTTCAGAGCAATATCTTATCCTTCCTCCTGAGTTTTCCCTCTTTGCTTCACACAGAGGCCACCCTTACATTTAATTCAACTGGACACATGGAGTCAGCCTGCAGATTCAATTTTATCCGCCCCCCCCAACACACACCCTCTGGCGTTGTTTTTGCTCTGGAATGCAGGGGATAAAAGCATCAGGAGGAATGGAAATTGAGATGATCCTTTGATTATGTCTGAGGCTGAGCTATCACGACTGACCATGTCTGGATGATCACTTCAGGTCACTCAGAAATATAGCCGGCTTTCCCTGACCTTCGCCAGACCCCTGGCCTTTGCCAGGCCCCTGACCCAGGTTCAACATTATTTCTTTGCTGCTAGAGATATTATTAACAATCTCACTATCCTCTCAGCAAACTGGATCCTTCTTTCTTTCTCCTGTCTTTCTCTCTCTTCCTTCCTTCCTCCCTCCCTCCCTCCCTCCCTCCCTCCCTCCCTTCCTTCCTTCCTTCCTTCCTTCCTTCCTTCCTTCCTTCCTTCCT